>NC_137788.1:84960247-85269977 GCF_963383645.1 Muscardinus avellanarius | reverse complement strand
GTCTCCTAAACCAGCGGGGCTGGCTTCGAACCTGCGCAATCCTCCTGTCTCCGCCTCCCAAGCGCGGGGATTACAAGCGTGCGCCACCGCGCCCGGCTATAAATGATCTCTTAAGACTTAATTTTCGGTTTTCGTTTACGTTTGTATCATCCTAAAAATAAAGGAACTCATCCTAAAAATAAAGCAAGCTACTTAATGTCAGAAGTCCCAGTACTATGGAAATAGCAATGTAAACCAATAGTGTGATGCTAATTTCTCAGCCCAATATGACTTAAAGTCAAGACCTCTTTTACTTGAAACAGTTAAAACTGTTCTGCATAAACACTGAACCACTGGGCAGACATTGTAATTTGACCTGTGGAAAATTAATAAAATCCTCCCAGCCAGAGCTGGACTTTGTGGTACACATCTGTAATCCCAGGATATTCGAGGGGGATACAGGAGAATTGCAGGTTCTAGGACAGTGTTAGCAATGTATAGAGACTCTCAGCAACCTAGCAAGAACCTATTTCAAAACACACACACACACACACACACACACACACACACACACACACACACACGTTTAAAAAGAGCAGCAGTGCGTAGGGGCATATCACCAAGGCAAAATGCTCCTGGGTTCAAACCTCAGTATCAAGGGGGAAATATCTTCCCAGTATTTGTTACTACACCTGTGAAATGGAGAAAATAAATACTTCAGTGGATAAATATGTGAGTGGTCAGTTGAAAGGATGACCTGTAGTACTAGTAGTAAACTTCCTTGTACTGACAGCAAGTAAGAAGTCCTTACAAAAAGCAACATTATGCCAGGCGTGGTGGCGCAAGCTTGTAATCCCCGCACTTGGGAGGCTGAGACAGGAGGATCGCACAGGTTCGAAACCAGCCTCAGCTACTTAGTGAGGCTCTCAGCAACTTAGTGAGACCCCGTTTTCAAATACAGTATAAAATAGGTCTGGGAGTGTAGCCCGGAGGTAGAAAGCCTCTGGATTCCACCCCCCAGTACCACCAAAAAACAACAAAAAAAAGCAACATTAGCTGGGCATGGTGGCACACGCTTGTAATCCCAGCTCTTGGGAGGTGGAAATTGGAGGATCGCGCAGGTTCGAAGCCAGTCTCACTGGTTTAAGAGACCCTGTTTCCAAATAAAAATATAAAAATGGGTCTGGGAGTATAGCCTGGAGGTAGAAGGGTTTCCAGGAACCCAGTACCACTGAAAAACAAAACAAACAAACAAAGAAACCCAGAAAAAGCAACATTAGAAAACACTTGAAGACAAATTTGATTCATAAATCAAAGCTGTCTTTATATTTTAATAACTAAAGAAGTGGAATCTTAATTTTAAAAATCATCTTATGTTTTAAGTTTTAACAATAGCCATCAATATGAAAATTCCATTTCTTCCAGATGCAATAAGTAAGATAAGAATCTGTCACCGGGAAGCTCTCTATGGAACATTCAGTGATTACTTCAGCATCTATACATGTCAGAACAAAACCTGTCTCCACTGTGAAATGAACTGCCACCAAGGGGATTTGGACTTCAGCATTCATCGGAAATAGTTTGGAGTTTGTTTAGATTCGGATAGTGTTTTGTCTACAACGGGAGATGTGAGTTTGCTTCACAAGAAGTCGAAATTAACCATTAAAAAGGACCTTAATGGGAAGCCTACATGTTGGCAACACAATGTGATCTATATCTCAAAAAAAAAAAACAAATTAACACCACACATTTTCAGGACATATAGGCAGAGATCAATGAAAAGATGTTCTTGCAAATGGGATATTGAAAGGCCACGATTGTTCGCTTCTGCCTTCAGCATCTTTCCAATGAAAAGCAAGTAAGCAAGCTTCGATATAGGAGAGCACTCTCCTTCCCTTCTTTTTTTCCCTTTAATGTAGATCTAGTTCAGCTTTCAGGTGTCACATGAAACTCTCTTCAGATACTCATTAGGAATTATACCTTTGAATGCAATGATAAAGAGTTTGTCTACAGCTAGTCTGCTTCAAAAATGAAAGGACGCACTCCTGTCTAAAACAATCCCTTCTCTACATGTGCATCAGGTGTGTGAGCAAACACACACATGTGGGTCTCAAGCTTTCTGTGGGGGGAATATGGTTTGAGGGTGACTGCTGTTAACACCTGGGTGCTGCATATGTACGCGCGCGCGTGCGTGTGTGTGTGTGTGTGTGTGTGTGTGTGTTACGTGGTTTGTGGTGATATCTGCTGTTCCATCTGCAGACAGATGTAGAGCGTGGTGAAGCCCAGGTGGGTTGGTGGAGGTCAGAAAGGCAAAAGGTGGGATGCTCATACTCCACATTTTCTTTCTTCTAAATCCCCATCATGCTGCAAAGGGGCCTAATTTCTGCCTCAAATCAGTTCATTAAATGTATTTGTATTATTTTCCTGCCATTTGAAGAAACATTATGCAATTTAGAAAACTCACAGGGATGTTATTTCTTCATCAGAACACAATGCCGCACCCTACGCCTGCTTTGTTGTTGAGAAAGGATCTCCTCACAGCAGTTTCTGGATATGCTGCAGGTGTAGCCTCTGAACATAAGAGAATCTGGAAACCAAAAGAGTCTTAGGGAATTGATAGGTGTGGTGACAGACACACTTTTTCTGACCCTGAAAGATGTGCCTCTGGTCTGACTTATTGTTCTACTTAACTAGTGAAAAAAAAAATTCTGTGTTCACGTGAAATGATTTTTTAAACCACCATCCAATTAGCTAAAAATGAACATCTCTATTGGATAAATTGACAAGTCACACTTTTCTAAAAATCCAAATTTCAATTTGATTGGTTTTCTGGTCATTGCTATTGGGTAATCAGAAGCTTTTAGCACATATTTTCTCTTGTCAGACACAAAACAAAACTACAGAGTGAAAGCAACCATTATAAGCAGTTTCAGCTTTTTTAAGCCAGTTATAATTCCGAGGTTTGTAGCTGCTATTATTTACTTTGCTCGGATTATTATCAACATGATCAGTTTGGTGGGTCCTCTCCATAGTCAGCCCCCATTATCAGAGTTAAGTGTTCATTTGTGGTACATATAAGTGACATGCCTTCAGGAAAAACATGTTTATGAATCAAATGAAACTGACTCTCTATTATACTCAGCGTGAAAACTGTCCCTTTTCTCATCAAACATTTTCTTGAACACGTCTGTCCTTGGAGCATCATCCCATTTTCTCACACTCTGCAATCAGCCAGCATCAAAAGTATCTTTAATTAACAGAAGATAATTACAGAAATCATTTTTCCAGTTCTACACAACCTTCAACTTTTCCGAACTTAGGAGCCCTTCTTATTTCAAGGCCTCTCGATGACACTCTATTCTTTGAACCTAGAGGTGGTGCCTTTGATATATTCCGTCACTGTGGAAAGGGGGCTCCTCTCTCCACTTTATGGAGGTATGCACTTTCGACTACTCCGTGAATGTCACCTGGATGAGGTCTGTAAGTGTTTGGTGTTAGTTTTGTCTTTCCAAAAAGAATAATGAACGTGTTCAAGGAACAGAGAAATTAGTTAATTGCTTAAATCCCCCAGCAGGATGTCGCATGTGCAGGAATGGTGTTCCCAACTTGTGGTGTTAAGTTCTGCACTTTACAGTGATAAGTTTGAAGTGATAATGGAGGACAAGAAAGGATTTGTGATTACTGGGATAAAGTGCTAATCTGCACCACAGAACCTGCTGCATCCATCCCTTAACATTTACTCTAAAATGCTTTCAGCTTTTAAATCCACCCTCCAAAATTAGTAGGGGGTTAAAGTAGAACCCATTGGGAGGTTACATTTATTTAATATTCAGGCCTTTCTTGGATGAAATATTGCAGTCTATCCTCAGAGGTATTTGTCAAACCATTAGAGTAATGGTTTATAGCTATTAAATGAAATTGCAGTTCTGTTTGTAAGTTCCATTTACACAGGATAAGCAAAGTGCCTTCATTTAGATTTAAAATACCTGAAATCTTAGCGGCAGCGCACGAAGATTATGTAGACTGTTAACTAATTCATAACCGTGGTGTGAACACATCATAGGAAAACTTGCTCCACAAAACCACAGTCAGGTCCCAGAGTCACACTGTCACATGCTATACCATTCATTTCTTGAGAATTGGTGCATATCAAAAAAATTTTTCTTTTTTTCTGGGTGGGGAATAATAGCATACACTCTTTTGTTTCTTAGAATCAAATGAAAAGGTGCTTTTAATCACTGCTTTCAGTGCAGAAATATTTGATATCATTCCCTCTGATAATAAGGGAGAATCACACCTAGAGTTAAAGCTTTCCTCCAAAAACTTCCATGTGCCTTGCCCCCCCTGCATTTCACTTGATAGGCAATTTGCACAGATGCCTCTGAGTACAAAAGAAATGGAGATAAACGAAGTCTTTAGAACTTTGCCCTTCTCACTAGGTGATAGGTTTGACTGCTTTCAATAAAAGAAATACTCTTATATTCAAATGATTAATTACCAAAACTCACATTTTTTAATCATAAGGGATCCCCCAGATCCTATGCCTTCTTCCAGAGGAATTGAATGCTATGCTAATTGGCCTCCTAGTCGACTGTATCAATGCACAGTAGCGTCTCGTTGGAGCACTGCCTGCTACCCACTGTTTGAGGTACAGGTATGTGTATGCACATAGACTACTCTGCTTAAAGGTATGATGCTCTAATACAACATAAGGTGCCTTGGCCAGAGACGCATGCCCACACCTTTGTGTGGATTAGACAGGTGTCCTCTTCAGGTGCACCTGCTCCATTGGTGCATAGGTTAGCAGTCAGGGCAGGAACTGGATTTCAGGCTTCTCTATCCCTTGACCACTTTTCTTGTGCAGGTTTTAGTCTATGTAATTATTTGAGACATCTCTAATCTATTCTAAACTTCAACACAAACGGCTCTGGTGTCCATGCAAATGCATTCACATCTGTCCTGCGTGACGTGAAGCACGGTTGACTAAAATCCTCATTGCTTCCCCTTTTGATCATCCAGTGTGTTTTTGTTAAAAACCACAGTCCTCCTGGCTCTTCCTAGCTGTGACTAAGCATGCCAGCTACTGATCCCAGCACATTTCTATGGAGTGGAGCACTCTTCCAAATGACAGCATCGAAGACTTTCCCATTAACCTGCCCCAAAGAGTCTTAGAATTGCATGGTCTAAGAGTCTCACTGCCCAGTCCTCCTGCCTCTCCTCCTCTCTCAGGTGCAAGTCAGCATGAGGATCTAGGGGCTCTCCCTGCCTTTTCTTGCTTTCTTCTTGTATCCTTGACATGCATACCCCCAATTAACCTCATGTGCATCTAATTCTGTCTTGATGTCTCCTTCCTGAACCACCCAACACTGCTAAAATTTCAGACATTCCCTGTACTAGACACCAGGCTAAATGCTATCCCTTTGATTTCACATGTGAGCCTCCCAACAACACTATGAGGGTTCTTAGTATGCAATGGCTGTTAGAAAGTGTTTTTAAAAAAATGTCCCCGCCATCACACAAACTGCATGGAGCAGGGCTGGAATTTCATCCCAGAACTTTTCTAGCCATTGCTCTGAATTACTCTTCTGTGCAAGCTTTGCTACCTTGATGGAATAGATAGAAAGACTCATTTCAAAGTTGGAGACAATTTCTTTTTTCTCACAAAAGGGAGCAAAAGCAAATACTTCCTGTTTCTTGAGAAAATCACCTAAATGGTCCATTTAGGAACACAAACATAATGCAATAGGTACTTATTATTCCCAGAGAAAACTACCAGAACAATTAACTCAGATTCAGGTGCTTTCAGACTGAGAAACCATTTTGTTTAGAGAAATTTATTGTTGGAGAAGTTTCTGATCTTGAGCATAAAACAAGACATTTAAGTATGGGCACCCACAGAATCCGGCAGGGCCCACTGCCACTCCATCACTCATGGATGTTGGCAAAGGTCAGAAGGTTGTCCAATTCTGACGCTGCTATCGACTCAGTCACCAAATAATAAAAATTACAGAAAATAAGAGAACTGGATAAACTTCCATTGGAAGATCCTCATGAGTCCTAGGAAAGACGGAGATGGCTGTGGACCTGGAGAAAAACAAACTACTAAATTTCTGGAATTGGTTTTGTGGCAGGTCTGTGACAAACTTTCTTTTCTGGAGATAGATGAGGATGCCCGAGGTGCAGGCCAGGCTGTGTGAAGGACATCCCTGCTACAAGAATCACATTCACCATCTATCAAGTGCTGAGTGTGTCAAACACTAAATTAGGCACTTTGCTTACATTACACATGCAATATAATACTTATAAACCTTTTCAATAGTCCCAGGTCGTTAGGGCTTCTATTGTCATATCAATGTCAAAATTTATGAAAACAAGGTTTAGAAAGTTTAAGCAATTTACTCAAGGCCACATAAGTAGTTGGAGGTGAAAACAGGACTCACAAGGTCTTGCTGATGCCAAGCTTCCAGCTTATTCACTCAGATACTTGAGCTGCACTTCAGATGGTTAGTGTTTCACCTCAGCTTCAGCAACACATTTCAGACAATTTGTATTTAAGAAAAACAAGTGGTATTTTAATAACATTATCCCAAATGAGAAAGGAATCACATGCAGTAGGGTTCTCCAAAATGATTCTCACTGCACCAGACAATATCCCTCAGTATTAGACATCTGAAAAAATGTTTACATACTGAAAGTGGTGATATGGCTTAATAAAATGAGGTTGCACTGATCTACGATACAACTTTATCATGCATCAGAATCATTTGGTGAATTTGTTAAAATGCAGGATGCTGGCTCTCAGCCTCAGATTTCTTATCCAGTAAATCTGTAAATTTACATTTATAACCCATCCCCAGGCCATGCTGGTCATGCTTATCCTGCTGGCTCAGAGAACTCACTTTAAAAATCCATTGATGTAGAAGCCTCCATCTCTATTACACAGTTTTTGTTTTTTCTTTAGGTATTGGGATTGGAACCCAGGGGCATTCTACCTCCAAGCTATCCCCCCAGCCCTATTTTTATACTTTATTTTGAAACAGGGTCTCATTGAGTTGCAAAGGACCTCACTAAGTAGGTGAGGCTCTTCACTAACCTGGATCCTCTTGTTTCAGCCTCCCAAATGCTGGGATTACAAGCATGCACCACCACATCTGGCTAACAGGTTTTAATGTTACAAAAATAACAAAATAGTTCAAGTTCCTGAACTAATGACACTGTAAATCATTGGTTAATAAGTCATGATTGGGCTGAAAATTTCAATGTCTGGATTATTAGTGTTCTACACTCTAAGAAAACTCTTTGCCAGAGGGTTTTGGACCAGTCCCCAATGACATATCAAGCCAGCCCAAGGAAGGGTGGAATTTGACCCTATCATAATCTTTCTTTCTCTTTTTTTTTTCTTTTTTATTTTTGGTTATATGGGGGATGGAACCCTTCTACCTCTGGGCTACGTTCCAAGACCTATTTTTATATATATATATTTTTTTATTTGGAATCAGGATCTCTTAAACCAGCAAGGCTAGCTTCGAACTTGAGCAATCCTCCTGTCTCCGCCTCCCAAGTGCAGGGATTACGTGTACCAACACACCCAGCTTGCTTGCTTGCTTGCTTTCTTTCTTTCTTTCTTTCTTTCTTTCTTTCTTTCTTCTCTCTCTTTCTCTCTTTCTTTTCTCCCTTCCTTTCCCTTTTTTCCTTCTTTCCTTCTTTTTTTTCTTTTCTTTCATATTTTTGTACTGAGGATTAAATCCAGGGGTATTATTTCTCCAAGCTATACCCCAAACTTTATACTTTTACTGTTCCTTTAAATAGGTAAAGTATTGAGATAATAACAAAGACACACTCAGGAAGCACCTAATAGCATAATACTTTCTCTTTGCCTTGAAGAAATTTCTGCCAGGCACTCCAAATTTCCTGGACAGTCTTTAATATTTTCTAGTAAAATGTTTTCTGAGTCAGGCATGGTGGCACATGCCTGCTGTAATACCAGTACTTGAGATGCTGAGACCGGAGAATCACAAGTTCAAGTCCAGCCTCAGTAACTTAGTGAGATCCTCAACAACTTAGCTAGACTCTGTTTCAAAATCTAAAAATGTAATGGACTGTAGGTGTAACTTGGGGAGTGTCCTAGTTTCAATTCCCAATACAAAAAAAAAAAAAAAAATTTCTGGATGTTGATCTCTAGGATGTCATCTTTCAATAATTAACAGATAACAGATATTGTTGCTAACTTAGCTTGGTCCTACATTTAGACATCAGGCATCTCCTCACTTCCCCAGCTCATGTTTGCTTCTAGTTGGAAACTTACATTGGAGGAAGAAGGTATTGGTGACTATTCTATTTCTCTTCCTAGAAATTGCTTCTCTATCCCCAGAACAGGAGTTGTGGTATGGGAGATCTTACTGTCCCAGGTATATTGGCATTGGTTTCCTCTGGCCCTGGGTGATGTTGGAAGCTCTCTCTCCTATTAAACATGCAGTATGGACCGCACCTTTCTCTTGACTTGCTGTTCACAGCTCTTACTCAGCTTCTGCATCTAGGCAGAATGTGTCATCCTCAGGTGAATAAGGTCTCTTCAGTCTTGTAGGAAGTCATCAATGTTAATAGCCATTTTAAAGTAACCCTAAGCCGGGCATGGTGGCCCATGCTTATAATCCCAGCATTCTGGAGGCTGAAATAGGAGGATCATGGTTTGTGGACAGCCTCAGGTACTTAGTGAGGCCCTTTGCAACTCAGTAAGACAAAGGCACGAAATGAAATTGTAGAGTTTACTTTTGCTATCCTCAAATATCAGAAAAATGTAAATATCAGATAAATATAAAAATAAAGGATAAAAAAATAAATAGGGCTAGGGTGTAGCTTGGAGGTAGAATGCCCCTGGATTCCATACCTGGTATCGCAAAAATAAATAAATAAATAAATAAATAAATAAATAAATAAATATAAAGTAACCCCATGTAGATATCAATACTATAAATTCCTCATCTGGTGATGGAAAACTAAAACTCCCAATCTGTTGTAAGGAGAAGGTGGTCTCTTTCTCTATTATCACTGGCCACTTTAGTCTCCAATCTGTGGAAATTTATTTCTTTTTGGTTTAAAAATTATATATATCAAGATCCCAGCTTACAGGATCCACTAAGAAAACTCTCCAGGTAGTGTCTTTGAATTCTTTCTATTTTTTTGCTCTGTACTTAAACAGAAAAAGGAGCATTTAAGCATCATGAGACACAACCACACAAATGAAAGCTATCGCCAAGGCTATAGAGAAAGCCCTTCCTTTGCTAAACTGACAAAATTACTTGTAAGTCATGGTCAGTAGAGCCATCCTTGAAGCACTTCACGTAGATGCCAGGTGCAGTGGGGGGGCAGTTAGCAGATGGAATCTTTAAGACAAAGGCACGAAATGAAATTGTAGAGTTTACTTTTGAGGGACTGATGCTATCCTCAAATATCAGATAAATGTAAAAAGCAACAACAGTTCTCTATCCATTTCATCAGTGTCTGTGGAGCAACCTTAATAAATAATACAGTTTCCTTGGGTTCTAAGGGATTGGGGATATAAAGTAAATGATAGATAGTTTGTAGCTGAGTAAACAAATATGTTCACTCCTTCCCCCTTGAAAATGTTCAACAAAGTCACAGAATGCATACAAAAAGTATTCAAAATAGTACTTACTTGAGAGACAATGAATATATGAGGTAGAGAGACAGAAAGTGCCAGAAAATCAGGATAGTGAGGAATTTATAAAAGATAATAAAAAGCAAAGTCAGTGGACACAGACTACCAATAATAGCTACACAGATGAGTATGGTGGAAAACCTGCCAGTTAACCATGCAAATATTCCAAAGATTGCACATAGAATAGGCAGAAGGCTGCCGTGGATTAAATATGGTTTGTCCCCAGAATTCGTGCTGAAGCTTAATCCCCATGGTGGGGTATTAAGAGGGTAGAAACAATCCCACTAAGGTATTTGGAGGTGGGAACTTTGAGGTGATTAGGATTAGATAAGATCATTAGAGTAAAGACCTCATGATTGAATTGTGTCAACTTTATAGGAAAGAGAAAGGTAAGACACACACATTAAATCTCTCACCATATGAGCCTGTCAATCAGACCACCACAGATGTGGCCCCTTTGCACCTTTATAACTGTAAGCCAAAAATGAGCCTTTTTTCTTTTCTTTAAAATGTACCCAGTTTGTGGCCTTTTTTTTTTTTTTAATTAACAACAGAAAACAGACTAATACAAAAGGGTGACTGCATCCTGGGGATAACAAGGAATAGATGTTCTTGACCACACCTCCACATGTTCTCAGAGTAGAAGGCCCCATTCTGTTTTCTCCATTAAAAATTCTTATACTAAAGACTATGGGTTGAAAACAAGTGCCAGGGACCAACAACCACAAGGAAGGTCTAAGGTGCCCCTGAACCCAAAAAAAAAATTTTCATCATCCCCTGAGAATCTGCAGGTCAGCTCTTCTTTTTTTTAACAAACTCTGAGTTATAAGAAAAGAAAAACTAAACTTATATGTAGATAATTTGTAAAGCAATGACAATAATAACATTATATAACAACAACAAAAAAAAACTATACAGTACCAACTATGGGATATTTGTCTGCTTTACCCTACAATTGGATATGTGGGATTTCTCTTGAGTTCATGCTGAAACCTGTTTTGTCTCTCTTTAACATACAAATGATCTAGGTCCCAACTGCAATGTTTAAGATCAGTATCTCTATGCATCATGGAATATCAAGTCCCACTCACTTTGGTGGGGTCCCTTTTTATTCCTATCACAGAAGATTTTTTTTCTTGTTTTTGAACTCTGAAAGGTACTTTTACAATCCTCCATTTCTGTAATCTGGACTGGAAACTTCCTATATATCATCTCATTCTGCCATCTTGAAGAGAATCTCTGAATTTATTTCTATTAAAAAAACATGGCCGGGCGTGGTGGCACACGCTTGTAATCACCGTGCTTGGGAGGCAGAGACAGGAGGATCACGCAGGTTCGAAGCCAGTCACGCTGGCTTAAGAGAACCTGTTTCCAAAAATTAAAAAAAAGTATTAAAAATAGGTTTGAGAGTGTAGCCCGGAGGTAGAAGGGCTTCCAGGAACCCCAGTACCACACACACACACAAAAATTCCTTCATGTACTTTCATTATTTCCTTCCCCATGCTTCAATTTTACTTCAAGTTCTTAAAATTCTCATGTTTAATGTGCTTTTGTTATTTCTCTCATTCTTTTCATATGGAAAATATGTGCTCATCTTTCACAATACTGTTCAAGTATCACCTATCCTGCAAAGCCTTCCACAAATCCTTCATGAAGGCAGCATTAGCAAATTCCTTCTGTGGGATCCCATACCCCTGTCCATCACACAAGTACGACCTCTTCCATTGTATAGCAATTACTTATGTGCCTATGTCCTCTGTAGGGTATGGTTTCCTTTTCAGAATTGATATAGAATCTAAAATCCGTTTGTTGAACCACCAGCACCTGCATGGTACCAGAGTTTGTAAGTTTGTAACCAGGACCCATGTAAGGATGAATGACTCCGAGGCACAAGGGCAGATAGCTATGTAGAAGGAAGTTATGGTCTGTTAACAGGAGCATGAATCACTGACAAGCAATGAAAAGTGATTGGAAAAAACTCAGATATCTAGGGTCAAATCTGCAGTGCACAGAGAAGCCATTTTAATATTTTAGTCTAAGTAGAAGCTTGGTAATATGGCTTCCTGTAGAAACATTCAAAAGTTAATTGGAAGAAAGAAAAGGTTGAAGGTCAGAGGGGTCAGTGAGGAGTAAATCGCAAAAGTCAGTCCCTAAGAAAGGTGTGAAAGAAATTCCTTAGGATGGTTAATAAACTCTAACAATCCTCGCATCCTCCTCACACAAGTTCCAATTACCCTTCTGCCATTTCTACCTGAGATCTTTGAAATATCCACACAGTCTGCCTACGGGCTGTGAAGTTTTGAAGTGCGGCAGTTGCCTATAAAAGTCTGAGAACAGTTACTAAGAGAGGGAAAGCTCTTCCTTGACTCGAGGTTGGCCTGCCTTCTCCATGTTTAGCCCCAGACTGCTCTGGACTCAGGATCCTGAATGACCCCTATTGGAAACTCCCAAGACATAGAAGTTTTTCCCTCCATCAATATAGCACTGTTGCATTACTTTTCTAGGAAGATAATTATCTACCTATTGCTCAAAATGTAGCAATTATCTCATTGTTCTCTACCTAATTTCTAGTTGTTGACATTTGGAAAATACCTCTGGATAATGTGTTTGTTAAAAACTTGTAGGTGTCAACAAAGGTCTACTGACTGAATGATCCATAAAAATATTTTAATGGTGTTAAATAGTCTCAAATTCCAGTTTACAATATTCTGAACTATCGACCCAATTTGTCCCTCAGTATAATTCCTACACAAAATATCCAACCTCTAAGATACAGTTGCCTCTAGCTATAAACAACCAGTTCAATCAAGGATTATAAATTTTACTTTTTAATACTCAAATCATCTATCTTAATCCTTATTTAAGTGAAGTAGAAAGATCGGAATTATACACAGAACTCTGAGTTGCTAGAAACACACTATACATATACATGTTAAATGATTCATGAACAAAATAATTCAACCATTTGTATCATTTTCCCAGATAAATTATATACATTAACCTATAACATACTCCTGACCCTGAAAAATCTTATAGAGTCTTTGAGAACTGGAATTCCTGGATAATTAGCTATTCTAATTAATAAGAATAACTATGTCTAAACCATAATCAGAATACCAGGTATCAAATAAAGGATAAAATATACTTGTGATTACTTTAGAATAAGTTGGTTTGTTCTGATGTTAATTTAAGACATCATGGTACCACAAGTTTATCAATATGAACTTCAATTATCTAAGAACTATATTAAACTCTTGTTATTTAAGAACATAAAAATGTACTTATATTAACTATGCACGACCCAAATTCAATCTAAGTAGTCAACCCTATACTTTGGGAGCCAGAAACATGTATATATATTTTGGGATTGAAAAGAAATGAAGTGGCTGGATATTATTTTAACATGAAAGTTTAAAATGATGTTCCATGTTCAGCAGGATCAAAGTGTTTTTAGAAGATGTAATATATCCCTTACAACCTACACAGCAAAGTGATTTAACATATACATTCAGCAGGCTTCCCAGTTTCATTATATGGATCAAGTCAATTCTACTTGTCCTGATGTTTCTAATCTTATTTTCTAGTATTTTCTGATTCGGGCTATCTTTCTACTTCCCTGATTGGCTTTTATCTTCTTGACTTTTCTCTTACTAGGTGGTAAACAAATCCCTGCTGAGTGGTAAACAAACCTGAGGCTAGGTAGGACCTCTGGGATTTGAGCTGCCACAGTTATAAAAAGAAGTCTAAACTCTTAAAGAGATGAGGAACCTGTAAAGGACGTGCAGAGCAAAGCATTGAAGTTTTTTCTTCAGTTTCACCATTTGTACTCAAGATGGCTGGGAAGAAGTCAGTAAGAGAGAAAGACAGCTATGAGCAATGGAGCTTGCAGAACTGCACAAAGCAAAGGTCTTCAAAAATCTTTCTTTGAAAGAAATACAAAATCGTAAGTCAAATATTATTTCACTGGCAACCACCATAATTTCTGGCATTGTATTAATATTTTCTCCTATTTTTATCATGCTTTGAAGTTTATAAAGTTATTTGCATATAGCATCTAATTTGATGCTCACGATATTCCTTCAAGCTGCATTTTCAGCCTCCTCTTGGAATCTCCTTCTACCCTGCTCAGAATCCTTTAACTAGAACCTACTCTACTGCCCCCTTATATTTATGTGATTTAAATTCCTTCCTCTATTGGCTGATCTCCATCTTATTTGGTAGTTAAGACCAAATTAAAAATGTCACTTCTCTGAAACTCTTCCCTGCTGATATTCTTGAAGAATATTACTTTCCCCTGTGCACTAAGACAATCACAATTCCCTATATCACTTGGTGCAAATCAAATTCTGTGTCTCCTAAAATCTGTCCTATTATTGTAATTTAAAAATTGTTATTTAAAAATTTTCCACTAGATTTTGCTTCTTTAACTAAACTGTAAATCTTATGAAACCAAGTCTGAAAAATTGAACAACTAATTTGAAACAAACTAAGCCTAATGGATTATGATTGGCCAGCTATAGTTAGTTCCTGGGACCATAAGGGGACAGCCAAGCACTAACCCCACAAAGGAAGTCCTAGTGCCAGAAAAGGAAATGGAGCTTATTCATAAACAACTGATATCCATGGGAATCAGAGACCCAAACCAAGAATCTGTGCATTCCTTGGCTATGCCTGCTGCTCTACTTAATTATAAACTGCTTAAATGTAGAAACCCTGTCTTATTAATAGAATTTACTTCAATGAATTAAACTAGAAACAGAAACCTAAGAAGGAAGGGGGTCAACCAAAAATAAAGAAAACTCTAAATAGTAAATCACTCTAACTGAGAGTACTAGAAAAACAGAACCAACTGAGAAATATTGGAAACCAAATTCTACTGCAGGACCACTAACCATATTCTTAGAAATCCGAACTGATGGCCACAGAACTAAGGAAGTTTAAGGAGCTAAAGAATCTTCTAAGACTAAATTAAATGCCAGAGGTAAGTTTAGGGTAGACAGGTATTTTGAAGCTTCTGTCTCCAGGATTTCTTGTCAGAGTCTTAAAGTTCATGGAACAGTATGCACCAGGAAACAAAATCCATTTCACAGCACAATTCACAGTAGAGTAGACTACTTGTAGAAAGGACTCCATAATATGCACTCAGGCTATAGGCCGTAGCATGCATAATTTTGCATGTGTATGTATATATGTATTGTCTCTTATTACTCTTTTCTGTTTAATATTAACTGGTCAACCTTGATCTAGGTAGGAAAAGTTTTAATCAGTTTGGGGACGGTCCAATTGGGAAAGCAGACACTACTTACCATATTCTACCTTCCCAAGTAACAAGTCCTCAGAGGGCAGATCATTTTTGCTCTTCTCTCTAACTGACATGTTAGAGAACATTCAGTTGTCTCTAGTGATTCCTGGAGGCAGGATCATACTACAAATTTATTAAAACATTCAGGCAAATAGACTGGCATAAAAGCAGCAGGTTTATGTTAGAAGCTAATCCTAGCAGTGGAAGAATTTTGACCTTAGCAACCAATGTACTAAAAATAATGATTACATTTGTTGATAATTTAAAAAATTTAGTTCTAAAATTGATTTAAAATCACATTGTTACAATACAATGTCCAATTACCAAAGTTATTTTTATCTTCAGCACAGTTTTTAATATTCTCTTCAAGTGAAAAACTTAAGTTTTTATGCTTAGGGTACTAGACTCTTTCTAGTACCATGTTATTTATTGTTGCATGCAAATCACTACAACACTTAGCAATGTAGAATAACAGTAGATATGTGTTGCCTCTTAAAGTTTCTTTGTGTCAAAAACCAGCATGATTTAGGTCAGTGATCTGGTTCAAGATCTTTCATGAGGTTATATCCATGGTGTTGGCCAGACCTATGTCATGAGAAGGTTTGACGGAGACTGAGAGATTCATGTCTAAGATGACTCACTCTCAAGGCTGCAAAACTGCTACTAGCTAATACTGGAGGCCTCCCTCAGTTCATAGTCACATGGAGCTTTCCATAGGTATGAGTGTTGTCATGACAGGATAAGTGATCCAAGAGAATAAGGCAGAGGTGACAATCTTACATGACAGAGGCTCTGTATTCCTGAGGCTCCACACACTCTTCCTTCTGCTCCAGAGCATTATTCACAAAAGCCAACTTTGATATACTGTGAAGGAGGACCACTCAAGGACATCAGCATCAGATGGTGAAGACCATTGAGAGTCATGTGGAAACTGGCTACACAAATGGAACATAAAACTCTAACCCAAATAACATCATGCTTTGAAATATCACAAATTCCAGAAACAATGGATTAAAAACAGTACCAGATATATCCATGAGTAATCTATATAGTACTGTTACTTTCAGAGATTTGGGAGTGAAAATTTAAAAACAAGTGATATTCAAATCAGATAATTTTTTAAAAAATTACT
This sequence comes from Muscardinus avellanarius, assembly GCF_963383645.1. Lineage (NCBI taxonomy): Eukaryota > Metazoa > Chordata > Mammalia > Rodentia > Gliridae > Muscardinus > Muscardinus avellanarius. The sequence goes on along the minus strand of NC_137788.1, from coordinate 85,253,885 downwards.
TGGGGAGTGCAAATGGAGCTGAAGAAGCAGGTTTTCATTATGAAATATGATGGGAAGTGCCAGCATCTTTTATTTTGCCATATAAACACCAAGAACTTTATGGACCATTGTGAATAATGGTTAGAGCCATAACCAGTCTATTATGAAGTACTCTTCATCAGAGTAAAAAAAATATTCCATGCTTCGCGGGTCCTCAGTGGTAAGATGGAACTCTTTTTTCTTTGCTTCTTTTTTTTAAATAAAAATTTGAGATTCTGAAACACAAAATCAACACCCATTAAGCATAAAGGGGAATTATTTTCTATTGACAAAACTTTCAACAAATGAAATGCTTTTTCATTATATGAAACTTGATAGCTGAAATGGAATGAAAAATAGAATCTTAACTGAGCCCAAAGTAAACTAGAATCCCAAGAGTTAAAAATATTTAGCATTCAATAGCTAGTTCACTTCTTGCCCTCTGATAACCAGGAACAAAATTGCTTTTCTGTTGCATAAAGTATCTTTCAAATTCAATTGCTTATCTCCTCATTCATTCAAGAAAGAGAGACCTCAGATTTACAGGAACCAGAGCCCATAATACAAATATAGTATATTAAACATACAGCAGACATCTTCTGAAAAATAACCAAAACACAGTCTATTGATTTTAACCTTCTGTATCAAGGTATTCTCCAGTGGTCTCAACTGGATGCTGGCTATGAGAAATTCCAATTATTTGAATTTCTATATATAGGATAAGCATTTAGTTATCAACACACACCATAAAACATATTTTCATCTGTTATTAAAGCACTATTACTATGTGGAATTGAATGTATTTCTACTGTGAACTCAACTGCCAGTGAAGCAGGCAAGGCGGCATTTTCTACAGGAGATTCCCTTTGCAGACCTGTTTTATGTGCACTGTCCTGTAGCAACCTTTGCATTTGCCTTCGGGCAGATAAAATAAAACCCCATGGAAGGATTTTTGACATTTCTCCTTTTTCCTTCACTCTTATGCAATTCCTTTAAATGCAATTATTCATTGCCTTGGTTTTAGTGAAATGATTTATTGGAAAAAAATTTTGTTTTTCTGCAGTAACCATTGTACCCAGTGCCTGCAAGCTCACAAAAACCTTCTAGCACTGGGCGATCACTTACAGGATGCTGAGCTCACGTAATTTTAACAAAATACCAAATAGCGAGACTGAGATGTACCTGACTTCTTATCGCACTGATTCCAATTTTGATTAAAACAAGTTTGCAGACTGGGAAATGGAGCCAAATTAAATGTATTTCTAGAATGGCATGGATGTTGGTGATAGCAGTGTTTGCTAGAATCTCCTAAAGAGCATCACTGCTCTTCATGGTTCACAGACTAGCAGAATTGGAGCAGGAGAGAGAAGAGAGATGGGGGTGAAAGCCAGAGAGAAAGAAAGGAAAACTGGTTTCAACAGGAAGGGAAAAATATCTCATACAGTAGCCTCTTCCTGCAACAACTGAGCAGCTGATTTCCAAGAAAGCTTGGTGGGTTTCCCTCATGCCTCTATACAGACTTGTTCAAAGTTGAATGGTGAAAGAAAAACCAGAGAAAGCAAGCTCAGCGTTTTATTAGATTTTACTTTTTTTACTGTAAAATGTTATAACTCTTGTAATTTGTTTCAGATTATAAAAATGTAGAAATACTGCAAATGAAATGTAAACAGAATAAAACTCATGAAGAATCCCCAAAATTACCATTATTAATAATCGTGGTTTCCCAACCACATGTTATTTACATAAAAGAAATAATGCTTTGTATGCAATTTTACACTCCATATTATTCAATATTATTTATTATTAATATTTCTGCATTATAAACAGTTATTGAATAATATTGTCTGTGAAATAATCCATTATATAAATGTGCTAATTTTTTAACTTTTTTGTTTTACTTAATATAAATATAACTTCAATAGATAACTTTGCAGGTACATTTTGGCCTATATTTTTTTCTTAGAATAGATTCTAGAATAGAAACTTTTTTTTTTTTTTTTGGTGGTACTGGGGTTCCTGGAAGCCCTTCTACCTCCGGTCTACACTCCCAGACCTATTTTTACATTTTTATTTGGAAATAGGGTCTCCTAAGCCAGCACCCGCAGCTGGCTTCAAACCTGCGCGATCCTCCTGTCTCTGCCTCCTAAGCTCAGGTATTACAAGCGTGCGGCACCACACCCGGATGAATAGGGACTTTTAATGGTAATTTATTCATGTACAAACTTCAATATGATAATTTCCTCAAGAAGTAGTTAAGAGAAAAAGAATGTGAAAGTAAGGTTGAAAAAATACTGTATTCACATTTTTTAAAAGTTCATGATGTACTCTTTTTAAATCTTTTTTTATTAAAATATAAATGTACACATTGAAATGCTTTAGTTTTAAGTGTTATATTTTGATGGATTGACAAATGAGTATATCCCTATAACCAGACTCATATACATATATGCAATATTTTTATCATACTTGAATGGTCCCCAGTGTTTGCTCTCAGTCAATTCCCATCTTAAAAGAAATTACTACTGTGATCTTTTTCACTATAGATGACTTTTTTTTTTTTTTTTTTCCGGGTCTGGGGATGGAACCCAGGGGCATTTGACCTCTGAGCCAAACCCCCTGTCCTATTTTTTATTCTTTTTTTTGAAACCGGTTCTCACTAGTAGCAGAGGGCCTCACTAAGTAGCTAAGGCTGTCCACGAACCACCATCCTCCGGTCTCAGCCTCCCGAATGCTGGGATTACAAGCATGCGCCGCCACGCCCAGCTGCTATAGATGACTTCTGCCTGTTCTAGATCTTCATACACAGTGTGGTCTCATGTGCCAGCATATTTTGGAGACTCATTCTTATTTCTGCATATGTCAATATGTAATTCATTTTTATTGTTGAGTTATATAAGTATAATAAAATTGACCTATTTTCCTCTGGATTAATATTTGAGTGGTTTGCAGCTTTGGGCTATTGTGAATATAGCTTCTATGAAATTGGAATCAAATCTTTTTAGACAAATTCTTTCATTGGGGGAATAATTAGCAGTTTCTAGGTCATAAAGATTATATTTTACTTTGTTAGGAATTTCTGAACTATATGGTGGATGTACCATTTTACATTTCCTCCAGCTCTATATGTGAATTTCAGTTCCTCGATACTTTGGCCAACACTTAATGTTGATAATTTTAATTTTAGCCATTCCAGAAGGTGTGAAATGCTATCTAATTGTGACTTATATTTTTATTTCCCTGATGACTAATGATGTTAATGAGGCTTTTTATATGCTTATTTACCACGTTTCCTTATAAAGTATCTAAACTACTTAAATCTTTAGTCTTTTTTGAGGGGGAGAAAAACATATCCTGGATGCCAGACTTTTTAAGAATATAAATTTGCAATAACTTAATTACAGTGAGAATTATCTAATTATTTTCTTCCTGTTTTTATAAGCAGAACTCTTAAATTTTGAGGAAGTACAAGATACCATTAAAATTATTATTGCTGTTTATGCTGTTTAAGACATCTTTGACATCTGCTATTGTTTGAATGTCTTTGTCTCCTCTAACTTTCATGCTTTGAGTTCAAATTTAGTTCCCAATGAAGCAGTATTGAGAAATGTGTTTTGAGGGTGGTGATTGCGTCCTGAGGCTGAACCACTCAAAACTGGAATTAGGATTAAATGACCTTATATATAAAAAGATTTAAGAAAGGGTGCTCATTCTTTTTTTTTTTTTTCCTACCTTACACTATGTGAGGATAGAGCAAGAAAGATCTCTTCAGACACCTGATCCAGTGCCTTGACCTTGGATTTTCCACCTCTGGAACTATGAGAAATGAACTTCTTTCTGATCCATATGAATTGCCTAATCCCAGGTATTCTGCTAGAACAGCACAGCATGAACTAAGACTCTAATCCTGTTATTCATCTATAGTATCTCCTAGAAGCTTTGTAAATTTAGCTTTCTATTAAAGTCTAATATTCATATTGAATTAATTTTTGTGTATGCCATGACATAGAGCCAAGATATAAGCTATTCCCCTGGATTTTCAGGTGTTCTGGAGCCATTTATTTTTAAGACTTTCCACTGAGTTGTTTTGTCATTTCTATTGTAAATCAATTGACTGTCCAAGTTTAAATCCATTTCTGGAGACTCTGTTCTGTAACAATGAATAAATCAGGAATAGTTTAAAGGAACAGCTAACTAATCCCACAGATGCAATGAACATTTCCTTTCTACCTCTTGAGTCACTGAGATACTGTACCAGCCATGGCACTTCCCCAGTATCCCACTCAGCTCAACATAGATTTTAACAATTGCACCTGTGTGGTAGCTCTCCTTTAGTGCTACCCCCACAGAACTCTTGGTGATCACCATCTGCTAGGACCCCTCACCTGTGGGGCCAACTGCCTAGGTCACGATGTAGCTAGGCACCTCCACCCTGATGGCCTTTTGCAGGGTTACTCTATGTTTAGGAATGTGTGTGTCCTTGTGGTAGGGTGGTGGAATTACCAGGGCACCTACTACTGTCTGGCTCCCTGCCCCATAGTATTTCCAGTCCTTTACTTCTCTGCTTAGCTAAAGAATAGATACCACACAGGTACTTGTTGATTAAAAACACTTTTGTTCCTTTTCTGTAATTCTTCTCCTTCCCCACCATTCTCCCAATCCACACACTACCAATAGGGTCCAGAGGAACAGACTGAGTCAGGGAAAGGCCACTGCCTCTCTTTCCAGAGCCTGATCCTCTCAACAGTTAGGCCCCACTGGGAGAGGAAAACAACCCATGAATCAGAAAAGAAAGTAGACTTCTAAACTGGCCTGGACTGGAATGTGTTAGACCTTATAGCGGATGACAAGTTTAGAATCACCCCTGAAAGCCATCAAGAAGTGAGAGTGTGAGACTCACAAATATAGATGCCCCCTAGCTTACAAGAGGGCTTTGTTCTAATAAAGCCATTGCAAGTTGGAAGAATTACAAGTGGAAAATGCCTTTAATACACCCAACCTGATGAACACCATAGCTCGGTGCGGTGCACTGTGGGGATAAGTTATGCTCATCCTGGGGATCACGTGGCTGACTAGAAGCTGGGACTCTTTGCTGCCTTCCAGCATCGCAAGAGACCACTGGACTGCATGTCACTAGCCCGGGGAAGAATTAAAACATTCAAGGTATGGTTTCTACTCTATAACCCTGAATTTTATCAAGCTATATGATTACAATGCACCAATAAAAAAGATAAAGTTACGCGGAGCGTGGTGGCACACATTTGTAATCCCCACATTTGGGAGGTGAAGACAGGAGGATCGCACAGGTCCAAAGCCAGCCGCGATGGCTTAAGAGACCCGGTTTCCAAATAAAAAATATATAAAAATAGGTCTAGGAGTGTATTCCAGAGGTAGAAGGGTTTCCAGAAACCCCAGTACCACCAAAATAATAATAATAATAATAATAATAATAATAATAATAATAATTATGCAAACTTACAAAAAAACAATTACATCACAATAGCAAGCCAGGGACAAATGATACTCTGCTCACTCTCTATGATGGAGTCCTCACTGCCAGCTCATCAGCTCCTGGTCTAGCTCCAAAATTCCATTTTAGAGTTTTGTTCCTAGGACCTCTCCTGAAAACACACACACACAGGGAGACAGAGGATTCCATGCCGGGAGACTAGTGGGAGATTCTCTTGGGAGTGATGACTTGAGAGAAGTCAGAAGAAAAGGAATAGAAAGAAGTTTAACTGTGATGCAGTTTTAACAGGCGCCTCAGCTAATCCAAATCCATGGAGGGCTCCGATGCCAGAATTTGTCCTTAGATTTGTATCAAATTGAGAGAAGAGGAGTCCAGCGCTGAACTCCTGCATCCACCAGTTATCAGATTTATTTTCAAGCCCCTGGGATAGTATATTCCCTTGGGCAAAGCAGCTCTCTTCTGCTGAGGCAATTGCCCTACCCAAATAAAAATGTTATTGTCTATTACCTACAAAATCATGTAAGCTTAAAACTTATTACCAGCTTTTCTCTATACACACACATGTTTTCTGTGTTCCCCCATCAGACAAGCAGGCAGATAATAGGGGAAAAGATGGGTTAAACCACTGTCTGAGATTGGTACTGCCAAAAGTAAGTCCTGTGAAAAGTACTTGAGTTTAGGCAGTTTACCCGAGATGGCACCAAATGATAGAGAGTAGAAAGGGAGAAAAAAAGAAAGAAAAACTAGTAAAGGGCACTGTGAAACAATATAAATACATGTAGTGGTCTCTACCCTTAGGTATTGACACAGAGCTCCCAAAATAATTTTAGATAATAGTACTAGAAGCATCCATTTTCTAACACAATCAGGCATCTACAAAGGTTAACGATAGATACATGTATAGCAATGGTCCCATGAGATTATAATGCAACTGAAAAAGCCCTAATGCCTAGTGACATGGTAACCATTTTAATGCCATTGCACAACACATTTCTCACTTTGGTGATGCTACTGATACAAAAAGACCTACTGCACTGCCATTCATATAAAAGTAGAGCAAAAAGATTATGTCCAGAACAAAATGCTTGGTAATGATAATAGACAATATGCTACTGGTTGATATGTTTACTATAGTTTGCTTTTTATCATTATTTTAGGGAATATTTTTACTTATAAAAATGTTTACTATAAAACAGATTTGTGGTAACCCAACATTGCATTGTGACCCTTAATTTCATCAAGAGGCTACATCAAGTGATTGAACGGTATGATCCAGACCTGTGTAAGTACGCTCTGTAATATTCACACGATACTGCATTTCTTAAATCCCTGACATCAAGCAACTCATGTCTGTATTTGGTCTTTGACCTTGATTCCTAAACCAGAGCTCCTAAATCCCCTGGAATTGCTTGGGTGATAGCAGCATCTTTTGTTCTAATGAGACAACCTCTTGTGGACTCCTGGATGGGGTTTGGTCACCAGAAAAAGAGGCAATTGATTAAAAGCTTGGAACTTTCAGCTCTATTCCCCATTCTCCAGAAAAGTAAAAATGGACTGGAAATTGAGCTGATAATCAATCTTGCCTATGTAATGAACCTACACACACACACACACACACACACACACACAAAATCCTTGAACTGCAAGTTTTCAGAGTTTCTGGGTTGGTGAAAAAGAACACATCCATGTCTAAAAACTCATCCTACATATCTCTTCATATGTCTGTTCATTTGCGTTATTTAAAATACCCTTGGGAATAAATCAACAATGAAAAGTAAACTTTCTCCTTGGGATCTAGGAGCTGCCCTAGCAAATTTTCAAACCCAAAGAGAAAGTTGTAAGAACCTCCAATCTGAGCCAAGTAGAACAGAAATTGTGGATAACCTGGGACCTAACCCTTGTATTTGGGGTCTGGAAGTTGGGGAAATCTTGTGGAACTGAACCCTTAATTTGTGAGAACTGATGTCTCAATGCAGACAGTGTCAGAATTGAGTAGAAGTGAAGGACACCCAACTGGTGTCAGAGAATTGTGTGGTATCAAAAGTGAAGGCTAAGTTTGTGACTTATCTAGAGTGGCTCTGGTGCCTGGGCTGGGATCAGCTAGCCAAGCTCCAAGCTGCAGACTGCCTTCAGATCTGTTCACAATGTCTCGCATTCTGGGACCAGTAGCTACCCAGAGAATGATTTTCTAATGACTGATGACAGACATGCAGGAAATCAACCCAAATTAGGCAATATGATTTAATTGGTATTCTATGTTGTTAGCACTCTGATTATATAGCTTAGGAAAAGAAAACGAAGGGTGAAAGGAAGTGAAACTTTGCAGAACACTAGTACAGCCTCTCTCTGAACCTTCACAATATTCACAGTCATCAGGAGGGGCTACAAGGAGCTGGCAGAAATTTGGGGACATCTAATACTAGCCATTTAGAAATACATTTCTCAAATTAATTTACATTAAGGATGACTTATAGGCAAGTAGAAGAGAAGAAAAAGAGGATTCTGCTTTAGTATCAGAGAGGACATCCGTCATGCAACACATAAAGTGTAAATTACTTGGAATTTAAAATGAGGGATTCAAAATGTCAGATGAAAGAGTCAGGAGACCTGATTTCATGTCTAGACACTGCCACTAGGTGAGCTGGTGACCTCAGTCTGGTTTTTGGTCTTTTCCAAGTCTCAGCATTCTCCAGTGAAAAATGAGGGCCCGGCACATAATGCATTTGAACTCTGTGCCTTTAATAAACCCTTCAGGCTGATTTGAGTTTTATTTGAGACCTATAAAAAAAAAAGGTCTCCTCCCAGTGTGTCTCCATAACATCCAGGGAGCTAGAAATGCAAAACCAGGGAATGTCAGCTATTCTGAATCAGTAATAAAAAGAAAAAATTAGTTCAGGGGATATATTTGCAAAACTTCCTGCAAACTTGATTGTAATTAACTTCTTTTTATTCTTCTATAGCTTCTAAAAGTTCTCAAATTTCTTCTTAATTCTGAGTAACTTGACAAAAAAGTTAGCTGAGTAAAAAATTTCAAACACACTTTTTCAAAGATATCTGTAGTTTACACAATGTATTAGTTGGCTTTCCTGAGCTCTTCCATCAAAGGGCAATGAAATATCATTCCAAGAATATCTCAAATATCAAAGAAAGGAAAGGAAGGACAAAGTGACTTTTTATTCTTTTTAGCTAGTACAGGAAAGAAGAACTACTAGGATCACTCCACGTGCACAGCAGAGTCCTATTAAAGGGATAAACGTTGGCACAGTTGCTGCACAAAACCTCATATTCTACAGGCAGTATATCAGCAGTAAATTCCTTGAGCACTTGGAACATGTATTTGTTCTTCCATGTATACTTATTATGGCACCAGATTGTGTTTTGCATATAGAAAGTTTCAAATAAAGTTTTGTTGAGTGAATGAATAAATAATTAAAATGTGAATCTGAATCAATGTTAGTTTCCTTGTATCCACGTAAATTATTATATTGTGCCAACATTATACAGCCTATAGTGTAGCCAAAAAATTTCAAACAAAAGATGTGGCTCATGAGTCTTATGCATTGTGATGAATATCCCTAAGGTATAGGAGAATGAAAAAATGGTCGGGCACTTGTAGAACACAGTATCTAAAGCAGTAGTTGTTCCTACAAGCATAGCCATGGAGAACTCAAGTTGGAGAGCCAGATAAGATAGGAAAATCTAACATAAACTACTGGGTAGATTCTTCCAATACTAGTGTATCTAGCGTCTCACAATTTAAAGGATCTTGTGTATTCTTATGTTAGTGTTACATTAAAGAAAGCATAAATAGCTTATTAGAATAAGTGACAAAACAATTTGGGTTAGTTAATTGGGTTTGAGAATGGTTCGCTTTTGAACTCTCAACCAAATCAGAACTCAAGATTTTATTCCCTATGTACCTCATTAAAGTTTTCAAGGCAAATGTCCAAAGTTTGTTATTATTATTATTACTAGTTACTACTTATGATGTGTGCATATCTGCTAAATGCTTTCAATCCAAGTATTCATCTAGTTCTATAAAATGCTCGTCTCCATCTTGTAGATAAATCACCTCACACGTATTGAAATCCCTGGCCCATGAATCTACAACAGTGTCAGAGCAGCATTTAGATCTATATCTGACTCTCTCCAAAACCCCGTTCTTTGTTAGAGTCCCCATCATTTGAGGTCAGAGCACATCCGTCAACACCTTTCCTATGGAGGCGGAGACAGGAGGATCACGCAGGTTCAAAGATAGCCTCGCTGGGTTAAGAGACTCTGTTTCCAAATAAATAATATAAACATAGGTCTGGGAGTGTAGCCTGGAGGTAGAAGGGTTTCCAGGAACCTCAGTACCACCAAAAAAAAAAAAAAACTTTCCTACCCTCTTATTGGTACAAGGGTAAGGCTTGGGCCAGATTAATTTACATCTCTTACTATGTTTTAACTTCACGCACTAGATCATATAATTTCACTTTGTTTCCATTTGGAGACTACTACTCTAGTTCCTGGCAGCTCTTTGGAGCACCAACCACTTGTTGACAGTGTTCACGCTTTGTGAACACTTGAAGATTTTTACCATTAACAGCCACCTGCCAGTCATGTCCTTCAGGTCTACCCCTCTAACACCTGCGTGCAGCTAACCTGGGTCAGCTGGTTATCTGAATATGCCTCAGCCCTTTCCAAAACAAAGAAGGTTGTGCCAGCCTTATTATCCTCCAGGATTAAATGCTACTATAGAGCTGAGCACTTGGCATTTCCCTGGAAGTGACTGACATGGGTCATTTGATTGATTGACTGATTGATGCTGAAGACTGAACTCAGAGGCATCCACTTCTTAGCTATACCCCAACCCTATTTTAATTTTTATTGGAAACAGGGTCTCACTAAGATGCGGAGAGCCTCATTATGTGGCCGAGAGCCTCACTACGTTTCTGAGGCTGGCTTAGAACCTACAATCCTCTTGTCTCAGCCTCCCATATACTGATCATACGAGCATGCGCCATCATGCGCAGCTGACTTGGCCATTTAAAAAGTTCACTTTACCTCACTTCTGTCCCAGGCAGCACTGCACTTCTTCAAACAACCTTACAACTCTAATAACTGGCTTACTATAAGATTCTGTTCTCCAAATATGATTTGGTCTTTCCCTTCCTTGGCAAGCTCATATTACTCCTCATCCAAACTCTGGCTTATTCTCTGAAGTGGATATTCCAGACCTTCTCCCTAGTCCTGAACCATCCATTCATATTCATTCTCTCTCTCTCTCTCTCTCTCTCTCTCTCTCTCTCTCTCTCTCTCTCTCTCTCTCTCTCTCCTCTCTCCTACAACCCCTTCCACCACTGCCTTATGACTCAAGCTAACATACCTTATATTTAATATCTCAGGGGAAATTTCCTCATGTTACTACCTTCTCAGCATACCTTCAGCATACCTTCTTAAACATATGCCTATTCCACATCACCTACTTTCTTCCAAAAGCCCAGGCCTTGCAATGACTGGACCTGAACTTAAATATCCCCTTGAGTAAATTTCTTAACTTTAAAGGGCTTAGTTTCCACATCTCTAAAATAGAAACAATAAAGTCTACTATAAAATGTTTATGAGATTACAACATTACATTTTATAGCAGGCACATTTGGGGGATGTTTGATCCTTTCTTCTTTCTTATTCTCACTATGAAATCATACTCTTCTTTGGCATAAACAAGGTTGACTGTCCCTGCAGAGTCAGCGTTCAATCAATCACTGTGTCAAACACCTGAGATAAGTTAACTTTAAAGTAAGGAATTGTCTGTTGACTCATGATTTTAGTGGTTTCAATATGTGGTTACTCAACCCTGTGGCTTTGGGTTTGAGGCTGCAAGGTAATCACGGTGGGGGCTCAGAAGCAAGGACCTGTGCACCTCATGACAGCCAAGAAGCAAAGAGAAAGGATGATGCCAGCATCCCAATATCCCCTAAGGACATGCCCTCAATAACCCAACTTCTTTTACTAGGCCCACCTCCTACCACCACCCATTAGCACCAAAGGCTGGCAAGCAAGCCTTTATAACAAGGGCCACTGGGGACACTCCAGATCCAAAGTACAGTAGTACTCATAGGATGGGACACAAGGCTCTGGCTCAGTGAATAAGAGAACCAATGTCCTTGACCTTAGCAGGGCCAATCAGAATCCATACTGTAGCCCCCTGACAGTAACTGAGAAGAAAATTCTGTAAATTCTGAGATAGCGCACAATGAGGAATGTGTAAATCTAGTGTTGGCAGTGGTTATATTTGCCACATCAGAAGGAAAATCAGTCTAAGAATGGAGTTAACACAAAAGAAAGTAAAACTAAGAAATTTAAATTGGCACTGTTTAAGCATATAATTCTTGAACTCCCTAGTATTGTAAAGCAATACATTCCATTTCATCTTAAGTTTTTGAGTTGGGTTTCTGTTGCATGTAACTGAAACCTCTGACTAATAAACATCTGCAGTATCCAGCATGGTGCCCACATGTATGTGCTGATATGTGTGTGACGTGTAGCATGCACTTCCCTACAGTCCCAAAGAGACTTACCACCACCTTCAAAGAATACATCCTTTCTCTACCCACCGTCCCATAGTCCCCTCAAAGATATGATTCCATTTATCCCTTTCCTCCCAATATCCAGAGTTTCTCCACCAATTTCATGACTGTGTTCAGTATGCCCAATAGTAAAGTGCTTTACAAAGCATTATCACATACAATTAGTTCGGTGGGATCAGTCAACGTGATCCAACTCCTTTAACTTCAAATGTCTTTCTCCCTTTTTCCCTTATAACTGTCACTTAGATCCACCTCACCTAGATTCATCAATTTGTCCACTTTAAATGGATTCCACCTGTAATTATGCTCCTAAATTAAACTTTCTAAAAGTTACTTTCAGCATTTTTATTGCAAATAATCTGAACAACCATTAATGCTGTCTCCAACTGGCACCATTTAACTTATCCAATGTTAACTTTTCTAATGTTATCTTGGAGCCAAATAATCTATAATCTTTTATTTAAATCCAAGTTTACTTTTCACCAGCTTTATGACCTTTGCCAATTTAGTTCTCTGCTGAGACTCTGACCCCAAAGCTACAAACATATCAGTCTTCTTGCCATCCTTTATGCATACCATGCTCATAGTTCTTTGTTGTTTTTAACATTAAAATGTAACTTACATACAATAATATTCACCTACTTTAAATTCATAATTCGCTGACTTTTAGTAACTTGGTCAAATTGTTCCACCATCACTACAATTCAGCTTGAGAATATATATATATATATATTCCCCCCCCCCCCCCCCCCCCCGCGGTACTGAGGATGGCACCCAGGGGCATTCTACCTCTGAGCTACACTCCCAGCCCTAATTTTTTATTCTTTATTTTTGAAACAGGGTTTCACTGAGTTGCAAGGGGCCTCACTAAACAACTGAGGCTGTCCATGAATGGTGATCCTCCTGTCTCTGCCTCCTGAATGCCAAGACTACAAGCGTCACCACCACACCTGGCCAGCTTGAGAATATTTTAATCACCTTAAGAATAACCCTCATGACCATGCGCAGTTAATCTTTGTTTCCACCTGCAGTTACATTTCCTGTGTCTGTGGATTTGCAATCTCTGAACATTCTGTGTAAGTAAAATCATACAATATGTAGACATTTATGTCCAGTTTCTTTCATTTAACATAATGTTCCTGATTCATTTCTTCCTTCATCTTTTGCACATGTAAAGGTCTCTGTCACACTTTCTCCTCTCCTTTCAACCCAACTACATTTTTAATTATTGTTGTCATTAATGATGATGCTGTTGTTATGAGGTACAAGGAAAACCATAGCAGTTTTATAACATTTTCTAAGATTCCTTCTCATCCACAATTTCTATCTTTATTATTCTCAAGTTCCACTGAGACCTCTAGGCTGAGTTCTTTCGTACTTGCTTCACACAGTTATCTTATTTTTCTTGCCAAGAACAACTAAAAACTCTTTATGGAAAGTGTTAGACACATTTGGCAACAAAATAAATGTTCCTTGAAAAAATGATTGATTGGGTATGTCTACTTACACTTCTCTTTACCAAGAGCAATTACTAAGAGCCTTTCTCAGGTAGGAGGGCAGATCTGGATGGATGGCACGCTGATTGCCACAGATCTGATGCCAGCAGAGCTGCTGACTGACTAGACATATCCCCACTGATTTTAGAAGATCCATTCTCCCTCTATCATCTGTTCTCCATAAACCACAATATTCAGCAAGTGTGAATTCTTTGAGGAGAGACTCAACACCTGACGATTAATCTTTGTTTCTACCTTAGTGGTTGTTGAATATGTATCTGATAAGGGGATGAATAAATGAATGAATGAATGAGTGAATGATTACATGATGAAACCTTCAAGTGAGCCTTTCAGGATCTGGCCACCCCAATCTCATGAAAACCCAAAAGTCAACGGGTCAGTTATTGGATATAGTTGGAAATTTCAGTTTAGATATAAAACCAAATAAAGGTTTGTTTATTACACATATTTATTATACATTAGTTTGTCAAAGACACAAATTTAACATGTAAGAATTGACCAATGAGACATCACTAGAAAAATGCAGACTCCCCAGATCAAAACCAAGTAAAAATGGATCTTATGTTTACAAAATTAAATCCCCCTGTGTTTCCAGGCTAACTCACTAAAGGTTGAGATAGTTTTATATATCTTCCTATGATCGGCATTTCTTTACATTCCAGGTTGGTTATGTTCCTATTTTTATCTTTCAATTTTTAATCTTTCAACAAATAGTTATTGAATACCTACTATGGCTGGCATTGTTTCAAGGGCTTCTATACAGTAGGGGGCAAAAAAAAAAGAAAAAAATAACCACCCTGCATCCATAGAGCTTGTATTCCAGTTGGATAGCACATGACTATATTTATTATTTCAGGGTGTACACTCTAAATCCTGGAAGGCTAGAAATCAATCCTGTTACTGTCATAATATCAGATAATTATTAAATTATGGTGCAAAATTAATGCATACTACATGAATAAATAAACCACCATTTATTGAACATGTCAATATTTTTTTTCAAATTTCACCAACAACAATATGTATGTACCCTTGTATCAATGTTAGTTTTTTTTTTTTTTTCTCTAGTTCTTAGGTCAGTTAACTTAGCCAAAGCCATGAGGCTAATAAAAATGAAAGATCTGAAATTCAAATGAATTTATTTGACCTCAAAGCTATGTTCGCTGCTATATCGCCCTGCTTCATCAAAGCACCAGGACGATAGTACAGGAATAGTCATCCAGATGAGCAGCTAGTCTAACTGGATTCTCTCAGAATAAGTGAAAGCTCATGTCTTATTTAAAGCATTGGGAGTTAATTTAGAAGTGAACACCTATGCTAAAAAAGGACAAGGCACCAATTACAAAACTGGTAACAAAAGAAAAACATAACTGCTGTTTATTCTTGAAAATTAAGCCGTTAGCATCTCAAAAAGTCATACATGATTACATCTACTAAACTGGCATATCTTTTTAAAATATCTCAGTTTCCCCAGTCTTAAAAGTAGTGATGCAGGGAGGAAAAATAAACAAACAAACAAACCAAAAAGCCAGCTGCACTGTTTTGCCCCCAAATCTAAAATTGTTGGAGTGATCCTATATGAATAATATATTTTGATTATTACCGTCTTATATTGTTTTATAAGTATTGCAAATGTCTAAAGTTCATTTCCCCAAACCTCCAAAAATGTACGAGCCCCATGGGTATACCCATGGGTATAAATCTAACATGATACTGAGCTACACAGACTGAGCTCAGAATATAAAGAATGAAGATAAATTTAAAATCTCTGGTCCAGGGCTGTTTTCCCTGTCAAGTTTTGTCTTCAAGATGTTATCCTGTTAATCCGCGTCACTGAGGACAGTACCAGCTTTTGTTATATTTTCCAGACTATTCCAAAAGGCCACATCGGTGGTTATTCATCTTCTCCCATCATAGGGGAGAAAACAGCTTTTATTTTAAAATTAGCTTTGCTCCATTTAGTGAATTTCTGTTAGAAAATGCGCCTACATTCACATAAATGTGCCTGAGAGAAAGAGGGAGTGAGAACAGGGAGAGAAAGAGAGAAGGGCGAGTGTGAGCTCACACTTGTGGGTGGGTAAGCATCTTCAGAAAGCCCCTCAGCTGCCGTGGAGGAGCGCGAGCCTGTACCATGGAAACGGTGGTTACCATGGAAAGAAAGCGCTATTGTGAGGAGCTGAAGAAAATGCCTATGTAAAATCATCTTACCACGCAACCTTACACTTTCCAGCATTTTAGGAAATATGACAGGATTACAGCACAGTCCTCTGGGAAGTCTTGGTCCTCTCAATGATCTTCTGAAACCATCTAGAAATCGAGATGATGAACTGCAGGGCTCTGTGTACCTTGCTAAAGGGCTTGACAAGCAGTTAGGTGGAGAAATTGCCCGCATCGTTTATCTACGGGCTACACGGCATGCTATTAAATATTTTTCTGTTAAAACCCACAAAGTATTACAAATGAAGAGAAAACACGGAGAAAATTCACTTAAAGCAAATGGTTCTGGGCTTCCTGAAATCAGAATTGATGTGTTTCATCTAACTTATCTGTTAATAGGCTTTTCCTGATGCCCCCGTGTTACCATAATCTCCAAAGCACTGGACAAACCAGTACATTTGTTTATCTTTATCACTCTTTGCTTACTAAAGAACTTGCTTTTATTAAAGAGATCAATCAACCTGTGCACAGTTTAATAGCCAGTGCGGTGCATAGAAGGTAAAAAAATAAATAAATAAAGCAAAGAAAGGGTAAAGGGTGAGAGCCCTAATTTAACAAAACTCTCAAAGCACCAAGAGACAATAAAATAGACTTTCAATGATACATTTTATATTATTAACATATAGTGTGTGTGTATGTGTGTGTGCGCGCGTGCACATATCAGAGAGGTAAAAAACTGATATCAAAATGAGTAAACTAAAACATTTTAAAATGGGAAAATGGGCGATTAAAAGTAACCAGTGTCTCTACTCTGCATTCAATTTTTTCCTGGTTACATTATTTAACAGTCAAATGATGCTAAGTCGAGAGACACAGAGCACACAGCGTCTCTCACACCGGCTCTCTCACCTCATCCCTGATCGCGTGGGGAAGCCAGGCATTTGTGCTTACAGCCGGGAACCCAGGAGTGCACCCTGGCTCCAGGAGGAGGTGGCGTGGAGAGCCACTGTTGCCACTGTCCACACGTGGTGGCCTTGGCCTGCTGCTTATGGCTCACCGCCCTCATCACAGTGTGGGAGAGACAGGCAGCAGCCTTGCTCCTGAAACTATTCTCCGCAATCTCTCAGTGCAAGGAACATAATATCATATTTTATCTCGTCTTCTGGGATTAAAAATATTGATTGAAATTTCTGTTGGAAGCTTTTCTTAAAAGACACTTTCTTCCAAACCTCTTCTTTCTACTCCATTGCGAGTCAGCTATTTTTCTTGCCAAAATGCAGGAAAGCAATTAGGCTCAAGGGTTTTATAAGCTGCACTAGTTCAGGGCAAATCTATTGAACTTTGCTGAGAAATTCTTGTTCATTCACTGTGAAAATTTTGATGGTTTTATCCTTCTTCTTGATAACCACTTAGTTTTAGGAACCTGTGTAATGTGTGTACTACAGGATTTCAAAAGAGGCTGTGCTAATTAAAGCATTGTGATGTTAAAGGGGAAAGCATTAAACATATTTCTTTAATAGCTGCCATTTTGAGTTCAAATATATGTTGGAAAGAACTGAAGCTAAAACACAAAGGGAATTTAGCACAAGTAGCAATGGTTAGGAGAAAATATTAAGATGATCTGCACCTCATAGTTTTTTTTTTTTTTGAAGAATGCAGAAGAGAAAGATCTTTCATTTCTATCAGATGGTCCTGCTGCAGGTGATCATCGTCATGTTTCACAGAGAACATATGGCCATGTTTATAACCATCAGGCAGCATTTCACAGAGCTACGACACCATGTGTCCACCAACTAGCCTTCCTGATTACAGTTAATTAGAGAGGAGGTGGGAGGCATTTTTAAAATAATATTAAGGCACAGAGATGCCTAAAGTTCTCAGGCTTCTATTTTTGAGATTGGATGAGAGGTGGATATCAAAATTAAAAGCAGTCAGAGGAAGCGGACATTTCGTACACGTCTTTTCCTAAGAAATGAGGTCGCATCCAATGACAACAAAAATCAAGAGAAAGAAATTGTGAGCCCAGTAAGAAATGTGATCAAAGTAATAAATCATGTAAGGTTTTACTGGGGAAATCTGCAAAGGTAAAAAAAAAAATATTTGAGCACTCCTAAAGCTCCTTTTCAGAGGAAAGATTCCAAATCAAAACCATCATACAATAACTCCAAAAATGACTTCAGAGTTAGCAGATTCAAGATGCAGTGCATTCAACATAAAACTATATAAGGGCCACATATGTGCATCTGTGTTCCAGCTCAGTTTGTGGTTCAACAATGCTTCTCTCTCTCTCTCTCTCTCTCTCTCTCTCTCTCTCTCTCTCTCTCTCTCTCTCTCTCTCCCTCTCTCTCTCTTTCTCTCAGACATTACTTATAGGCTAAATATGTAAAATAATTTAGGACTTCAATGTTTCAATGCTTCCTTTTGAATCTGCAAAATTACTTCCATAAGCCCCTGGGAAAAAAGACAGGACTAAAGGGGATTCAATAGACGGTGAAACAACTTTGGTTTAGTGATTCCCTTCTTCATATAGTTTAGAAACTTCCCTCTGAACTGAAGAGTGGCTCTGTACGCAGTGTGTGTATGTGTGTGTATGTGTGTGTGTATATGTGTCTCTTTCTTTGCCTTTCATCTATTACTGACACTTCTTCCTTCAGGCTATTTTGAAAGTCTGAGAACAGGTACATTGGTAATTGTGTCGTTTTTCCCTCTATTCCTCTGCTTTGCTAAAGCTGGACTCTAATGACATTAGATAGGTCGCATGATGGCAATTTAATGGCTTGAACTCAATCCACAGGTACATCGATGTGGTCGCCTTGGGATCAGTTCTCATTGCTGTGACATGACAGAAAATACCAACATAGTCAGAATGGATGGCCCACAGCAGTGCAGGAGACACTGTGTCAATGAGCACACACACGCAGGATTCTAACCCTTGGGCCCCAGGCATAGCCCAGCAGCTGCGAAGCCACCCTGCTGTCCTCTCCCTGCCCCCCAACACGCCCTGTTATCAACAGGGAACCTTCATCCAACAGTATTCATTAGTTACGCTCTCTGCTTGGCAATGAGGGCACAGGAACAAGCAATACTCCTGGGCCCAGCCCTTTGTTTTTTAGAATAAATATCTAAATAAGGACCTGCACTAAAACCAATATGAGTATTCCACTCAGCATTTCTCTACGTTCCTAAGAAAGAGAAAAGTATAAATTGGAAGCACAAGGGTACTACTACAACTAGCTAAGTATACTACACTAGCTGGAGCCCTGGGCACTGCTTCTCTCTCTAAGGGAAGTATTTAGTCTGGCACTCTAGATTTTCAGGAAACCACACAATAGTGATCATCTCAAAGGTTTATTAGAATAAGAATCAGAGGAGATTGTTTATGTGTATTTATGTCTATATTCAATGTATCCTGTACCACGTATATTTTACTAAATATAAAGATTATATATGTATTTATATTAAAATCATCTGTAGAATCTAGGATGTCATATGACTCCTGATATGACTATTGGTAGATATTGTCATTGTTGTATCATTACTGATCTATTTTTTTGTTGTGGCTAACTCTAAGACAAAGGTCAATAAATTCTGGCCCAGGGATAATCTGATCTACAGAAGGCCGAATAAATCCATTACATTTTGCTCGTGGCTTTCCACTCTAACAGAAAGGTTGAGTAATTGATAAGGACAATATTATCAATCTAGTTTTTTAAAATATTGTCATTTACCTTTATTTATTCATTTAATTTTGTAAAAACCAGTTCTTTTTTTTCTTGGAAGATCCGGTTCTATGATTAGATCAGTAGAAACACATTATTTACCCTCTGGGAGATTTACTATACAACTTGGCATATTAAAAAACTTTGAGAAGTCTTGCACAAAAGAAACCTGTGTAGATTTATTTCCCAAACTTCTTTGGCCATTTTATTTTCCATCAACATGTATTCAGAAATATGGCAACTATGTGAATAGATTGTCCAAGAGAAACCTGCTTCCCCGGTGCCTTCTATGGTATTGGAGGCTTATAGTTTAGCCATCTTATAGTTTAGACTTCTTATACCAAATCTTGACATATGCCAGAGTTATGACTAATAAGAAGTGGAACTCCAGAGACAGGTGCCCTTCCAGAGTAAACAAGCATGACCTTGCTAAGAGAGACCCTTTTATTTTTTTCCCGGTTGCCTGTTATGGTTTATATTGTAAATGTCTCCCAAAAGCTCCTTTGCTACAGTCCTGGTCACCAGCCCTGGTGCTACTGGGAAGTGCTAGAAACTTTAGGAGATAGAGCCTAGCGGAAGGAAGTTAGGTTTTAGTGGCATGTCCTTGAACTGAACTCTAGTCTTTTCTGTCTCTTTTTTGCTTGCCAGACACTAGAAGTTAAGTGACTGCTTCAGTATGTTCTCCCATTCTGTTGGCTCCCAGTTGAGGTTCTTGATAGTTTCCTTTGCTGAACAGAAGCTCTTCAGTTTCATGCAATCCCACGTATCAATTCTCCTTTTAATTTGTTGTGCCTTTGGGGCCTTGAGAAAGTGTTTATCTGTGCCTATGTGTTGCAGTGTTGGACCTATGCCCTCTTCAAGGAGCTTCAAGGTCTCTGGTTTGATTTCCAAGTCTTTGATCCACCTTGAATTGACCTTTGTACAGGGTGAGAAAGTGGGATTCATTTCCAATTTTCTGCATATGGTAAACCAGTGTTGCCAACATCATTTGTTGAAGAGGCTGTCTTTTCTCCAGTGTATGTTTTTGGCCCCTTTGTCAAAAAACAGTTGGCTGAAAGTGTGTGGACTTGTTTCTGGGTCTTCTATTCTGCTCCATTGGTCTATGTGTCTGTTTTTTTGTTTTTTTGTTTTGTTTTGTTTTGTTTTGTTTGCCAGTACCATGCTGTTTTTATTACAATGGCTTTGTAGTATAGTTTAAAGTCAGGTATTGTAATTCCTCCTGTATGGTTTTTGTTGCTGAGAACTACCTTGGCTATTCTGGGCTTTTTTTTATTCCAGATAAATTTAAGGACTGATTTTTCTATGTTTGTGAGGAATGATCTTGGTAGTTTAATGGGCATTGCATTAAATCTGTAGATCACTTTTGGAAGGATGGCCATTTTAATGATATTTATTCTGCCAATCCATGAACATGGAAGATCCTTCCATATTCTAAGATCTTCTTCGATTTCTTTTTTCAGTGTTTAATAATTTTATTTGTAGAGATCTTTTACCTCCTTGGTCAAGTTAATTCCTAAGTATTTTATTTTTTTGTGGGAGATCCTGAGTGGAAGTGTTTCCTGAATTTCTTTTTCCTTGGATTTATGGTTGGTGTACAGGAAAGCTTCTGAATTTTTAATATTGATTTTGTATCCAGATACTTTGCTGAATTTGTTGATCAGTTCTATAAGCCTTTTGGTTGAATTTGTTGGGTTTTCTAAATATAGTCTCATGTCATCTGCAAATAGTGAAAGTTTGAGTTCTTCTAACCTATTTGTACTCCTTTGATTTCCTTTTCTGCCTAATTGCTCTGGCTAGAGTCTCTAGTACTATATTGAAGAGAAGTGGTTATAATGGACATCCTTGTCTCATTTTTAGGGGGAATTCTTGAAGTTTTTCCCCATTTAATATGATGTTGGTGGTGGGCTTATTGTAGATTGCCTTAATAATGTTGAGATATGTTCCTTCTATCCCAATTCTCTGCAGTGTTTTTATCATAAATGGATGTTGAATTTTATGAAATGCTTTTTCAGCATCTATTGAAATGATCATGTGATTTTTGTCCTTGGTTTATATGGTGAATTACATGGATTGATTTTTGTATGTTGAATCAGCCTTGCATCCCTGGGATGAAGCCTACCTGGTCATGGTGTGTGATTTTTTTTATGTGGTTTTGAATGTGTGTTGCTAGTATTTTGTTTAATAGTTTTGCATCCAAGTTCATCAGAGATATAGGCCTGTAGTTTTCCTTCCTTGAACTGTCTTTATTCGGTTTGGGTATTAGTGTGATGTTGGCTTCATAGAATGTATTTGGGAGAGTCCAGTTTTTTCTATTTCACGAATAGTTTGAGGAGTATTGGGGTTAGCTCCTCTATAAAGGTTTTATAAAATTCACTTGGGAAACCATCTAGTCCTGGGCTTTTCTTTGATGGTAAGCTCTCTATTGCAGTTTCAGTCTCTTTGTTATTGGTTGGTTTAAGTGTTCTATATCTTCTTGACTCAGTTTAGGAAGGTTGTATTTATGTAGCAAGTTGTCGATTTCCTCCAGATTTTCCATTTTGTTGGAGTATAGTTTTTCAAAGTAGCTTCTGATAATCCTCTGGATTTCTATACTGTCAGTAATGATTTCTACTTTTTCATCCCTTATCTTCATAATTTGGGTTGATTCTCTCTTTTTTTAGTTAGGTTGGCTAGTGGTTTATCTATCTTGTTAATTTATTCAAGAAACCAGCTTTTGGTTTTGTTGATATTCTGGTTTTTTTATTCTCTATTTCATTAATTTCTGCTCTAATTTTAATAATTTTCCTTCTTTTACTGGGTTTGGGGTTCAATTGTTCCTGCTTTTCAAAGGCTTTGAGGTATGTCATAAGGTTATTTATTTGAAGATTTTCTGTTTTTCTTATGTGAGCACTCAGTGCTATAAATTTTCCTCTTAATACTGCCTTCAAAGTGTCCCAGAGGTTTTGATATGTTGTATCTTTATTTTCATTTGTTTCTAGAAATTTCTTGATTTCACCTTCTATGACCCATTCTTCATTCAGAAGTATGGTGTTCAGTCTTCACATGTTTATGCTGTTTCTCTGGGCTTTCTTAGAGTTGATTTCTGGTTTCATTCCATTATGGTCTGAAATGACACAGGGAAGTATGTAACATTTTTTAATTTGCTAGTACTCATTTTGTGTCCCAGGATGTGATCTAGTTTGGAGAAGGTTCTGTGAGCAGCTGAGAAAAATGTAAACTCTGCTGTAGTTGGGTAAAATATTCTATATGTGTCCAACAGGTCCATTTGGTTAATGGTGTTCTTTAGTTCTGAGCCATCGTTACTGACCCTTTGTCTGGAAGATCAGTCTAATATTGTGAGAGGTGTGTTGAAGTCTCCCCGTATTATTGTATTGGGATTTATGTGTGACTTCATGTCACAAAGAGTTTGATTTGTGAAAGTAGCAGCACCTATGTATGGTGTATAGATGTTGATTATTGTTATTTACTCTTGCTGGATTATTCCTTTTACTAGTAAAATATGACCTTCTTTGTCTCTTCTAATAAGTTTGGGTTTGACGTCTAATTTGTCTGTTATCATAGTTGCTACTCCTGCTTGTCTTCGAGTTCCATTGGCATGGATTACCTTGCTCCAGCCCTTTACCTTGAATTTGTTCCTATCTTTAACTGTAAGGTGTGTTTCTTGTAAGCAGCAGATTGATAGATTCTGGTTTTTAATCCATTTTGCCACTTTATGTCTTTTTATTGGGGAGTTGATGCCATTTACATTCAATGTGATTAGAGAGATAATGTTTAATTCCTAACATGTTAAGATTTTATTTCTGTTTGAGATTCTGTTTATTCTTCTTTGCTTAGTTGTCTGCTGGATGGGAAAACTTGTTTCTTTGGTTCTGGTGTGTATTACCTATTTCTTCTTTGTAGTTAATCTCCTTGAGTATTTTCTCTAGCGCTGGTTTTGAAGACATAAATTCCTTCCGTTTCTGTTTGTCGTGGAAGCTTTTTATTTCCCCAACTAATTTGATAGATAATTTTCCTGGGTAGGAAATTTTTGGCTGGAAGTTGTTTTCTTTCAGAATTTGGAATATGTTACTCCATGCCCTTCTGGCTCTCATGACTTGGTTTGGGAAGTCTGGAGTGATTCTAATTGTTTTGCCTCTGAATGTCACTTGTCCTTTTGCGTTTGGTGCCTTGAAGATTCTCTCCTTGGCTTCCACATTAGTCATTTTGAAAATTATGTGGTGTGGGGATCCTCTTCTCTGATCCTGTCTAAAGGGAGTTCTATAAGTTTCCTGGACCTGTGTATAGACCTCTTGCTCTATGTTTGGAAAATTTTTTGCTATCACTTTCTTGAAGAGATTATTGATCCCTTTGGTTTTATCTTCTTTTCCCTCCTCTATTCCAATCATTCTTACGTTACCTCTCTTAAAATGGGCCCATATTTTTTCAATGTCAAATTCCTGCTGCCGGATTTTTTTTCTAAATTAGAGACTATGCATTTATTTTTGGAGTGATCATCTTCTAGGAGCAAGATTCTATTCTCCATGTGGTCTGATCTGTTGTGTATACTTTGAATTGAGGCCTTTACTTCAATGATTGTATCCTTTATCTCTTTTTGACTCTCTCTGGATTCTTTTCGAAAGTCCTCTACTATTTCTACAGTTATTTTCCTGATTTGATCTTCTAGAGATCTCTGAATTTCTGTTTTATCAGTTTCTCATGTTGTGGGGTTGTGGGCATTCGTTGCTCCATTGTTATTCCTCTTTCCCATGATTTCGGAAGTTTGTGCCTTCTCTGGGTTCTTCACTGGGTCACTATGACTTCACTTAAGGTACTCTGGATCTCGAGTCTGTAGTGTCTTAGTCACCACTACTCCTTTACTGGGTTGTATCACAAAGTCTCAGACCCAGGGAGTCAATCGAGGCTGTTTTAGGCCATGGGGGTGTCAGGCTGGGCATTCTCCCTCGAAGAGCTGCAACTATAGTGTGATATCTCTTCCGCTGCCACTCCCCCATTGGGTTGGACTGCAAAAATCTCCGACCCAGGAAGACTATCTGTGCAAGTCCCTGGGAGTGCAGTACGGGAATTTCTCCTCTAGGGGCCGCAATTTGACTCATGGTTGTTGAGTGCGCTGATGGAACTGTAATGGACTCGGTGAACTTGCTGCTGCTGCCACTGGCAATATGGCACTGCTGCCACACCCTTGGCCATGAGGCTGGCATATATCTTCTCTGGTTTTGAGCTCCACTCTGAGTCCCTGCAGTGTGTGCTGAGCCCGGCCCCTGGGAGCTTTAGAAGCTCCTTGCCCTGAAAAATCTGCTGAATTCAGCCTGGCTGTTCCGCAGCTGCTCACCTCGGCTCACTGTCCACCCCTCCTCTCTGGTACCTGGTGGCTTGTTGAGTGCGCTGATCTGGAGCCATCTGGTGAACTCGCTGCTGCCGCTGGCAGTATGGCGCTGCTGCTGTGTCCTCGGCCGTGAAGCCAGAGTATCTCCTCTCTGGTTTTGAGCTCAGTTCTGAGTCTCCCTCCTGTCTGGAGCCTGGTGCTGCAAGGGAAGATGGCGCTGCCGCGGCTCTGCACCTCTGGCTGCAGCACTGCAGGCTGGTTTCTTTTCTGGTGCCTGGTTGTTCTTCCAACCCTCTTTTTCTTTGTTCCTTGTATTTACAGTTTTTATTTCTCTGCTGATGGTGTTTTCTGGCTATGAAAGGCACTGATTTTGTGGTAACAGAAATTGATTGTTAGCAGGACTTGTAAACACTGCTTCTCTCTGTCGCCATCTTCCGGAAAGTCTCCCAATAATTTTCTTGAAGATATACCCAATCTTTTATTTATACATAAGGAGTCTTAGGTCAAGAGAAGACCTAACAACTTGTGCCCCAAGTCCTGCAGAGAATGTCATAATGGAGAGTACTAAACTAGACGGGATTATGCCTGAGTGTCTAGGTGTCAGTGCCTAAAACTTTCTAATAGATCTCTTCCTTTGCACAGAAAAACATTTTAAAGAAATTATGGGCTCCTCAATAAGAGTATTCCAGTTGGAGTATGCAACCTTATGTTGCATATAGATGATATAGAATTAAAAATATATTTTGCCTTTCTAAACTTTTCCTGCCTCTGTTCAAGTGACAACAAAGTCAGCCATTTTTTTTTCTCATCATGATTAACCCATAATGTTAATAAATCCCCACTCTCTTTAGAAATACAGATCTGGCCCTTAAAAAAAATATTGGGCCATTTGTCCTAATTGGGGGTTTGGAAGATTCCATATCTTACTTTATTTAAACCATTCCCAAGAAACTCTGGCTGTGGGTTTAATAATGGGGTGTGTGAATTTCTTGAAGGATTTTATACATTCTTTAGTAACAAAAGAAAAAGGTAACTGAGAGTTTTAAAAGCAAATGAAAAGTAGAAACACAGGGAGGGCTGAAATGCTCTATTTTTTCTTTTAAATAATTCATGATAAAAAGTAATGTGAGCTTTAGTTTTTAAATGCTATCATTAAAAAGAAGCCAACTTTTAAGTGTTTTGACATGCAGAGGAAGAGTTCAGGGGCCAGCCGGCAAGAACTACATCTTGCTCCTGTGTTTGATTGCATGCCCACGCCTGCGGTCCACCAGTTGGCTTTTAACATAAGTACTGCAATGCCTTCTGTGGTTCCCTGGTACACATCGCACACTAGGACTCTTTAACATGACACCAAGGTTTGTACCTACCTACACAGGTAAGAGGGACACAGGCCAGGAAGTTCTCAGATCTAAACTCTAAACTCAACTCAGACACTCACTGGGAACCCAAGAGTACCTCTTAGACTCTATGGTACTTAGTTTTGTCATCTGTCATCTGGAGATATCAGGTAGAATGAATAATGGTCTCCCCAAAGCCACTGATGCCCTTATTGCTGAAACCTGAGTTTTATGGCACATAGTATGAACTTTGTGGCATATTGGGGAAAAAATGGTCCCCTCAAAAAAAAGATATGTTAAAGCCCTAACCCACTGGTACTATGATCATGGCCTTATATTTGGGAATAGGTTCTTTTCAGATGTACTCAATTTAAAGTCAATGGGGTAAGGCCAAAGACAATGGGGTTAGTGTCTTCACAAGAAGAGAAAGAGGCAATGGGAAAACAAAGAAACACAAGAACATCATGTGCTGTGCTGGCATGCAGCAGGGACTAGAGTGATGCAGCTCCAAACCAAGGAGTTACCAGTGTTCCAGCCCCTCCCAGAGCTAGGAAGAGGCAAGGAAGGATCCCACAAAGATTCTCAACAGAAACTGGATGCCTTGACATCAGATGTCCAACCTTCAGACTGCAAGATGGTAAGTTTTTGTTGTTTTAAGCAACCAAGTTTGTGGTGCTTTGTTATGGTCACCCTAGACAACTAAAACAAGTGATTAAGTGAATGGTATTGAGGTGGAGAGTTTAACTTGGATTATCTGGGTGGATCCAATGTAATCACAAGGTCCTAGTGAAAGGACACAAAAGAATCAGAGTCATCAAAGGCAGGGAATATGAAGGTAAGAGAGGCCAGAGTCAAAGAGAACCTTGTCAGAGATATGGAGATGAAGGAAGAGGCCTGAGCCAAGGAACTCAGTAGACTCTGGAGGCTGGAAAAGGCAAGTATTGATTTCCAACTACATACAGCCTTTGGAGGCCACCTGGCCTGGACAACACCTAGATTTTGAACTAGTAAAATGCTTGTGGACCTTTGACCTCCAGAATTATAAGATAATAAATTTGTACTAAGTATCCCATTAGTCTTGTGATAATTTATTATGGCAGTGCTAGGAAATTAATACAAAGTAATGTTTTTCCTGGTTAATTCTAGGCTTGATGTACTAAAACAAAACTTTCATAAAAATCAATTTAATGTTATTATGATTGCAGTCAGTTTTGAAGATATACTAAGCACTTGATAAAAAAAATTTGATAAGTGGAGCAGGGCATGGTGGCACATGCTTGTAATCCCAGGATTTGAAAGGATGAGACATTAGGATTATGGTTCATGGACAACCTCAGCTACTATTTAGTGAGCCCCTTTGCAAATCAGGGAGGGCCTGTTTCTAAATAAAGCATAAAAATAGGGCTGGGAGGTATAGCTTAGAGGTAGAATGCACTTGGATTCCATCCCCAGTACCACAAAAAAATTGATAAGTGGATAAATTAATATATCAAAATTGTTCCAACTATACAAAGATATGTAGACCAAGTTGTGCTTAATTATAACCCCTTAAAGGAAATGATCCTATGCTAACAGTCTGTATAGTATATAGCTCAGTGACTTCTCCATAATAAGCTTTCTCTAAATGTTCTTTAGTTGATTAATCAAAAAATGAAAGAAGTCCTAGAAAAACAGCATGGCCACTAGGACTAAAAAAGGCAAGAGAAAAACACCAAATAATTCTTTCATAGAATTATGAAAGAATTCTGTGAAACCTAACCCCTTCTTCACCCATTGAAAATATTATTGAATTTGTTGAATTTGCAGAATGCTGCCATTTTCCTTCGGGGTGACTTTATTTCTTTGGATCACTCATGGTATCTAATTAGCAGCCCAGATGCTCTGTACATTAGGGCATGTCCCCTTTCAGGACTGGAGACAGATGTTTGAAGGATGATCCTAGCTAACAAAGTAGCATCTGGCATTTAGCATCTTGCTGTGACTGATTGATATATCACCCCAACGTGAGTTGCAGCAGAATCCTAGAATGTAAAATGGTTCCTGTAGTACCATGACACCCAGTGAGAATAAAGATGTTATATGTTAGAACAGAGAGGAAAAACTAGTTATACTAAAACACAATCGTAAAATTGATTTTCCATGAAACCAAACGTAAACATTATCAGAAAGACTACATGGATGTTATTTGAACAATACAGAAAAATGTAATAGACTCACATAAAAACGCACCACTCTCTGGAAGTATTGTTTCTAAAAATAGCAATCTGGAAGACTGGTCAAAACCACAAGTTTTGGAGTTCAGGGATGGCAGAGTTCACCACTTAGAATATATTTCTGTTCTCAAGTGGTGAACACTTATTGATCATTTACTATATATCAGGGCACTGTGCTTAGTGCTTTGGTTATATTTCTGAAAGTGATGGAGTATAAATATAAAGACAGAATGCTTGGGTTCATAACTCTCTGTACATATACTTGTCTAGGTCAACATTCTCACTACTGTGATCCAGGGATCCAAAAATACAACTTAGAAGGAAAAATTATTTGCTCACAGTTTTTGGATATTTGCAGGTTATGTCCATGTCAGGCCAGGGTCTATGGATCTCAGAGCATAAAGACATGGAAGCAAAAAAAGAGAGAGAAAGAGAGAGAGAGAGAGAGAGAGAGAGAGAGAGAGAGAGAGAGAGAGAGAGAGGAGAGAGAAAGAGAGAGAGAGAAAGGAGTGAGCTCTGTTTTCACATCACAGAGACTGGGAGCAAGATAAGGCAAGTAAGGGTATTCAAAGACACAATGCCTAAGACCACACACCCAGGATCCCACTTTCTCTGGCCATACCACATTTACTTAACTTACCACCCTTTAAATCCATTACAATAAGTTTTTTCTACCAATGAGATTACTACTCTCATGACTTAATTATATCAACACTGAACATTAATACATAAGCTGTTCAGGGACATTCTATATCTAACTATAACAATACTCTGTATGTAACTTTGGGAAAATTACTTACCTACTGTGTGCCATGCTTCCTCAACTTTACAGACTCATGGTCAGAATTAAATAAGCAGATTTATTCAGTGAATTCAGAAACAATGACTGGCAAGTGCCAAGCATGCCTAAGTGTTAATATTGTAATCTTTCCTTTAATCTTTTCATCTCTCTGTTATAGATGCTGTTATTAGATCCATTTTGTCAAGGAAGAAGCAGAGGTCTAAGTAAGCTATTGATCCAGGATTCAAGTATAAATACCTTTGCACTGGTCTAAGGTAGATTGGATAAGGTAGATTGCTGGAAGCAATCTAATCTGTTCTCACCTAATCTGTTCTGACCTTCCTCCAATACTCTCCACACAATGCACTGACTTTCTGGCCTTGGAACATTCCTTAATCACTCAATGTTTCATTTGTATAGTGGAAAAAATAATATTAACACCTCATCAGGTGGCGAGGATTTAATGAGATGATGCAATAAATCCCACTGTACAGAACCTAGCACATAGAAAGCCTTTAAAGTATGTTAACTACCCCCTAATGTACATGATGTACATTCACAAACATATGAAAGTCAATCATGAGAAGGAAGGAAGGGGGAAGGAATGGGGAGGAAATTGGGAAAGGGCTAAATGAGTGATGTGTCCATGTATGCCTCTACCATCTTGTACCCCATTAAGATAGATGTGTGACTACAGTGGACCAATAAAAAAATTTAAAACTGTGTTAAGTACTATAATAAATATCACTAGGAAAATTCCTGAATATCAGCAGTTATTTTGTGTTCTACATCCTTTTGGTGGAAAAAAAAAAAAAAAACGAAACCAAGTTTGAACTCTCAGTGGTTATCCAGGATATTTCCTCATACTGTGACATTGTCCTGGAACCCTTTTGAAACAGCAGACAAGTTTTCGTCCTAAAAAATCATTTGATCACAGAAAACAGCCTTTGTGTCTTGCCATGCAAATAGTGCCTAAATTTCTCTACTGCTCACTTTGGGCTGGATTTGAGGATTAGCCAAGTATTGGCTAGTCAGTGTAGGGTTAGGGTTAAGGTTAGATGCCTAATACTGCAGCTGCCAGTGTTCTGGAAAACAAGTGACTTTATTGGCCTTAGTATTCCACCAGTGTAGAACTGGTGTACAGAAACAAAAGTCTGAGTGACATCATGGCACTGAGACACTGGATGGGAAAGGAAAATCATTCAAGGTTAAGCACAGGGTAAGAATGATCAGTGATAAAGCAGCATTGCTTCCAATGGGGGCAAACTGTATTCTCCAAACCATTAGTATAACTCTTGTACTTCTCACACAGTGTTTAAAATGATGGTGAGATCATTGATTTTGCATTAGCGATTTCAAGCACAGCACGTAAGAAATATTACAAATCTACTCCCTAGTTGCTTGCTAAAGCGACCGTAAGAAACTGATAAGGAAACATCCTTCTCTTAAGCACATTCTCTTCTGTAAGTGCCTGAACATCCCAGATGCTGCTAAACAAGGACAATTCTTTCTCACAGATTGGCAGCCATCTATCAAGTATTCATAGGGTTCTTCAGGTTTTGATGGGAACTTAAGTTTTGTTTTCTTTTGTTTTTTTGTGGATGGAGGATGTCAAGTCAGCATAGCTTGGCTTAAATGGAGTTTTATTGTATCTCTGTGACAAACAGTTCCCAGTAGCAAGCATCTAGAGACACCCTGGCTAATTGTCAGAACTGGATATCCAGAGAACTACAGCCAAGGGAGTTACAAATAAATGCAGATCTCACAAGTAGGTAATGGGTAAGATACAAAGACTTCCTGTATTACCCCAGAATCATGAAAGTAAGCACTGAACTGTACAATAAAGTGGATGATTTGTCTCAGAAGAAAAAGATTCCTTTTATTCCACTTCCTTTTGTTGGGAGAAAGGGCACGGTTTACTGGGGGTTGAACCCAGGAATGTCCTACCATTTTCGACCTACAATCCTCTTCTCTCAGCCTCCCAAGTACTAGGATTACAGGCATGGGCTTCCACTTTTGTGAGCAATCTAACAATAGTTTCATAGGACTCTGCTTGAACGAGAGAATCTTGTTTCAGACTCTAAGTTGCACTTAATCTCTTTACCTACTTATAGAAGAAGCAATGACTAGAGAGTATGGCTCAGAACATGCATGCTATGGATGAATTAAAATACTGTGAACAGAGAGGTCTTTCGACAAATGAAAATTTTAACATAAGAAGAAGCAGTTAAACAAAAATGCAGAAAAATAAGAGCTGCTGGCCTGGGTTCACCATAAACTGAAAATGTCAGCAAAGGCCATGAACTGTCAGAGTCCTTCTCTAAACAAGGCATACTTCTAATAAAATAACAGCAATAATCACAATAGTTTTAATACTGGTATGTAAGTACTTTAAGCTAATTGAGATAACACACTATATAACCATACAAGAGACAATTCAGGTTTTGTAGGGCATGGAACTGGGTTCCCTCTGAGAAGAATACAAAGTCACTAATGCACTATGGCCAGAGAATATCCTAAGTAGAGTTGCCAGATAAAATACAGCTAAATTTAATCCCAGTTAAATTTAACTTTAGATAAACAGTGAGTATTGTTTTAGTAAAAGTATGTACCAGCCAGGTGTTGTGGTGCAAGCTTATAATCCCAGCATTTGGGAAGCTGAGACAGGAGGATCCTGATTCATGGATAGTCTCAGCTACTTAGTGAGGACTTCTGCAACTTAGTGCGACCCTGTTTCAAAATAAAGGATAAAAAATAGGGCTCGGGGTATAGCTTGGAGGTAGAATGCCCCTGGATTTTATCTCTAATACTGAAAAAAAAAGATGGATTAGCTCAAGCTTAACCATTCCTTATGACCTCACCCTGTTTCAAAACAAAGAATAAAATTTGGGCTAGGAAATTCGCTTGAAGGTAGAATGCCCCTGGGTGCTATCCCCAGTATCACAAAAGATATGTACCATGTAAAATATGAAATATACTAAATATATATTCTTTTTATTTTGATATTCAAATCTAACAAGTTATCTTGAATTTTTAAGAAATTTCTAGATCTAGTAACTTTGCTTTTGGGACTTTGAAAGGGGCCCAAAAAATGTGAGAGAAGCCCAAAGGTAAAGCTTTATTAATTTCACAGTGACCCTGTCTTCTGTCAGACATCAATAACTAACTCAGGGCTTTGTTGTTCCCCTCCTTTGGAGCCCCAGATGTGGCCTTACCCTTCTGCACCCCCCTGAAATACTCTCAGCAGTTATTACTACATAGTAATTTGGCTTAAAGGTCCTGTCTTTCTTAGACTGGGCAGTCTCTGAGAGAGATAATCTCTAGAGAGTTCAACTGAGACTCATGGGTAAAAGATACAGGGATTCAGATTTAAGAACTGTCAAAGTTGATCAATGAGGGCATAGACAGCTCCTGGGGTTAGTGAATTTCCTAACATGGCAAATGTTCAGAGATACACAGTAGTTCAATATATCAAAAATTTAACATATCAGTTTCTGTGATGGCTCCCTAGTGTTATGATTTTTAAAAAAGGCACGAGAGAGACTGTCTCTGAGAAGCAACACAGTGCCCAGCATCTTGGGAGGATGCAGAACTATGTGTTGATGGAAATAAGTAATGCAGGTGATAGAATGCTGTGGGGCAGTCTGGGAACGTCTCCTGGTGCTCGATGGAGGCATGAGAGTGGTTAGGCACGGTCTCTTAGATTCTTCTTTTGCTCGCTCATTCATCATGTACTACATGTAAGAATAATTCTGCCAAAGCATAGTATAAAAAGGAATAGAGCTTATGTCTTATAATAAAGTAATGAGTGATAGTTCTTAAGGAGCAATATGCAAAATTGCCATTTCTCTCTCTGGTCATCTGGTAGACTTTCACAGGTTGAAGTCCCTTTAGACTGGAATTTCTGTGGTAGCCCAGGGACTTGGAGTAATAAGAATGTGGAGAAGTAAAAAGGAGGGGCAAGAGAAGTCTTCAAAGGACAGGGTTCTGACTAGGAACATAGACAAAGATAAGGATGTGGGAAATGGGATTGGACTTGCTCTAAAGTCTCTTCTGCTCCACTTCTGTGCTGTATGCACAGGACAGGGCAGGAACATCCTGATTAAGTCGAGGCATGAGCAAAATCCCAGACACATTCTAAAGATGCAGGCACTGATGGACGTGGTGATAAAAGAAAGCAGCGTTCTACAAATGAGAATAAATTAACCCACTCAGAAGGAACCCTATCAACTAATCTGCTGTGAGGCTTTGTTTTCACAGTTGGCACTATTGAGGATGCTTAAAAGGTAGAATGAGGCCAAATTTGCTAAAAGAGCATGTGTGGGCTCAGCTTTCCAGTCCATCCCCTGCCACACCCAGGACATGAATTTTAGGAGACAAATTCCATTTGATGTAATTATATATTTTTTTCTTGCTAATCTAAAATATCACCAGTGGCTGTGTTAAAATACCATAAAATGAGAATTTTAAAAAAAACTATTATTTACAAAATTCTTTTAGGCAAATACCTTCTTTTTTAACTTACTGAGATCCTTTTTGTAAAAGGCAAATTAAACCTATTTGAGGTAGGCTCTGGATGACTGTTATTCAATTCTGTAGGGGGCTCTTACTCTTGGCTGTGGCCTCAAAAGAAAATTCATAGTAAAGGGGCCTGTGGGGGTGACTGCCATTTACCCCCATGTTTTCATAAATGGAAGCAGTCAGGCAAAGAGCACAGCTGTCACTATTTCCCAAACATGCATCAGGGGTGGGAGCTACTTGAGCAAGGGCCAATGTGATGGGCAGGTTGCCTCACACAGCAGATCTAAAATTGTATTAGCAACTATTTGAACTGTTGAGGCAGGTTCAGTGCTATATAGATAGATGATAGATAGATAGATAGATAGATAGATAATAGATAGATAGATAGATAGATAGATAGATAGATAGATATAAAATTGAATCTGGGTTAATTCATCCTGCATTTGACCTGGCTGTCCATCAGTTCTAAACTTCATGTGCCCACTGTTTCCTAATATTTGAAATACTCTATGACCAAAAGAAGATTGGTGCCAATTAGATAAGATGAAAGATTCACCTGGACCAGAAATCTGAAAAGGTTTGTTTAATCTTCCTCCCCTGTGTGTCTTCGCATTGCAGATTCCAATTGGAATGGAAATGCCAGGTTGCTTGGAGAGAAGGTTGTCCTTGTAATGTGTCTTGGCCAATTGAAAATTGGCAGCATTCACTATCTCTTGAGAACAACTTTTTGCCAAGCTTCCAGGACATTTCCCAAGACTTAGAGAATTGGCCAATTGGACAACATTTCACTAAGCACACAAACTTTTCATCAAACAATCCAGACTCCAGAACTCTGAGTTGTTAGAAAGTAGAAAAAAAACAATGGCACTTCACTCTTCACTACTCAGATTCTTCCAAATGTCATCATCACGGTCTTCTTAAGAGAGTGAAAAAATAACACAAATTCTCCCCAAGGTACAGCTAATTAAGAGAGACACTTAAATTTAGAGGAAAAACAAAACATAGATAAACCACTTTTTACAGATTAACCAAAAATTAAATTGTAGTCCTTATAAGAACTTAACCTTTTGTTCAGGATCAGTTATAACATCATTAACTTTATTCAAAGAAATATATTTATCCTGAGCACAGAATAGAAAAGGTCAAGAACTAGATTCCAAAACTTTTGAAGAAAAAGATGTATCTCTAAACTGTTAGATGAATTCAACCTTTTGAGAAAAACAAAACATTTTGTATTCATTAAGAGCTTTCTTACTTGGTGGTGGAGGGGGTAGTTACTAAAGTCTTTCCTGGGAACCAGTGGTGAGAATTGTGTAAATGCCCACTTCACTTTAACCCTTCTAAAATTATGGTGTTGATTCGTATATAAAAAACACTCTTGGAAAATCTCCTAGTCTGTGATGGGGGTCATTAGATAAACGAGCCTAATTGTGATTTTACCAATTCAATTGTAAATTAAATAAAGTATCAAAAACAAATCTAATCACAGCTGTCTGGAAGAGTTTGTCACTTAAAAACTTCACTTATCACCAAATAATATAATTAGGCAATTACCAAGTGACAACTGAGTGATGATTATAGCAACCACAGCAAAAGGGCAGAAGTCTTAAACTCCCAGCAAAGTCACTAGCAGAGAGATCCAACAAACCAAATAGAATATATCTTCCTAATTTTGTCTGGCTTTCTGGTCAGCAATAGCTTTAGGCCAGATGGTGACTAGACTCACGATCAATGTATCCATTAGGCACAGTAGGTACAGAACCTATGGCCTTTATGTCTTTTGGGAGTACATGAAACTGTTTTCATTTATTTTAAAAGCAGAAGAAAAAAGGAAATCTCTTAGGTAAAAGTTTTACTCTCTGCTATTAATATATTCACTTTGAAGTCATAGCAATCATGAAATATATTACATTTTTTTAAAGGAAGAAGGAGACTATGAAGGCAGAAGCAACCAAGACCCATGAATTTATTACATAGTTCTCCTAGACCTTTCCCATAGGAATACAATGTGCATAAGCTGCTGGGTAAGTGCAAGAAACAGCCAGATACAATAAAAAAGACAGAAAGATGGAAGATGGAATCGAGGAGAGGTGTAGAATGTGGAACATTTAAAAGAGTCAAGAGGATGGCAAGGCCACATGAAAACAAGTTCTCTATCTTACCAAGAGGGCTAAGGTGCTCAGCTGTTATAATGTCAACAGCTCTGTGTACTCACCACGGTATTCCCAAGTCAGCTACAGTGCCTGAGTGATATCAAGCCCCAGTGCTTTAGAATATATGTGTATATATATGTACTATATATACATATATTCTTTTTTTTGTGGTACTGGGGTTCCTGGAAGCCTTTCTGCCCCCGGGCTACACTCCCAGACCTATTTTATACTTTTTTTTTTTTTTGGAAACGGTCTCCTAAGCCAGCACGGCTGGCTTCGAACCTGCGCAATCTTCCTATCTCCACCTCCCAAGTGCAGGGATTACAAGTGTGCGCCACCACGCCCTGTTTATATACATTCTAAATAATATAAACCGAGTGTGGTGGCGCAGCTTGTAATCCCAGCATTCGAGAGGCTGAGACCATAGGATCATGGTTCGCAGCCAGCCTCGGCTACTTAGTGAGGCCCCCTGCAACTCAGTGAGACCCTGTTTCAAAATAAAGAATAAAACATATGCCAGGGGGTGTGGCTTGGAGTTCAAATGCCCCTGGGTTCTATCCTCAGACCCACAAAAAAAGAATATAGAGAGAATATATAATAGAATATATACATATATTTTAGAATATATATTAGAATTATATATAAGTGATTCTAAGGTGTGGCATGAAACCTACAAGACAGAAATAATATGTGTCCATGTCATACAATTCTTTACTCACTTTTCTAGCCACTAGCACCAGCTATATGGATTCCTCAACCATATGATTAATTCTTTTATGTCTGTCTCTACCAATTCTTCCTGCCGCGGAGAGTAAATTCTCACTGAGGTGGCCAGCATGGTGGCTAGATGATGGGTCTTGATCAGTCCTGACTCCTTTGCTTACCAGCATCATAACTGTGCGGAAATTTTATTCTTTTCTAAACTTTGGTTTTCTCACGTGTTAATACAGAGATATCTGCTCCCACATTGGATTTCATGAGGATAAAAATGAGGCAACATGTGACACCTGCTAAAAACAATGACTCCTACCTGTTTAAACAGTAAAGTTTGTTCTCTCAACTCTCTCATTGAAGAATATTTTTATTTAATGATGCTCTTAAATATTTTCAGTTAATTCATTTCCCATACAATTAAAGGCAACACTAAATTAAAGAGTGAAGATAAACAGAAACTAGACATCTGCTTGATTACCTAATTGATAGTGGGCACCATTCTATCCCCGAAAAGATGTTTTGAAACGCTACCTAAGATGAGAAGTAAGGCGGCAAGGGGAAGATAAGAAAAGACCAAAAATCCTCAGCATCCTTGCTAAACTATACTTTTAGATAGGTGGGTTCTCGGTGCTTTCATTCAAACAATATAACCAACAATCAACCCCAAGGCAGGTGGCACAGATACTGTGGATACGCTGAACAAAGGGGTGACACATGTCCTAAGTTGGTCAAAGGAGGACAGCATGCACACAATTTAAAACATTGCTTATTTCTTAAATTTTCTATTTATTACCTGTGGACTGTGATTGAACAGGGATAACTGAAATGATGGAAAGCTAACCTGCAGAGAAGAAGGACTACTGTACTTGCAGATAGCAGAGGAGACAGTACCAAATGAATAGAGAGATGTTTACAGAAAATCAGGTGAAGGTGTGTGCAACAGAGAAAGAACCGGAGCAGAAGGACAGAGCTGGCCAGAGAAGGAATTTTACTCACCAACATCATCTGTATTCTCTCTCCTTTCTCTTTGTTTTTTGTTTTTTGTTTTTTTTTCATCTGCAATGTTCTTCAAAGGTTACAGTTGACCTAACCTTTACAACATCTGAGCTGGTTCCATCACTAGTTGTATAAAGCACAGGGTGGATTCGCTTCCAGTTTGGGACAAGATAGACACGCTAAAAAGGTTGTCACGTACAGAAAAAGACTAAGAAAAATGGCACTTGTGAGCTCAGGGCAAACCCAGGTTGGCTGCAGATTCTGGGGAGAATTTGAATGTTTGACCCTTCCATGGGAATACACAACGAATATCATGTTATCCTCATGCACATTCTGAGAAACAGCAACAATTCCATGGGAAACATTCACATTAATTTCATTATTTACACTAAAATTTTTGTAAATGTTTACTTACCTAACAATTATTAATGTTGGAAAGTTCAAATGTTTTATAGCAACATAGTCATTAAAATCTTCTGTTGTATTACAAAATCTCAAGAGTTTTCCCTACCTTTCAATGTCTCAATGTGAATAGCACCTAAATATTAACTATCAGGGTAAGTATAAATTTTTCACGTAAAATCTCTAGAATTAAATTCTTATTCATCTGAAATTTTGCTAGAGACATTCCTAAAATTGGGAAGGGAAGAACCTGCTGATGCTAAGCAATTTATAGATATATTAAGTGATTTCAACACACTGCATATACAAATGGCCTGATGTATTTAAATGAACATTATGCAGCACAGAAGGAGACCTTGTGGCTCCACGGGCCTCATATGTACTGGTCCATCCCCAATTTAGACTCGAATTATTTCTACCCATTATAATAAGCAAGTAGAATAATGTGATTTTCAGACCTTGTAAGTCATATTCTAGTTAATTTTAAATTCTTCTGCTTAATGTATAAAATTATGGAAAATTTATTCATTTTAGAAAGTGTTCTACAGTTACTCTGTGACCATTTGAACCTTTAAATTAAGTCAATTAAGCCCTAACTATTTGCATTATTATTTCTGTCACAGACCAATGATTGAATTTTATCAATTTCTCCACTAATAGCTAAATTATACATGTATCTATTATACTTAAAATCATCCCTTTCTCCTTTCTTGTTCTACCTTTAGCCTCTCCCTGGCCTTTCTCGGGTACTAGTAATAGTCTACTTCCAAAATAGAGATTAAAAAAATCTCTGTCATAATCCAAGAATATTTTTATTCTGGCCAAACTCATAAATCATCTTTTCTTTTACTGGTGCATGTTCCAGATGTTTAACCCATAGTGAATTTGGTTTATTCTAGTAATGTCCATACAGTTCCTCTTCTCAATCTTCCTAATATAGAATGTATACCATAGGAGACCATCTTAATGCTCCCCTGGTACTTCATTTGCAGATAAGGACCTTGAGATTCTTATTTCACTTAATATCCAATCAAGCATATGAATGTTAACCAAATTTATATTGTCCCCCTGTGCCTAGCATAGAATTCTGGAAAACATAGACATCATACATCAAGTAGTAGCAGTACCATAAGAATGTGCCATTTATTTTCCCAAATCATGTAATTTCATTTGGCCTTCCCCTCAAGCTGTCAATCTCTTTAAATCCATTGTCACTTTCACCCTTGTCCTTATTTTCTTTCATACATGGTCACACCTGACTGTCTTCTTTTGTCTTTATTATTTCCCCAGAGCAACTTCTGTTAGGATCTCAGCTCTGCATTCTGTGCCATTTTAGGGCTGACTTCCTAAGTTTAGATTAATCTCCTACCATAAGCATACTCTCCTACCCTGAATACACATTGTCTCCATCTTCAACTACCTTATTTTAAAACCCTGTTTGACTGTGAACCACATTGGGCTATTTTCCTGCCAGCAACATTCTGCAGGCCTCATTCCCACGAACGCCGTCCTGGCCAAGTCAAAGTGCCAGCACTTCAGGAAAGAAAAATTCTCTTTTTCGTTTCTTCTAAACACCATGTCTGGCCCTAAAAATAATATCTTCCATCAAAATAATATTCCTTAACTCAGTGTCAGATCCTATTACCCAAACCACAGCCAGATCTGCCAAGTCGGCTTCAATTGTTCCTTCAGGTGCTTTTTCCAAGTTTTCTAGAAGTTCTAGGGCCAAGAGCCCTCCAGAAAGAAAAACAGAAGGGAAGAGATTTATTTTACAATAAAAGGATAAGAAAAGTCATTGCACACACTGTTCGGGTCATTTTATGCTAGCAGCAAAGAAGTTGACTATCCTTAAGATATAGAAATGAAAAGATGGGTGATTTAATAAAAAGTTCTGGGACTTCACTGGTCTTATCTCATATCCCTTTTATTTTTCAAAGATATTTTGAAGAGCGTTCACATAATAGTAACGATTTATCATCAGCTCGGTGCTCTAAAAGCTCAAGATACCCCAAAGATTTTTCAGTTGGCATTTTATCTTTAAGAAGAGAAATTATTCTAAATATTCTTTAAGTTTACAATCACTCTATAAAATATGTGCAAAGCCAAAAGTGCTGTGTGTGTGCATGTATGTGTGTGTGCGCGCGTGCGAACGTGTGTGTGTGTGTGTGTGTGTGTGTGTGTGTGTGTAGATTGTCTTCAACCTAATTTTCATTCCATTTACATTAAAAAAGAAAAAGGTCTCTACCCATTTCCAGGGGTTGTCTATAGTATTTTGTTTTTATGGAAACATTAGAAAGAGGAAGCCAATTATGCAAGACTCCATTTAGTTTTGATTGCCTTAGAATACAAACTGCTGAGGTTTTATAGGCTCACACTAAAGAAAAAAAAATACTTACCACCTAATTCCAGATATCTTGTAACTTATGAGCCACTAGACATAAAATCATTGAGTCTCCAGGGCAGGAAAGAACCTAAAGTGGAAGCGAGGAAATCAAGCTGGTCAATAGCGAACAAAAATAAAAGCGTTCATTCCTGAACAAGACTTCATTTTTTTTTCTTTTGAAGTTTAATAATATTTATCCCTTCTTATTTATTTGTATCGGTTCTGCATACATGTGATTTTCTTAACCCAACTAATATTGAAGGCACGTTATTTACCAGGCAATGGTAAGGACTTGATTTAAAAATTAAAATAATCCTGTGCTTGTACTTACTTGAACAAAAGCCACACACTCAGATGCTTTCTGAAGCCGAATGGGCAGTCTACTGTGTGGCCCAACTCCAAGGTGTCATTCATTCCTGCTGCTTCCTGCTGCATTCCACAGTATAGTAGACTGGGAATAATAAATAAACGGAGCCAGGAAGCACAGTGGAACCAGTGCAGGTAAAGTAAACGTGTACCGAGGCACTGGACAATGTCGTGAGAAACAGGGGTTGTTGACAGACTGGAGGGTGCAGGGCCCTGCCAACAAAGTGAACGCATATCTATGAGAACATGTTAGACAGCAGGTCACATGCTTATGGTTTCATTCTAAACATACATTAGGGAAATATTTGTCCATGGATAAAGAGATTGTATCTATCGTAATATTAAAATTATTATATTCCAGTGTTGTGTTCGTTTTTGTACTTTTTATTCTTAATCCAATTTTAAGGAGAATTTTTAAAATCAAGACAAGCATGGTGGTACACACCTGTAATCTCAGTACTTGGGAGACTAAGAAAGGACAATCATGGATTCAAGGCCAACCTTGGTAACTTAGTGAGCCTTTTTTTCAAAATAAAAAGGACTGGAGATATAGCTCAGAGGTAGGACTTTTTAGATCCAAATAAAGTTTTTATTTAGTGTAGTTATTCATTGCTTCTTTGCCTTTTCCTCCTGTTTATACCTGCCCAGTAATTACTCAATGAAATGTGATTTGCTCAATAACTGGATAAAGCATTCTGTAAGGTGCCATGGCCCTTTTCTATAAAATAACTGCAACTTAGAGAAGTAACACATAAATACACAAAAGACTATAGCAAAAGGCACCTGTACCTGTACTTGCTATATGTGCTTTTTTTTTTTTTGGTGGTGGTACTTGGGTTCCTGGAAACCCTTCTAACTCTGGGCTACACTCCTAGACAAATATATATATATATATATATATATATATATATATATATATATATATATATATTTTTTTTTTTTTTTTTTTAAACAGGGTCTCTTTAGCCAGCATGGCGGCTGGCTTCGAACCTGAACGATCCTCCTGTCTCTGCCTCCCAAGCATGGGGATTACAAGCGTGTGCCACCACGCCCAGCTATATGTGCTTTTTAAAAGGCAGAAAAAGATACAAAGAAGGGAGAGATTTGGGGATGTAAGAAAAGCATTGAAAATGATCCTTGAAAATGGATCGGGACAGAGTGACAGGAGAAAGGAGCAGGTAGAACACTACATTGCTGAGGATAAGGAGGCAAGAGGAGCTGGGACTCATCTAAGCCATCTGGTTGGAACGATGGAACCTTTAGTGGAATAGACTGCATGACGAGAATATGAGAAAGATGAGTTAAGCTTCATCTTACTAGATGTATCTTCTAACACTCTTGTCTTTTTTTCCAGAATATTTTCTACCCAAACCCAATATTTATTACTTTTTCCAAACTTCAAGGATTGCTTTTTTTATTCTTTTTTTTATTGGTGCATTGTAGTCATACATCTTAATGGGGTACAAGATAGTAGAGGCATACATGCACACATCACTCATTTAGGCCTTCCCCAATTCCCACCTCTCCCTCCTTCTCATGTTTGATTGGCTTTGATATGTTTATGAATGATCATGTACATCAGTGAATTTCCCTTTTCCTCCCTCCCATGCCCCTCAGTTAGGTCACCTTATTTGCTTATTTATGGTTTCTCCTTTTTCAT
Source organism: Muscardinus avellanarius (assembly GCF_963383645.1). Taxonomy (NCBI): domain Eukaryota; kingdom Metazoa; phylum Chordata; class Mammalia; order Rodentia; family Gliridae; genus Muscardinus; species Muscardinus avellanarius. Next base: position 85,211,586 of record NC_137788.1, on the reverse strand, counting down.
CTAGAGTTTCTCCTATGACCCTTTTACTCCCTAGCTTCCACATATTGGGGACAGCATCTGATTTTTTACTTTTGGTGACTGACTAATCTCACTTAGCATAATGTTCTCCAGTTCCATCCATTTCCATGCAAAATACATAATTTTCCTCTTTATGGCTGAGTAAAATTCCATTGTGTACATAGCCCATAGTTTTGTAATAGATTCATTTGTTGATGGACATCTTGGCTGGCTCCATAGTTGGGCAATTGTGAATTGTGGGGTTATGAATATAGATAAGCATGCATTAGTTTGGTAGTTTTGTTTTCATTCTTTTGGGTACATACACAGAAGTGGTATTGCTGGATCATATGGTAGGTTCATTCCCATTCTTCTGAGGATCCTCCATACTGTTTTCCAAATTAGTTGCACTAATTTTCAATCCCACCAACCATGTATTAAAGTTCTCACTTCTTCACATCCTCACCAGCATTTGTTGTTGTTGGTGTTTTGAATGATTGTCATTCTAATTGGAGTTAGGTGAAATCTCAGGATAGTTTTGATTTGCATCTCTCTGATTGCTAATGATGCTGAACAGTTTTTCAAATATTTATTGGCCATTTGAATTTCTTCTTTAGTCAAATGTCTATTTAGTTCACTTGCCCTCTTTTTGATTAGGTTATTTGTTTTCTTACCTGCGAGTTTCTTGCATTCTCTGTAGATTCTAGATATTAGTCCTCTATCAGTTAGCAAAAATTTCTTCCATTATTTCAGCTCTCTGTTGAGGTTCTTGATAGTTTTATTTGCTGTAAAGAAGCTGTTAAGTTTAATTCAATATGACAGAGGGAGAATTAGAAGAAAAATAACATCTGAGTATTACTATGAAAATAATTTGTACCTAGTAAATATTCCAAAAGGATCTTAGAAATACCTAGGGGTCCCTCGGCCACAGTTTGAGAACTACTTGCTTAATCTTAATTTGGAGATATATATATATGTATATCCCAGATTCTCAGTGATTTTTTTCTAAACTCAAGTAAAGTTCATGTGATGGTGGCATGGATAAGCCTTGTCTGTCTTGTATTTATACCATCTGGAATGTGTGGCTTTACCTCAACAAGGGAATAGACAGATGTGAGAAGCAAGTAATTGGCTCAGAAGCATATATGTCACTTCCACGCACAGTTCACTTGCCAGAAATGGTCACTTGGCCCCAGACCACTGAAAAGAAGGGCTGGAAAAATTTTTTGTTTGTTTTTGTTTCTTGGTTTTTTGGGGGGCTGAAAAATTTGATGAAGAAATTGATGAAAATTTGATGAAGCAAGTCCACCATGCTTACCTACTTTAAAACATCTGACAAAAGGAAACCACTCTCTTCCAAGTGTAGCATTTAGAATCAAAAGAGTGGTGTGCTGCTATTCAGTCTGCTAAGCAGAACCCAGTCAATGTTCAGGTAGGGCCTGCACCAATTCAGTGCAGAGTTGAAGTCCACTAAGAAGTAACTGGATCCTTTGGCAATATCTTTACAACAATCTAGGACCTTTCTGATCTATGAGTGCTTGCAACCTCTGTGTCAGGGGCTGCATTTTTAGTCTGACTTAATCCTCCTAAAAGTCTTATCCATTAGGTGCCATTATCATACCAGTCTTGAAGGTGAGAAAACTGAGAGACTTCAAGGTTTAGTAGCTCGTCCAGGGCCATATGGGTTAGCACGAGGGGGGCCTAGGATCTGAGCCCAGACCTGTTGGCCTTGGAACTGTACTTTCAGTGGCTCAACGGCCTCAGAGTACTACTTCCCTGAGTAACTTTTCTTTGAGACAATCTTCTGAAGTTTTATCAGGTTTGACTTTATCGCCCAAACTAGGTAAGGAACATGTGACTTTATCCCCCTAACTACCACAGTCAATAACATCCATGTCACTTGGTAAACCAACATCTCCCCCTTTTCTATCTCATTCACTGCATCTCCACTGTTTCCCTTGAGAATATAAAGGGTTCAGAGCACTGGATTCTAGATCTCTGTAAGGAGCGAGTCATGGTAACTCTCTCATTTCTACACATGAGAAGATGTGAGAAATGCAGAGATCTTGGAATCAGATCTTAGTTGGGATCCCTGAAATGTCACAAACTGTTGCTGCAGTCTTAGTCAAGGAATTTAAGATTGTCTATCTGTTGGTCAGGCATGGTGGTACTCACCTATAATCCCAGCACTTCAGAGGTTGACACAGAAGGATCACAGACCTGAGGCTAGCCTCAGCAACTAAGTGAAATCCTGTCTCAAAATAAATAATAATAAGGCGGCTGTGGGTATATCTCAGATGTAGAACACCCCTGATTTCAATCCCCAGTGGAAAACAAAACAAAAAAAAGAAAAAAGAGAGAGGGGAAAAATAAGATTTCCAATCAATGGTTTTTTATTTGCAAAGTGAAAATGATAATGATATAATTCAAATACTAGAGTAAGATAGTATACCAGAAGCAACCTTGAAGGCCCATATACTAGGAACATGAGCCCAAATTTGCCCTTCAAACCTTCTATACTGTACAAGTGTTTCAGAGCCCAGACATGTGTCCTAATACAGACTATAATACTGTTTAAGTTTTTATTCCTATTAATACATCTGCAAGCCCTCACCAGAGTATGCATCTTAGTAAATATAAAAAATAACATTTATAGATAGCTATTATATAATACTAATACCTTATTTTATACATAGTTCTATTCCACATTTGTCAAACAAATTGAACACACATCAAGGCAGTTTTTTCAAAGATGAAAATGCATAAAATTTAGACTGACAGAGTTTCATTTTGATTTGATTAGGTTGTCTGCTTCCTTCATTTATAAAATAAGAAGGAGTTCTGAACAATATAGTGTTTAAAAAAAAAACAATGCCAAGAACAGGTGCAATCTTTGTGCAAATCTTTTTGGCAAGATGTTTTCATAGCTTTACATTACTAAAGAGAACTCATCCTTAGCAAAGAAAAAATGTAAATGTAGAAAAGGCTTTATATAGAGATACTACCATGAAATGTGTACGGGGTGGGGGTAGTGCTGGGGATTGAACCCAGGAGCATCTACCTTCAAATACCCAGGCCATTTTTATTTTATATTTTGAAGCAGGGTCTTGCCAGGTTGCTAAGTTGCAGAGGCTGTGATCTTCCTGTCTTAACCTCCCAATTATTAGGATTATAGGTGTATGTCACTATGCTCAGCTCATAAGATTATTTAAATTAATTAAAATGTTGCTGTGATCTGAATTATTGAAACTGTAAATGAAATGTGTAAATTAGAGTAAGTCCCAACTATGGTATTTCATGATACATATGAAGATTTAGAATTAAATGGTTTTCACTTAGGAAAAAATTAAGCTGGCAGTTAGAGAGAAATCTGACCAGTAGTGGCTTTAACAAAGAGTTTTATTTTATTCCTCATATTTAATCAAATGCCTGGGGCAGGTTGTTGAAGTTGTTATTGTAGCCTTTCTGATGGTTCACTCTGTCCCTGATAACTCTTGGCTTTAATATGTGTGTGTGTGTGTGTGTGTGTGTGTGTGTGTGTGTGTGTGTGTGTATTTTGGTGGTACTGGGGTTCCTGGAAACCCTTCTACCTCCGGGCTATACTCCCAGACCTACTTTATATTTTTATTTGGAAACAGGGTCTCTTAAGCCAGCATGGCTGGCTTCGAACCTGCGCGATCCTCCCGTCTCCGCCTCCCAAGCAAGGGGATTACAAGCATGCGCCACCACGCCCAGAAACTCTTGGCTTTCTAAATTCTCACCTTCTTTGCCTCATGGTAGCAAGATGACTGCTGTGACTTCAGTTATCACATCTATATTCAGAGCAAGAACCAGAGGAAAAATGGTGTTATAACAGACATTTCCTCTCTCACCTACCTCTTTCAGTAGGAAGTGAAATAATTTCCCAGGAGCCCCCATCCCATAAGACTTCCCTTGGTGTCTCATGTCCAGAGCTCTTTCCTGTGGCCACCACTACCTCTCAGGGAGGTTGAGCAAGTAATTCGTTGGTTTTCCCACTCTAGAGCAGAGGCAGTAATGACAGAAGGCAGTAGCCAATCACTGAGCAGGTGAGAGAGGAAGCAGAAGGTAAGGGCTCTTGAAGCAGCCATACTGAAACATGGCTCTGTGCCACAGGGATGGTTCTATAGCCCAATCTCATCGTCGTGGTCAGTGTGTACTTTTCCCCAGTGTTACAGCTAGAGAGTTGGCCTCCTAGAAGGACTTTTTAAATGCAGGCTTAAGTACCAAAGCTGAGAGAAAGCTGTTCCTGGTGCCAAAAGGTTCATTTTTTTTATATACAGTACTTTTTTCAGTTAAGTATTTTACTGTATTAAATCTCTCTGATCTGTGAGGTAGCTTGAAAGTGGGATATGGTATAACATGGAGGTTAGGACCAGGATTCAAGTCTAGCAGACATGAGATTCAATCCTGTCTTAACCACCTGTCAGCTGTATGACCTTGGGCTGGATAAAAATTTTGTATTTTTTGTCGCTATTTTTATTCATAGTAATATATTACTAACTTTTGTTCTGAGAATAAATACAGTCAGGAATATAATAAAAATATCTACATATGACAAGTTGGCTGCTCTTATTTGAGACATGTATGAACTTCTCTGATGTCAGAGAAAAAGGTCAGGCAGAAGCCTAGACAGAAAAAATTATTATTAGCAAATATTACAAGTATTAGCAAATAAGAAACACTATTGAGGTTATATTGTGTGTCAGGAAGTTAGTTGTATTACATCATTAACTTGCCACAACTGGCACAGTGAAACATTAGTGAGGATCAGTTATGTCATGCTATGATAACAACAAGAACAACAACAAAAAGAAAGTTCTCCCAAATATCAATGGCTTAATATAAAAGCTTTTCCCCCTTATTCATGCAGTCACACATTAGGCAGGAGCCTTTTGCAGCAGCTCTCCAAGCTGCTTTGATCACACAACACCCCCTGATCACACATGCAACCCTGACCATTGAGGCAGGGCATATTAATCCTATTTCTAGCTTCTGTAAACCTAATATAATGCTCTAACCTCTGCCCTCCCTACTTATGCTAGGAACATATTGCTCTGGATAAGCCAGTAATATGTCTGTGTCACACATAAACGAGGTAGCTTATAAAATAGCATAACTGTATTTATCTTGGTGTCTGGAATTCTAAGATCATGGTGCCAGCATATAACTAAGTTCCTAGTTGGTAGATGACTGTCTTCTTTTTGGAGCCTCACTTAGCAGAAGGAGCAAGGGATCTGTCAAGTGCTTCTTTTAGGTATGAATTTGGGCCAACACCAATATTCATACTGTAATCCCCCCAAACACACTACTCTCCTTGGAAGGATCCTTCCTCTCCAGGGGCACAATCTCAAATGCAAACCAACAGAAACAGAGTCCACACCCCAACCACCTCCTCTATTGGCTCACTCTGGGCCACCATGGACCCCAGGCCCAGAGACAACTAGGGACACCCTCTGTTTTCTGGAGCCCACCCAAATCCTTCAGAGTCACCAACCTTCAGCTTGCCTGCCTGGCCTTTCCATTCCTTCCCACAGAACAGCAGCCTTTTTTTTTTTTTTTTTCATAGCTCCTTCCTTTCTCCCTGCCTCATGACCCCACCTGGCTTCCTGTGTGGCTTCTCCATGGTGTGGCAGCCCCTTCATCCTAGGAACTGGGAGTAATAAATTGTCTTCTCTAAGCCAGTCATTCATTCTCTGATCTTTGCCTAGCACAACTCAACTTTTCTATAAGTGTACTCTTTTTTAAAACACAGGGTAACAAGGCACCTGGAGAAGCACCAGCAAGGCCTCTGAATGTTTGCACCCACGCAAGCTACCCCTCAGCCACACAGGGATGGGGCAGCGCCCTCCTTTCTCATAAGTAGGCAGGAGGAAAGACGAGAGGAAGCATCGATGAGCCAGGATAGCCCCTAAGACAGGTGAACTTTCAGCCAGCTTAGTCATAAAAAGCAAAGGGAGCCAGGCGTGGTTCACACCTGTAATCCAAGTACTTGGGAGGCTGAGATAGGAGGATCACAGGTTCAAAACCAGCCTCTGCAACCTAGCTAGACCCTCAGCAAATTAGTGAGAGCCTGTTCTAAAATTAAAAATAAATAAATAAATAAATAAAAAGATCTAGGGGTGTAATTCAGAAGTAAAATGTCCCTGGGTTCAATCCCCAGTACCCCTAAAATAAATAAATAAAATGCAGAAATGCACACTGGGTGGAGGGGGGGGGGAGGTTGCAGTGGGTGTTCATGGACCCAGGGCCCTGGGAGGCCACTTGGAGCCAATGGGTAACTAACCATGCACTGCTTACACATTTTGTTAGTTACATCGAGGCTTCCCTAGGGAGCAACTAAGCCCACCAAACCCAAGTGTTCCCTGTGATGTATTTTAGCACATTTCTAAAAACCTAATAGTTTTTCGTAAGTTTTCAAAAATAATTCTCAGCTGGCCTGCACTACCCCTTTCCTCTCCTTTTGTGCATAGTGATGACTTTCCTACACTGGATATTCTGCAGCATATTGTACCTCTACGCTGTCCTTCCTCATTGACTATTATTAATATATATATATATATATATATATATATATATATATATATATATCCCTTTGTCACAGGCCTGGCTCATAAGACAGGCCAGGCCTTCCTTCCTGTTTGCAATTTCTTATTCACTCTTTTTCCCTATTAAGAAGCCAGTCCACCTTTTCTCTTTGTCATTTTTTTTCCTTCTGACATATTTTCAAAATGTTATTTTTCTCTCCCATGACTTTTTCCCCGTGACTAATAGCATGTCTTTTATGGTCCTGCCTTTACCAAATTTGTCCTTACCTGCCTGGCTTCCTTCTCTGCCACCAGTTTTTCATGAACCTCTATTCCATGATCTATTTTCTAATTTTAATGTCTTTTAAAACATCACCCCTGTCTCTAGTTATATTTCTATTAGAAATTATGATACCATTAAGTCATTAAAATCTGTATCACTTAGCTGTGTCGTTTTACTGCCACCCTGTCAGAGACCTTTAGAAATAACACTGTAATGGAAAATGACTCGTGCATACAGTAAAAAAGAGGGGTGGGGAGTGACAGGGCAAGAAAATGGAAACTGGACATAAAAGTAAATTACAAAGGGTATGCACAAAGTGGACAGAAGAATAGAACAATCAATCAACGAGTTTTCTTCCATGCAAATGGTCAGTCTAAATCATTCTAGTGAAAAGAGGAAAGAAAGGAAAGAGGGAGGGCAATGGAAACCTAATTCCTTTTTCTTCTAAGTTATTTGCTTCAATTTATCCCCCAGTCTACTTATTTATTCAATAAATATCTAGTATATGAATGCAACATTCTCTCCCTGTCCCTAGAGCCCAAGAACACTGTCGTCTTATCTCGGCTCTAGCACCTAAAAGTTCTATGTGCTGTGAGGTTTAGAATTATATTTGACTGAAAGTTTTTGCAATCATGTCTTACTAGCAAAGCAGACAGGCTGGAAGAAGATCTGCAGTTGCCAGTGGGCTCAGTTGCTCTCCTTTGTGGGGAGTCGAGAGGCCTCTGTCTGAGGAGAAGGCTTCTTGGTCCTTGAGGCCCCACTCACAACCCTGCCATGCCGGCAGATACAGTCCCACACCATTTCCTTCAACAGGGAAAGGAGATGGTTTGACTCACTACATACGAGGGGTTTCTGGGGCAATTAAGAAAGAGCAATGAGAAAGACTTAGGTTTATAGAGACACAAGAAAAAAAGCAATGGGGAAAGAAGGTGACTTAGCCATGTCTTAGTAATATTTTCCTCTGTTATTTCCCAGGAAGACTGAAAAGAAAAAGTTTCAAAATATATACACTTACTTTTTGCTTCTAGATTGTGTTTCTTTGCAGGAAACTACAAAAACTTGATCACATGGAGTTTCAGAATTAAATTGGATTATGTTTGGATTATGTCACTTAACTCCCTTAGAAACACTTTTCTCAACTGTAGAAATAGCTGCTGAGATGCCAAGTGCAGACTTTTAAAAGTCATCATTTGTTCCACAGCTGATGAAAGGGCACTAGGGCTGATGGCCCAAACCACACAGCCCTTTACACAGGGCTAATGTATTCGGTTCACTAGTCAGCCCCCATGCAGATTGCCTAGTGCTTGACCTACACAAGTTGTCAATATTTTTAATATCATCCCTGTATCTGACAATTCTTACATGTAGTTACCTGAGCAGGATGAGCAGTTTAAATAACTGTAAAGATAACTTTTTAAGATTAAAGCCAAAGACTATAATGGGGAAAACCATGTAAACAGAACCTTTTATGTAATCATCACAAGATCTGTCTGGGAGGACCACATACAGTATCATAGACATATTTACAAATATGGCATTATTTCTAGAAGCCACTTGAATATCAGGTAAAAGAGCAGCCCACAGGACAGACATTTGTTTAGAATACTCAGATGAAGTTCTCTCCAAAGCTAGAGATATCCTCTCCAGTGGGAAGAGTTCTGGGTCCTTTATTCCGACACTCTGTGGTAGAGAATAGAATCATGGTGCTGAAGTGGCTGCCCTTGTATACTGTCTGGAATTTTTGCTAGATCAATACAACATACATTAATCGGTTTCCTACCAGACTGGCTAAGTTACTAGGAAAAGAGCGTTTTTCTGGGTTCACGGTTCTGGTCTAAGGGTGAGGGGCTGCACCTGGTGATGGCCTTCTTGGCTGGCTGGGTACCAAGGTGGTGCAGGGGAGTCACTGACATGGAAAGACACAGGAAGGGCATGTGTGCGCGGTAGAGTTAAAATGAAAATGTTCACATGCCCTTAGCAATCAAACTATTCTAAGTGCCAACAATAACCAAGGCAGCTCTATAAACTTGAACCTTTTCACAAGAGGGCAAATATGACTTTTTAATCCCTTCTCTGTGGCCACTCAGGGGAGAAAATGCATCTGCCAAAGGCTCTTCCCCAGTCTGGGCTTTGTCTTTGGTGCTCTCCAAGTGTGATTTGTGAAGAAACTGCTTAGGCAGCTCTTGAGTCTACTACTCAGGCTGAATAGCCACTGTACAGGAAAGAGGTGGTTTTGCTGAAACTGAGGAAAACATCTTGTCTTCAAGTTGCTATTATTAAACTGCAAATTGTCCTAAGAGGCTCAAAGGCAGGTGCTCCCAGCTGCCCGCTGGCACAGTTAACTTCTTCAAGCCCAGAATTATCTTGACTGTTGAGAGATCCATATTTCTAATAAGAGAATTGCACTTTCTTTATATTCTAATATTCTCCTTCCAAACTCAGTAAAGGGATTTCAGGAGCCAAGAAAAACCCTCCCTTAGAATGTCCAACTCAGACCGTTGCCGGTGCTGCGCCCCTGCAGAAGCACAACTCACAGGGGTGAAAATTTGGGAAAATAGACCTGATTTTAACTCTATCTCCAGCTGTCAAGTCAGGTCTATCCAATTGTTCTAGCAAATGGCCACAAAGCTTCTAAACAGATTCACCTGTTCATTTATTCAATTCTTTCATTCACAGACAAATACTGAACATCCTATCTCTAACACTCAATAAGTCCCTGGGATATATCAATAAAAATAAGAAACAGCAAACATAACAACAAACATGAAAAATATCAAATTGTACTATATGGTTAAAAAATCAGTGTTAAAACACCATGAAGAATGGAACTATAGCATGGCTGGAATGTGATGGTACACATCTGTAAACCTAGGACTTGGGAGCCCAAGACAGGAGGATGGCAGGTTTGAGACCAACCTCAAGAACATAGCAAGACTCTCAGCAACTTCATGATATCCTGTTATAAAATAAAAGATGAAATAGGTCTGGGGAGGGTAGTTCAGAGGTATAAAAATCTCTGGGCTCAATCCCCAGTACAAAGAAAGAAAGAAAGAAAGAAAGAAAGAAAGAAAGAAAGAAAGAAAGAAAGAAAGAAAAAAAGAAAGAAAGGAAGGAAGGAAGGAAGGAAGGAAGAAAGAAAGAAAGAAAGAAAGAAAGAAAGAAAGAAAGAAAGAAAGAAAGGAGGAAGCCCATACACATTGAAGGAGGCTGATCCCACCTGGCCCAGAAATAGAACACATGATTCAGCTTCAATGCCAATTAACATCATCCTATGTCCTTCCCAGTTACTGACTCATGGGTGTACCCTTGACCCCACTAGAGCAATGAAGTCGAAGGTGCTATTTTGATCAAGATTTCTGAAAAAGACCATCCTCGTTTTCTTGGTCTCCTATGGCAGGCTGATGTGATCTGGGCAACTGCTTCAGGCATTTTGCTGAGGAGAGCCTGAGTAAGGCCTATACACCACACAGAGGTGGGAGTGAAGGAACTCCCAGAGGAACAGGACCGAGCTGGATCAAACCATGCTTTGGGGACAGAAGCCAATGAATCCACCTTCTTATCTTTACCAATAGAAGATGAGTTTCCTGAGTCTTGCAACTGAAAGCACATCAGCTTTATTAACAAACATAAGAGAGCTGTGGACAAGAGGCCTAGTTTGTGACTCTGCAGTCATGTGAAATGTCTTCTTCCAGGGATCCCTCCCTAAAGTTAACCTTCCTTTATTAAAGACAACTTACACAACAAATCAACATTTCTTATGAGTCACAGAGATGCAAGTAAAAGAGATACTTTCAGAAAACTAAAAATAGTAGAACATATTGAATTAGAAATGAAAGGTGCAGATGTTAGGGCAGGCTCAGGAAGATCAATTCTAAGGTAATTTAGGAGAAGGAAATGACAGCTACTCTCAACCTCCACCATAGTAAATTGTTTCTTGACTCTTTCTTAATGAAAATACTGTGTATTCTCTTTTCTCTTCTGCAATATAGTCAATGGGTTTTCTTTTTGCATAGGTTTGATTTTTTGTTTTTAATAAAAGTGAAAGTGTTTTTGAGACTTTCTATTACAACAGCAGGGCTTGAACTTCAGGTCAGCTGAAAGGAAGAGTGTGTGCTGTTTCCATGGAAACCATAGCAGTATAATGTCAGGTACTAAGAGACATCAAGAATGAAGGGATAAAATCTCTGCATCATTTTAATAAACACATCCTACTTACTGTTATTTAACCACAGTCTGCATACATATACTCCATTCCTTAATAGCCACTCTTCTTCATAAATTTCTTTTGACTGCATCTAACCTTTCTAAGTTGGTCTTTATTATGCTGCTAAGTAAATAAAAAGGAAAAGAATGTCCTTCATTAATGCATCACAAATACCTTATTCTGAAAACTCATTAGACATATACATGTTTTAATTAGATCATAATGCAATAGGTACTCACTTATAAGGGTTAACTTAAACCCACAGAAACTGGCAGATAAATTAAAAATCAGAACTCACATTTTGTCCCTCATTTTTCATCTTAATACAGGTCCCAATCTGCATTATTTGTGGCAGAAAAAAATTAAAATAGATAGTGTTACCTCAACCCCACACTTACTGATGCCTCTCCCTTCAAGTATATGTTGCAGCAGAAGCATATCCGTCAAAGCAAGAACACCACCTCCAAGCCTTCAAATCTCACGGGCAGCAAAGGATGAAGTCAAATGCTTGCCAACCCCATTGTAGGGAAAGTGAAGAGAAGCTCTCAGAGCTTCTCTTCATTGTGAAATAAGCATCTGACAACGCTCAGCACTCTAACCTCCTTTATCTTCACTCTTCCCACCTGGCCACAACCAAGGGGTCCATTCTCAATTATTTCCCTGCAATATTTCTTATACACAACCATTAGCATCAGGAGGATGCTAAGAAGAGAGGAAGAAAGGGAAGGAGGAAAAGCAGGAAAAAGAAAGGAAGAAAACGAGGGAGGGAGTGTGGGAGTGAGAGAAGGAAGGAGAAGATGGGACAATTTGAGCGAAGATTCAGTGATCCAATGCATCAAGGATCCTACAAGAAGCATTGATTGGGAGGAATGTTTGGTGTTTTCTACTACACAAAAATCCTTTTCTTTTTTTCCCCATACTCAGCTTAAGGTAAATTGTGACAAATTCCAAATAAACTGAAAAATACTCTGTTAAAGCCAGTAGAAGAATTTAAAGAGCAAAGCCTCTCTGTAGTACAGCCTAAGAAATTATAAACAGTAAATGGAAAGAAACCTTTTCCTCCTCCAGCACAGGGTGAGATCAGAATAGAAAATGGCAGACACCTACTAATGACAGGGTCATCAAAAAGGCACCTTGAAGTAGCTGCCATGTTCATAGGACTGATATCCCTGAGATAACTGTAAGTGAAGAATGAGGGCTGTTACTCCAGAAGGAAGCAGTGTTGAGAGGGGGTCCTCGGAGGCAAAGAAGACAGTAAGAGTCATTCAGTATTCTTCAGAATGCCCAGAAATTCCTGTACCAGAGAAGATGCATGGAGGTGAGGGCCAGCAAGTCAATGATTAAAAAATTAGAGCCCAAGACTATTATTTGAATATCCTTTGCTTCAAGTATATCCAACCTGATGTGACCTAGAGAACCCAATAAGCCCATCATGAAATTACCACTAATTCTAAAGCAACCAAAAGACTGAGAAGCATTATTCTACCACCAGGAGATAAGAGTTAAAATTTTAAGAGGAGACTGCTTTCTTGCTTGATCTAGATACACACACACACACACACACACACACACACACACACACGGAGCTCATGCTCCCCCAAATAAAGTCTTCCCTACAGACAAAATCCCCAAAGATCACCTGAAATCTTGTGAAACCATCTCACAACATTTAGAATAAACAATGAGACTATATTCATGTAATCTCTTGATTTGGGACACCTAATTCATAAGCACATATTAAATTCCCTTTGACTGAATATCATTTTAGGAGTTTTTGCATCATGGCACCAGTAAACTCAATTTATGCATCAGTAATATTTTCCTTTGGTCTTAAATAGTGTATGATAGTTTAAAATATACAAATGACCTTTCTATACTACAGGTAATCTCTTAATACAAAGAAGATGATAATATCAAGTCACGGTCACCACTCCTTGATTGGAGAAACAGAAACGATAATGTTCCAAAAGACACAGAGACAGATTAACTATAATCATATGTATGTTAAATGCCAACACATCATTAGAGATGAAGATCTACATGGACACTTTGACTTATCATATTCCCAAACAAGAGCTACCTCAGAACAAATATAGACCTTACTAGCTCAAGGTGGTTCTGTGGACGAGATTCGGTCTCATTGACCAAAACCTCAGATCATCTTAAATAAATGTCCCAAGTAAAGCAGAATGAGACAGGTCTCCTGATTCCCACAGAGGGAATGGGATGAGCAAGAAAAAACACAGTCTCTATCATGCCCTGAAGCTCTTCATGGAGTGCAATCCTGAAGATAATTTAGAGCAGTGGCCAAGTCTTCCCTAAGGACATGTTAGATTTGACCTCTGTAAGTTAAAATGAGTAAACTAAGTCCTTTCAGTAGCTTTACATAGAGCATGCACTATTGAAATTACTATGAGATTTAGAGTCTAGCTCTATCCACATCATTCATGCATTCATGTATTCATTCATTCACTTTATTACCTGTCTGGCTTTAGAAATTAGCTAAAGAGCCCTTGAGAAAACAAGACAAGCCTGTTTAGAGATTACAGAGGTAGGGAATCACAAAACTTGTATTTGTAGGAATAAGGATAGATATGGGTGAAATTGGGACACACATAATTTCCCCAGGTCAACAGGTAACAGGATCCAGGTAGAGTTGTAGCAGAGATATCACAGCCCAGAGAAAAAGTACTTCCCCTCCTCCCTTCTTCTACCATTTCTCCAAGTTTCCCCAAACCAATTTGCACCTAGATCCTAGGCCTCACATGAAACCAAACTAGTCTGTCACATCAAGTAGTTAGCGAAAATTCTATTGGCAATATTAGGTTCTTTTTTTTTCTCTCCCAAAGTAGTTGCAACTGCAAATTTATCTACTCACCTCTGAACTCTGGCTTTCTATTAAAATTAATGGAGGCCTAATATAATAAAATTTTGATTTTAGTCATAATCAATATATTTGGTTTACAACTGGAAATTTGTTTTCTATATTGGGAGCTTTAATTCCCAATAGAGGAAATGTTCTGGATCACAGATAATCTTATAAATTTCTGAACTAAAACCAAAAAAAAAAAAAAAAAAAACTGGTAAAGAAAATTTTACCAATGCAACATGAGTGGAATTCATACTTCTGACCTCCGAAATGTAAATCTAAATTTTGCCTATCAGACTACGTTATTATTTCTTATTTTCTATGGGCCTTTTTATACACTGAAATCAGGTCTCTGATTGCTATTTCCAAGGGTTCTTCAAACTCAACAAAACCTGAGATTACAAATTAAAAAATGAATTTAAGAAATCAAGTAACAAATATTGCTGAGGTCAGGACAGTCTCTTTTTGGTGGTCAAACCTATATGCAAGGCAATTGTTGTGCAAAGTAGCTCCTTACTATGAATTCAGGTGTGTGTGTGTGTGTGTGTGTGTGTGTGTGTGTGTGTGTGTGTGTGTATGTGAGAGAGAGAGAGAGAGAGAGAGAGAGAGAGAGAGAGAGAGAGAGGTTTTTTGAAAGAGTTCAATTTACTTAGAAATGGTACTATTTATACAGCATTCTTTAGAATAAGATGTTATTTGCAAGTTTGCAAGAGTAGAGTGGATGAGCATGAAGTACAAGAGAATGAAAAGCAGGACATGATAGCCTCTTATTTACAGTTTAACAGCATAAATGTCATATCAATTTGGGCAGTGACTGGGCTTTCACCTCAGTAATCAGACTTCTTTCAAAAGGAACAACTTTATTTTCACGTCTTTAAAAAACATCTGTATCCGAAAAAAAATATAAAATTAAAGTCTGAGTAAAATCTGGATTAAGCAAGAAGAAAGACTTTAAAAGATTAAGATTAAACTGGGAGTGGTGGCGCAGGTTTGTAATCCCCGCTTAGGAGGCGGAGACAGGAGGATCACGCTGGTTTGAAGCCAGCCTTGCTGGCTTAAGAGACCCTGTTTCCAAATAAAAAAATATAAAATTAGGTCTGGGAGTGTAGCCTGGAGGTAGAAGGGCTTCCAGGAACCCCAGTACCGCAAAAAAAAAAAAAAAAAAAAAAAGAGATTATGCCTTGCTAATGGCATAACAGCCCTTCTCCAGGACAGATCCCACTACTAAAGGTTTGCTAGAGCCTGTTGTCTCAAATCTTAGCCCCCCTCTGCTGTACTTCTTTTCAATTAAGTAGATGTTCTTATTCTTAATATAGATCATTAATGGCAGTTAATAATGACAATCAATAATTAATGGCAAGCGAATTCTACACTCTGGCATCAACTCATTGTTTGCCTTATTAGTATGTTTTTAAGTAGGTGAAGTAACTCTTCAAGACCATATTTTCATTTTCTCTAATGAATGTATTGTTTAAGATCCTCATGTCAGTACATAATTGGAACCCGAGTGTAAAAGTGTTCTTGTGAGGGTTTTCATAACAATGAGTCACAACCAAAAAAAGCCTAAAATAAGACAGTGGTTAGAAAGTGGTAAGAAAGTGGTTAGAAAGTCTCCTGGTCCTCCTCCATGCTTCCAGCCCCTGCAACATGGAGGGCACAAAGGTCCCTCCAGATCTTCAGCTGACCTTGTTTCCTGAGCTCAGTGTTGGCCTCACCATGGGAAAAATCAGCAAGAAAGCACAAGTTTGGTGTAAGGGTTTGAGGCAGAAGAATTCAGTGTCTTGAATCATATGCCAGTTTTATTTGTAGAACACTGAGTCAGCATCAGGTTCTTAACCAATTCTATCTGAAATGCTCAACATCACACTATTAGTTCTAATATCATTCCTAGCTCCTTATCCATATTTCTCTGTAATTTTAAAAGTCATGATTTTTTTTAAGCATTTAGGGAATAATTTGTACAGTGGCTTTGACATCAGTCACAGCAGGCCTCAGATCTCAACTCTATCTTACACCATGTGACTTTGGGGGAATAATCTTCTCTCTCAACTTCAGGCTACTTATCAGAAAAGATGGTTGGTGATAAGAACCCATTGTCATGAGGTTTAAATCTGTGACAGAGTAGAAGGTGTTGTCCCCAGAAATTTCTTCATCAGAGGTGCCACTTCTCCTTCTTCTGCCGGGTCTTTAAATGTTGGTGTGACTCAAGCTCTAAACTGTACCTTTCTCTCTGTCCCTGTGCACCCTCCTGACTTGATGGTCATTGGAGTACAGCCTCACACTGGTCACCTGTTGTCTCATCAAATCTTTCCTAGAACACAAGTTCTCCTGGTGCTGGAAGACTGTTCCTTCTGCTCTCTAGTTACTCTCAGATAGCAAAATGTCCCAGTTTCATCCGAATCAAAAAAACTCAGTCGTATCTGTAATTGAGAAGCTCAATATTGTCTAGTCTCCAACATCCAAACCCAAGTTGCCATTTCTTACTTCTCTTAGCTGAGACTTGGCTGCAGTTTGAAAGCAAAGCAGTTCAGGTATTTCTCTTCCTCACCTGATACTTCCTCTCCCCTGCCCCATCTTACCAACAAGGGTATCTGAGGTGATAGAGAAGGATGGAGAAAGGGGGACAGCTGTCATTGGTTAGGTGCTGGGTGTTGGAGTACACTGACTGGGCTCCCTGCATCTGGGGGCTGCTCATTCCTCACAGAAACAAGAAACTTAACAGGTTCCCAGACAATTAAATTACCTTGTTCCCCACACATGCTCTTTATAACAGGTTCATTTTTTTTTTCCTACTGGGTATCACTGTCTACAGATTGGGTAATCTAATGAATCTAGAGTCATTCTCTTTTTTTTTTTTCTGGTCCTCATCATATACTGTCTATCAATATTGTCACCATAGTGATTCACAACCTCATGAAAACTTCCCTTTCCGCAGTCTATAACCATTGCCCTGTCCAGGCTCCTGTCTTCTCTTTAGGTTGCTTCATGGAATCGAAGCTGATCACCCATCACTTTCTCCACAACCACAAAATATATTTCTGTTTTTCTTTCACTTTAATATTTTGCTTTTTATAAAGTCACCCTTCATAATGATACACTAGTCACAACATGCTGAGAACCCTTCAATATCTCCTTCTACTGAAAAGACTGGCCAGATTGATGTACTTGGCTGATAAGACTCTTCCCTTAGCATCCCAGCCTGCTTCTCAGTGGACTCCCTCAGTGTAACCACGGTTCTCCACGCTGCCGGCCAGCTCAAGCCTCTGAGCCTTTGCATACTATTCCTTCTGTTTGACACTCTCTTCTCTTACCTCTTTACTTCCAAAACTTGTACTGTCTCCTCCAAAGAGAGCTCCTTTACTTCTCTAAGCTATGCAGGTTTTCATCTCATCTTTTGTCATACAGGACTTTTCTCACACCTCTGGTAGAAACAAGTGTTATTTTTTTTTAATTTATATCTTTCTACTCCATTAGACAGTGGTGCTCTTGATTTGGGGAACAGCGGAAAATTTCAAGCAAACTCCATCACTAAATGAATGTAACAGTGAAAAGAACATTTGGATATTTAGGAAGCAGCGAGAATATATGAGGTGAAAGTAGAAGACTGAATATTTTTAAAATATGACTTTTCTCCTAAGACAAACCAGATAAACTGTTCAATTATAACTTTTATTTTTTAACAGAAAGGACATTTTGTTCTCCATTCCTAATCATCAACATCTTATTTTAAAAATACTTGTATTTATGTTCCTTGTGTTGGAAGGTAGAGTATTCTACATTTTTTTCTGCTAATTTGGAGAAAGGGAAAGAGGAATTATACATATTGCTTTGCAAACAAAAAGACCCTGTCATCCTGCAGTGTGTACTACTAGAGCACACGGACTGCATTTGACTCATTCTCTACTCCAAGCAAAGCTCCTGGTTCATTGGAGATGCTCAACATTTTAAAAATAAATGTAAGTAAATTATATGGCCCTAAAAGTACACTCTTAAATACCACATTTATCTTCAAACTTAGAGCTCTAGGATGTATATAAAACAAAAACCTTAGAATTGAAAAATAATTAGGTTTTGGAAAGAAATGGATCTCAAGATTTAAGAAAATGAAATTATTTATTGGAAGTATAGAACAGAATGGGTCAGTTGTGAACCAACCAATCATTTCAGTCTCTGGTTCCCAAATATTTTGTGCAACCATGAACAGAGAGGAGGAAGTGAGGAGCAGGAATGGCAGGAAGGGTTGGCAGTGTCTGGAGTACTCATGTGCACACTCGAATACACACAACAACAAAAAAGAAACAAATGTTGTCCTCTGGGTGTCACAAAGGTTGAGCAGCAGAGGCTGTCCCCAGGCATTACGGTGTTCCTGTTCTTTGGATTTTCCCATCTCATCTTGAAGCACTAAATAGTTTGCCGTAAGTACTCCACCATATCCTCTCTATACACATTAAACCCTTTAGCAATGTGGCACTCAGGAGGTTAACGTGATGGGCTGAGTAGCCCAGCTCCTCCTGCGAGGGCACCCTGGCATTTCCCAGCTAATGTTCTACATTCTCCTAATGTGAATGACAATTGCAGAATTTCCCAGTGCCCAGAAAGAGAAGATATTATCATCAAACATTCCAACATCTCCCAATTTTCCTTCCCTGTTCAGTGTCTCTATTACTGTACAAATGGGCTCATTTTTAACAGAAGTATGACAAAACACAACAATAGCATCATTTTACGGCCGCACTAAAGTGCATTTTTAAAATTCATTTCATTTCAAACCCACTCTAATTTCAGCCTTTTGGAGTCTTTATTCTCCTTCTCTCCAGAAGCAGCCACAGTTTCTGAAAGCCACGGGGAGAGGGGAGGCATGCACATAGCATCTGCCAGGGACAACACACAGCCTCCCAAGTCTTTAGTGATTCACAAGTTGTAAATGCACTTGATGGTGTGGCTGTGCATTTACACCAGGAATTCCTAAATGGGCATTTGCAACTTTCGAATGGTTAGCAGTTAATATTAGTCCATCTCTAATACAGTCACAAATGCCAATATCCCATTTTTGGCCCTTTCTTTTAACTGGGGATTGAACCCAGGGGCATTCTACCTTTGAGCTACACCCCCAGTCTTTTCTATTTTTATTATTTTTTAAAAATTTTTTTGAAACAAGGTGTCAATAAAGTGCTGAGGTTCTATCTAAGTGGCTGAGATTGGCCTCAAACCTAACATCCTCCTGTCTCAGCCTTCTAAGCACCAGAATTTCAGGTGTGCACCACCATGCCCAGATCCACGTTAATTTTAATAGGTATTATTCAGACTTTTTTCTAGTGCCTCTCTTTAGAATGTAAGAAGTAAATACCATTTTACTTACCTTTACTTTCCCCAAAATCAATCTTAAATAAATCCTTCAATTACAAATGGGTGTTTTCAGACTATTTTAAATTACCCTGAAACACTTCTCATCTAATGGACCTATTTACTTTACTAAACATGCAGTTTTGTATCGATTTTGTATGAGATTTAGTCAAGCCGACAGCTGAGGGAAGCTCTACCCAGGAGCTGCACATGGCTGTCCTTGTGGCCAGATACCTACAACACACAGCCTATCACCAGGTTTACAGTACTCTAACTGCCAGTTTCTGTATTCAAAATCTCACAGGGTGAAGAACAAGCAGACCTAATCAGGAGGTCATTTGAATGGATGTTATAGTGCAGGGCTCAGCTAATGTCTGGTTGACATCCCAACCCAGAGAACTTTTTTCATCGGTGATGAATGGATTTGACATCCATTTTCCCACTGCTTTTGATAAACATTTAGTTCAGGATTTATTGTTAAATACCACTGAGATCATAGGAAACTTAACTCTTTTGACTGAAAATAATTGTGCCAGAGGCCAAAGTTTCTCTGAAGAATTGTGGATCAGGCTTGGAAGTGTAAAATGGTTCATGGTTTGGGTCCACTGAATATCACAATTTCTTCAATGTGACAACCCCTTTTGAATGGAAAATGGATTGCTTGAGTGAGTAATGTGGTAAATCCACAGTTAGATGATGAGATTTAAAATGAATTTTGAAAGAGGAGCAAAGCAAGGAGGGGAGGAGTCGGAGGAAGAGGATGTTCCTCTAGTTTCATGAATGATTGACTTTTCATTTGATCTACTTCTATGTAACATTCCAGTCGTCAGAAGCTAGCAGAGCAGAAAAGGAGTGTAAAACCCAGGTGTCATTTCACTGATTTAAGTAATTTAGAATTGTGCTAGTAGAGACAAGAGACATGTCCTCCTACTTAGTTTGTTACTCCCAGGACATAATGTTAGATGCCTAAAAATTTCTCTGTTTCTTTCTAGTCATAAGGCAGCCTTCTAGAGCATAGGCTGAGCACATCTGCCATTCATACCTCCAAAGAGAACATCTGGGGTTGCAAAAAAATATGTATATCTATGGTTAAACTACCTGGGTATAAAACCCTGTTCTCTCTGATGATGGGCAAGGCATTATACCAAATTTTAGATATTGTATAAATGAAACTGGAATAATTGTTTTGTTTTGCTATTAACATGTAATAAGTTGTTAAACTGGGATAATATTAATATATTCTTCATATGGTCATTGAAACAATTAAAAAGTATAGTCCTTAAAAGTGCTTAAGCCCTCACAAAAAATAACAACTATAAAAACCTTATTTTAGCAGGAAGTTGAAAGAGTTAATCATATTTAGAAAGTACATTAAAAAGGTCCTCTTCATGGGCTGCATTAGGCCTACATATGATTCATAGAACTTGTCCTTTATATAAACAATGAACTAATGTGTAACAGATATATTTTTTTAAAAATCTCAGTGAACTGAGAAAAATTGCAATCTTCACATTACGGTAAAGGAAAGTGACAACTGCAACATTTTTGTGCATTTGCTGTGAGTTTTTTTTTTTTTTTGAAGATTTAAAGAAGGTTATTAAAAAGATAGAAATACAGAAAATAGAAATACAGCCCCATGCCAAAATGGCATGGGGGGGGTGACTCGAAATGAATACACCCTGCTGTGATTTTTAAGCAGAGATGTCCTGGGTGAAGCTGAAATACTGGTTAACAGCTACAGTGAGGAAGAACAATGAACCAATGTCTATGGCTGAGTTCAGGTGATTGTTTTATTATAAAGAGAAATCAACTGTTAATAAATTAAACTACCACATATGAGTTACAAGTGTCAGTACATAAATAAACTGACTGACTTGAGTGTCTCCACTAGGAAATGAAACATGAACTATAGCATGCTTTTGGAACAAAATACTTATTTTCTTTTTCTTGTGCATTTCAATGCTTCTAGGAAAGCAGAACTTTCATAGTTGGAGCATATAAATGATTAGTTTCAAAATTAGACATGTAGCACGATGTGAGTTCATTAATCGTTCATTATTCCTGCCTGTTGCAAAATTAGCCCTGTGACCAGGCTCTGGCTATGGCATCTATAACACGCATGCTGCATTCACCCTTCCTGTTCCTCTATCCTAGGCTGAGAGAGTCCAGAATGGGCAACATTAGCAATTCCTAATGGAGGCTCTAATTCCTACTTAGAAGCAAACAGTAAGAAATTAAATCAATTCAATCCAAAAACATACAGTGGCAATGCTATTTCACAAGGGATGCTGTTTAAACAGTTAACTCAGAGTGAACTCTTCCTGTTCTCTGATTGGGAAGCATTTCAGACCTTAATTACTGTGTTCTGCGCGTCTGTGACAGATCGTCCCTTTTTTACAAGCTTCTTGCCAGGATAAAGCAAGATTTTTTTTCCCTCCAAGACTACACTTAATTAGGGCTAAAGCAATTAACTCCTTGTGGGTTTAATCTTATTTTGCCATTAAATTCCATTTTTGGCTAGATCTATCTGTTTCTGTTGTCTTTGTTGTGCTTTTATTTTTATTTTTTTTTTTCGGGTCTGGGGATGGAACCCAGGGGTATTTGACCTCCGAACTACACCCCCTGCCCTATTTTTTATTCTTTATTTTGAAACCGGTTCTCACTGAGTTGCAGAGGGCCACACTAAGTAGCTGAGGTTGTCCGCGAACCACAATCCTCCAGGTCTCAGCCTCCCGAATGCTGGGATTACAAGCGTGCGCCACCACGCCCGGCTTTTGTTGTGCTTTTAAACCAAAAGAAAACTTGTTTGGAGCAAAAAACTGTTGCCTGTATCAAATGTGAAAATTTTAAAAATTTATAAGAACAATAAACATAATTAAAGGGGGAAAGGCTTATAAGAACACTTTCACAGCAACAGAAGAAACCAAGAGAAGGGTACCCTGGCAAACAGGCTTCAGCATCAGAGAACTCCTGACCAGACACAAGACTATGGACACCTCAGCCATCCTCCACTAGCTTCTGTGTTTTTTACATGTGATGGGATGAGTCACACCTAACCCCGAGGGCTTCTGTGACCGTGCTTGGCATACACTAGGTGCTCGATAATTGTAAGCCACTTGTTCTCATCCTCCCCCATCTTCCAACACAGAAAAGGAACCTCTGCATTTTAATTTGTTGCCTCTCTGTTGTAGTACTTGGCAGGATGGCTGTCAATCTGATGAGCTTTCAAACCAGTAGCACCCCACCACCATCCCGCTCCTCAGAGAGTGTCCTTTTGGGTGACACTGTCTGTTCCTAGATCTAAGAAGAAGAGATGACAGACTTGACTTGAAACGGAGAAGGCTGGGATATGAAAGGTTATACTGAGTGATGCTGAATGCTAGGAGTTGCAGAGAAAAAGAACTTACTCTTCATTAGCAAAGCCCAAATAAAAATTGATCACATTAGGCTCACCATGACAAGGAATAATTCAATCAGTGGCTGCTTTTAAGATAAAACATAAAGTTTCTTTGTAAAAGTCATTTAGGGAAAGGTGAGAGAAATTCTTCTAGCTGAAGATGGCCCTGTTGCTCTCACTCTCTTTGACATTTTTTTTAGAGGATGACTTTACAGATTTTGTAAAAATGATACATGCTCGTTATAAGAAAAGGGAAAGTCAAGCAATAAGGAAAAGAACAATGAAAAAGTTGCATGCACGCACACACACACACACACACACACACACACACACACACACACACACCACTACCACCACCATCATCACCACCACCACCACCAAAAAACATTCCCAAATTGCCTTGGTTAATAACCGGAGATCACTGTTTAGGACCTCCCTTTTCTCACATATATATTGATAGTTTTTATTTTATTTAAATTAGCAGAATAAGAAGAAAATGAATGAATGAAACTTAAATTTCAGATGTTTCTTTGGAACAATCAATATTGTTTTTAAAAATATGTCTAGTCCATTGTGGTGCTGCACATGTGTAATCCTAGTACCTGGAAGGCTAAGACAGGAGGATCAAAGGTTCTAGCACATGGTAACTTAGTGTGCTGCTGTTTCAAGATAAAATAGTGCTCGAGGTGAAGTCCAGTGGTAGAATATCCTAATCTCAATCTCCAGCAAAACACACACACACACACACACACACACACACACACACACACACAATTTTCTAAAGTGCTTTGACTCGTGTTTTTATTTTAGACGGAATCTATATATATCAGAAGTTCATACAGCTCAGTAGTTGAAAAAACAAATAATCTAATTAAAAACTGTGCAAAGGACTTGAACCTGCATTTTTTTAAAAAAAGATATACAAATGGCCAGCAGATACAAAAGGTGTTCATTATCATTAATCAAAGAAATATGAATCAAAACCACAATGAGTTTTTTTTCTATTTTTTGGTATTAAATGGTTTTATTTATTTATTTTTTATTAATTAATTAATTTATTTATTTTATTGGTGCACTGTATTCATACGTCATAATGGCATAATGAAAATACTTTTGTAGATGTACATGCACACATCGCCCAGTTAGCCCCTACCCGATCCCCACCCAGTTTCCTCCCCATCCCTCTTTCCCATGCTTGGCTTAGTGGTTGACATCTAGTTTTATAGCAATTTATCCGAGTTTTTTTTTTCAATACAATTCACATGGCTATTTGAAACACACGGGACTGATGCTATAGCTCAGGTGTAAACTGCTTGCTTCATGCCATTCATGAGGCCCTGAGTTCAAACCTCAGTACCACCAAGAAAAGAGAGAGAGAGAAAGACAGACAGACAGACAGACAGACAGACAGATCCTCGAGCACTGTTAATGGGAAGATAAATTACTACAGCCATTATGGAAAACTAGCATGTAGTTTCTTCAGAATTTTAAAATAGAAGTGCACTGATCCAGCAACTCCACATCTAGGTATATACTCAAAGAAAAGAATATTGGTATTTTGAAGAGATACCTGTACTCCATGTTCCTTGTGACATTGTACACAATAATTGAAGACATAGAAACAACGTGTCCATTGACAGATAAGTGGATAAAGGATATAACATACACACACAGAATATTATTCAGCTATTAAAAAGAAAATCCTGCCATTTGCAGAAACATAGATAAAACCTGAAGGCACATGTTGAGTACAGTAAGTCAGACAGAGAAAGACATATTGTATAATCTCACTTAGATGATTGTGAAATCTTGAAGAGTTAGTCTCATAGAAACAGATTGTAGAATGGTCATTGCCAGGTATGGAATATAGGTGATGGAGAGATATTACGAGTGTTTAGTTATGAGATGAATACTTTTGAAGATCTAATAAAACATGGTAAATATAATTAATGATACTATATTACATACTTCAAATTTCCTGAGAGTAGATCTTAAATATGTTCAACAAAAAAGGGCAATGGATGTTAAGTAACTAACTTGATTATAGTAACCGTTCCACAATATGTACACATATCTAGGCATCACGTGTCATGCTTTAAATGCAAATCATTTTATTTGTCGATTACACCTCAATTAGTATGGGATCAAAAGAAAATGTGAAAAGCTGGGTGTGGTGGTGCACGCTCGTAATCCCAGCATTCGGGAGGCTGAGATCGGAGGATCGCAGTTCGCCGACAGCCTCAGCTACTTAGTGAGGCCCTCTGCAACTCAGTGAGACCCGGTTTCAAAATAAAGAATAAAAAAACAGGGCAAGGGTGTAGCTCAGAGGTAGAATGCCCCTTGCTTCCATCCCCAGTACTGCAGAAAGAAAGAGAGAGAGAGAGAGAGAGAGAGAGAGAGAGAGAGAGAGAGAGAGAGGAATTTAAATCCAGATGTGGTGGCTCACATCTATATTCCCAATACCTAGAAGACTGAGACAGGAGAATCACAGGTTCAAGGCCAGCCTTAGCAACTTAGCAAGATCCCCAGTAATTTAGTGAGACCCTTTTTTAAAATAAAAAATAAAATAGGGCTGAGAGTGTGGTTCAAAGGTATAATGCCACTGGGTTCAATCCCAAGCCCTGATATCTATAATATATTAAGAATTCCTGCATATCAAAAAGAAAAATATGGGCAAAAGACTTGACAACACATTTTGGTTTGCTATCGCAGCTTTAACCAATTATCACAATCTTAGTGGATGGGAACAACACAAATTTATTATGCTACAGTTCTGCAGTCCAGAAGTCAGATTGGGGTCTTGCTTCACTAACATCAAGGTGTTTTCAGGACTGTTTTCCTCCTGTTCTTTCTAGCTCCCAAGGCTTTCTGCATTGCTGGGCTCATGGCCCAGTTCTCCTTCCCCAAAACCAGCACTACGGGCTGAATCCTTCTCATACTGTCATATTTGGTCCTCTCTTCTGGTTCTCTCTTCCACTCTTAAGATCTTTGTGATTAACTCAGCTCACCATGATAATCTATGTGGTATTTTTTAATGTATAATATATTTATTTGTGGTACTGTAAATAGAACTTAAGGCTGTTTTACTTCTAAACTACACCCCCAGCACAACTATACTTTTATTTTTTAATTTATTTTTTACTTTATTGAAAATGGTATACATTTAGACTGTGCTTGGTGCCCTCTCATGTCCCCCAGTTTCCCTCCACCCCAACAATGAGTGTCCAGGTTAACCATGCTATATTCATACTTTTACACATATTCAGATGTAGCTCCTCCATTAATCAACCTGAGCCTCCTTCCTCTCCTATCCTTCCTTTATAGCTTTGCTGAGATTTCCCCTCCTTTATCTGGCGTCCCTCTGGTATCCCCAATGTTCCCAATACATATTAGAGAAAACATAAGTCCCTTCTCTTTCCGCGCCTGGCTGATCTCACAACATAATGTTCTCCAGGTCTTCCCATCTTCTTGTGAATGCCATGATTTTGTTCTTCTTTAGAGCTGAATAGAATTCCATTGTGTGTGTTTCCCATAATTTTGCAATCCATTCATCTGTTGATGGAGACCTACATTGGTTCCATATTTTGGCTATTACAAATTGTGCTGCTATAAACATAGATATGTATATGTTACTGTAGTTCTTTGATTTCAAATAGCCAGTTGATTAGCAACCTTAATTCCATCTACCATCATAATTCACCTTTGTCATGTAACTTGTCCAGAAATTAGGACATAGACATATTTGGGAAGATATTTTTCTAGTTACTACAAAGCATCTCACAAAAAAACAAAGAAATAGATGTTAAATATATAAGAAAGTATGCAATTTTAGTCATTAAGGAAACAAATTTAAATGATATTCGGGCATGGTGGCTCATGCTTGTAATCCCAGCATTCAGGAGGCTGAGACAGAAGGATCACAGTTCGAGGCCAGCCTTAGCTATTTAGTGAGGCCCTTTGCAACTCAGTGAGACCCTGTTTCAAAATAAAGAAAATAAATAGGGCTGGGGTGTAGCTCAGAGGTAGAATGTCCCTGGGTTCCATCCCCAGTACCACAAAAAATATAAATAAATAAATAAATAAATAAATAAATAAATAAATAAAATATTATACAAGGCCCAGGGGTGCATGCCTGTAATTCCAGTACTTGGGAGCTGGATAGAAGATTCACAGATTCAAGGGCAGAACACAATAATTTAATGAGACCCTGTTTCAAAATAAAAAATAAAAAGAGCTGGGGGTGTAGCTCAGAGGTAGAATTCCCCTAGATTCAATACCTAGTAACACACACACACACACACACACACACACACACACACACACAATGATGTACTACTACTTACCAGAATGGCTAATATTTAAAAGTCTGGTGAGGTTAGGGAAAAACAGAAACTCTCATATATTGCTGGTGGGATATTTACTATTATGTAACTATTTTTTAAACCAGCAGTGTCAACCAAAGCATAAAACATCAGTACCCTTACACCCAGCAATACTGCCCTAAGAGAAAGGCAAACATACATGTACCCAGTGATGTATATACAATATTCAAAACAGCAGCAATTTTAACAGCCATAAATTGGAAATATACTAAATGTCAATGTAAACCAGAATGAGTAAGAAATAAATTGTGGGGTATTCATACAATGAAATATTACATCGCAATAAAGATGAAAACTCCTGCGCAAGAGCCATATGGATCTCATAAACACAATGTGAAGTGAATGAAGCCAGACACAAAAAGGTACATATTGTAGGATTCTATTTTTACTTATAAAACATCAAAAGAGAAGACTAAGCTATTATAATAGAAATCAGAATAGCAGCTACCTCTGGGCATCATTGAAAGAGAGTAATAAAGAGGCTTTGGGAGGTAGTGATAATATTCTATTTTGTTAAGATAGACTGAAAATTTTCATAATACTTAATGTACATTACATTTCACAAAATTTTCAATAAATCTATTTAAATAGTATATGTGCCTTGTGTCATAACCTTGAAAGCTCCTTTGGCTCCCAGAGATGTAATGAAAACAGATTGCCGATTAAGCAAGCCACTCTACTAAAACAAATTGCACAGTGGCCAGACACTTCCTGTCAGAAAAGCCAAATACCAAAAGCCAAAAGGTTAAAATGAATTAAAATTTAGCCATTCTTGAATCAAATGAAAATGTTACAGACCCCAGAGACTATTCTTATATTGTACTTTTTCAGTGACCTAAAGGTAGCCATTTGAAATTAGTTAAATAACATTATATTCAACCTTTTGAAATGAAGGGTTTTGCCTTTTTATGAGAAATTGGCATTTTCATCTTCAAAAAGATACACAACCTCTTTGACACAGTGATTCTCCAACAAGACTACTGCAATATAAGAAAAATAATAAGTGATGTGCTTACCAACATCCCAGACATGATCTGTAGACAGAAAAAGAAGGGCAAGATGCACTCACAGGGGAAAAAGAGAAGGAAAAATTTCAAAGTACACAACCAGGAACCAAGAAGCATTACCATGAGAATTCCCGCAGAATGTACTAAACCCCCACTTTCTGTTTGGGTTTTGGGTTTAGTCTGCTTATACAGTATCACAAATTAATATGGGTAGCAGTAATAGTAAAGGATATATCTTTTTCTATGGCAGTTCATGTTTACAAAGCACTTTCATATTGATAGGTTTCCTTGGAAAATTGGGTCGTGTGTGTGTGTGTGTGTGTGTGTGTGTGTGTGTGTGTGTGTGTGTTGCTGTGAACTTAATCTAGGAGTATACTACCTGTGAGTTACACCCCACACCCTATTTTACTTTTTATTTTGAAACAGGGTCTCGCTAAGTCGTAGAGTGCTTGGCTACATTTCTGGGGCTGACCTTGAACCTACAATCCTCCTATCTCAGCCTCCCAAGAACTGGAATTACAGGTGTGTCGCACCATGCCCACGTCTTGTGAATGAGGTCCAGCTCGGTTCAAGTCCTAGTCATGGCCCTAACAAGTTATCTAACTTGGGTTCTTATTTCTTACACTGAAGATAAGAACTACCTGCATCAGGATAGGAGAGCAGACTGTGGTTACATGCACCTTGGAAGTCAGTCCACAGGACAGGTACACTGGAGATATTAAGGTAAGTTCGTGGCATGCGGCAGGCACCTGGTTAACAGCACTAGGTTCAGTCGTCTCCTTTGATTTGCACAGCAGCCTGTGAAGGCAGGGGCTGTGTTTGTTCATCCGCCAAAATGCCTACTACCCCATAATAAGCATTCAGTAAATACCTTTTTAATGAGTGAATGAATTCACAAATGAAGGACTAAAACAGAAAGAAAAGCATGGATCCACTGTCCCAGTTACATGAGAAAAGCGAGGCTCAGGCTTATCCGTGTCCCACAGTGACTAATTAGCAAAGTGGGGCTGCAAACCCAATTTTTCTTTCTTACTCCAGACCCAGCGCTCTTCCCACAGCTCCAGCAGTGCTCACAACAATATTTACTTGCCTTGCTCTGGAGGTTGGCACTTTATCTTTATTTTCTATGTGTGATTTGTCCTGAGTTAGAAAGTGTCTGGACTCAACTCAGGAAGAAATTCAGTAAACAAGTTTTGCGCTTATGCTGATAGCATGGGATATTTAAATATTCCTAAACTATGATAAAATGTAGAAGCACGGAATTTATATAGTATGTATGTTTAATACAAAATAAAAATATCACCATAGAAAGTATTGCGCAAATAAATCCTCGTTGGATTTTTTTTTCCCTTGAAGCCATAGCCTTACAAAATTAAACAGGCAGATAAATGTCTTTCCCAAGGCGTTATGGTAATTCCAAAGTAGCATGTTAGGTCATTTAACTAAGGTCTAGAGAGTTTCTTCGACTACCAAACATCTGGGCTTCCATGCACCTTGCCTTTACTGATGAAATTATGTTCATTGTAGACAGCATGCTGGGAAACCTATGTGCTTGTCCATAGAATCATAAAATTGCATTCTAAAATGTCAATATGTTACCCAATATAGTATGCACAGAGTGGAAATTGTCTAAAAGCATGGGAAGTAAATGAAATTTTGGTGGGAAGAGCTTTAAATAGCAAGAATATTGCAAGTCGAAGAAGAATATGCAGGAAATAAATCCAGCAAGAATTATTTGATACTGGGATGCGAAACAGACCCAAATTCAGATGAACACTGCATTCCCCAAAAGATGTGGTCTGGAAAACCACGCAGAGAGGCTGTACTGTGCTGCCCTTCACGAGGATGCCCCTGCCCAGAGCTGAGCAAAGTCCTTTTTTATAAGAGGAAGGCAGATGGACTGGGAAGCCCCCAAAGTAGTGAAAACATTTCAATAAGTTCTAAATGACACAGTATAGTGCAACAAAAAGCAGACTGGACTAGGAAACTTAGCTTCCGCAAAGTGACTCTGAGTAGAGGCTTTGGTACCACTTCATATGCGTTTGCTATTACCATCATCCTTGTTTTGATTGACATTTTTGCTCAATTCCACTGAAGTGATTATTGCTAATACGTATACAGAGAATCTATTGATTTATTTATACGTATGTTCCCTTATTGAATGCTCTAAATGTTTCTTTTTTCCCCAGTGCCTTTAGAATATATCCGAACTCCTTAAGATGTTCCAAATCCTTTCTTCTTTAGCCTAAAGAAATCCCTTTGGGTCTCCAGGCGACACATGTTCTTTCTTGCTTCCAGCACTTTGCCTTCTTCTTTCTGTGTTTACATCTTCGCCACTTCCATCTTCTAATTCCTGAAAATTCTGTAGGAATGTCTACCTTCCCTCTCCTCACCATTACCACCATAATCCCTACCAACTACATCAGACTAAGTGACTCTACTGCTCATGCGCATTGCCACCACTTGTGAAACAAATACCCAATCACAGAACTTTTCATGCTTCATTAAAAAGTATTTTTTTTCATTATCTCTTTGTATAGATTTGTAAGTTACGTAAGGAAAAAAGATCAATCTATATCTCTGAGTGTTTTATGCCAATCTCATAGCAGGTAGGTCATATGTACCTAAAGGACCTGAAAGTATGTGTTCAATGGACAAAAGAATGAATACATAAGTTAAATCTCAATTCCACAATATGGCTTTATTGAGATCAGTAGGGACCTAAGTTTTCTTGCCTTTAGTATCCTCTCCAATTAACCTTCTTCTGAAAAGCACACATCTTTCAGGGCTCGATTTGGCTGGCATTTTCTTTCTAGTCTTCCTACAACTCTATTTTACTCTATCTGGATTAGGTGGTCCTACAAAATAAATCCTCAGGACCTTTGACATCATTTATAATGGCAACTCTTCAATTTTTCTGGAGTCCTGGAGTCTTCCTCCAGTTGATAAGTTCCCAGAGGATATGGCCCTGTATCTATCCAATTACCATTTTACCCTGGAACAGAATGAATACTAAATAAATATTTATTGAATGCATGAATGAGTTAAATTAGGTTAAATTAGTTAAATCATCTTTAAAATACGAGCAACAAAATGGGTAGCCTTGTTCAGACATTGCCTTCCTATCCCTTCCCACCAGGGAACCAATGAAGCTTCTAGGGAAATGTCAATGTTCTGATTCCATCTGGATCCTCTTTTTCTTCCATCATTTTTCTAAATGATCCATAGATCCTCTTCTGCATCCTATACCATCAAAACCAGAAGGAGCTGTTTTTTTTTTTTAATCAGGTATTTTATTCCAATTGTAGTCTTCTGAGTCTCTCTGTCAGCAAATGTTCAAAATTTGCACATGAAGTTTCATGTCTGCAGTAACTATATCTTTAGTGCCCTGGCTCATACTTTTCTTACTTCTTCTAATGTTCAGATTGGCCCACAAGCTGAAAGCTGAGACACTGCCTCCTTCTATCTCTCTTCAGAATACTTGTTGCTTTTGTTCCCTTCAAATAAAGTTGTTCATTTCCACCATGCCACTCCTCTCTGCTCAATTTACCTAGTCAGTGTCTTTCAGGGACAAATGTGGTTGCCAGTCTGTGGATTCTTCAGGCCCCATATTATTGGGATGAAGTGAGCATTGCCTTAGTTTGAGCACATAACTTGGTGTCTCACACTTTTAAGCATCACACTGTGGTTATAGACACCTGTGTTTAATATTTAATGACGTCAAGCCCATTATGAATGGATTGCATCTCACCTTTACAAAATAGAGAGTAAGGATGGAGTAATGAGTGCAATCAGCCGCCATTCTGGAGGTGCTAACCAAGGTGCACACTGATAATAGGCCAGCTGTCTTCTCTCTGGTACCAAAAAGGTCATGTGTCTTTATGTATCAAACATCTGTGCTGATTTCCATTGTCCCAGCCACTTGCCTGTATGTTCTCAGAAAACTCACTGCCTTTCTCCTCCTTTACTTAAAATCATAGCAAATCACATCTTCCAGAATTTTTTGCATGGAGTCTCTATCGGGAGCTACCTTTCCCTGTGATTCCAAAGGAAATGTATCCTACTAATATTTCCTGCCTGATGTGGTCCCATTCCATTTGGCAGCCTAGCCTCTAGATCCTGACAATACCAATTTTTGTTGTCCCAGCCCTAGGGATAGTAATGGTTTCCTGTTCTTATTACTATCTGAAATGCCACACCATCATTTATTTGACTTTTTTAAACCCTTCTATTATCTGTAGAAGCAACTTTCAATATTAAATTTTCTCTGTTGAAATATAGAGAGTGAATTCATTTTCCAGGACCAGATCCTAAACTGATACACCCAGAAAAAACTGAAGCATTCCACCCACCAAGACATCTTTTAGAGTAAATAATATTTTAGACTTCTTAGATCCTTGAGCAAAGTAGGTGGAAATCACTGATAGTATATTCATGAGAGAGAGAGAGAGAGAGAGAGAGAGAGAGAGAGAGAGAGAGAGAAAGAGAGAGAGAAAGAAATTGATTCTTTAGTAACTTTCTTCTCTTTTTTGGAAACCTAAAAGTCCAAATGTTTTTAAAAAATGATTTTATGTTTCAAAATTAATTACATTCAAATTTTTTAAAGCTCATTAGTAGGTAAATTGAGGTCTTAAGTTCCTTAACAATCTTTAAAGAATCATCTTTTAAAAGAAAGTTACATTTTCTACTTTTAAATTAACAAGGAAAACTGCTGCTAACATTAATAGAACAGCCCTTTAGTTTATAGCTCAGGGGGGTATGGATTACTAAAATTAGCAAAACTATGTTCTTCAAACTGACTTTAGTAAAATGAGTAAAATGATAACTTTTCTTAAATATCATACACAAATACTTAAAAGTCACCAAAGCTAGATTCTTCTGGAACCCATTATAAGGAAGAAATCATTGGAAGTCCCTCGAATACTGTCATAGCAATGTGAAGGTAAAGACTTCACAAGGCGTGCAAGCATCAGAAGCTACTTTTACCCACTCTCAAGATTTTTCCTGTGTTGTTTTTTCCAGAATTGACACTCACTCACAAGGTGCTTCCTGTTCTGTAACCAAGAGATCAAATGCCCTGAAAACCATTCCCCAGTCCTCCAGAAGCAGAGGGAAATCTGGGTCTAGAACTGAACTAGTAAAGAGGCCATGAAGATAAAATGAGAAAAAAGGCATCCAAATTTCTTATTCTTCTGCCTCCAATTCCTCTACTTCTAACAGAGTTGGGACAAGTGGGATACAAAGTACCATTGTGAAAGCATTGTTCACCTGATCTTTCTACTCTGGATCAAATTTGTTCCTTTGTTTGTCTGCTGAGTCCACCAATTTTATCTGCCATGAAATCCATCAAACATGTTTCTTCTTAATTTCAGTATTCTATTAAAAGTTTAGGTGAGAATATCCCAGCCATTACTATAGTTTATTAAGTCATGAGAATGTCTACATTGTATAGAAATTTCCCCTATTGCATCCTGGGAAGATAATAACCCAGCCCTTCTTTCAGTGCCTACAATGATATGGAGCCCACCCACTCTT
Source organism: Muscardinus avellanarius (assembly GCF_963383645.1). Taxonomy (NCBI): domain Eukaryota; kingdom Metazoa; phylum Chordata; class Mammalia; order Rodentia; family Gliridae; genus Muscardinus; species Muscardinus avellanarius. The sequence goes on along the minus strand of NC_137788.1, from coordinate 85,178,024 downwards.
AAGGCAGCCATTTCATTTACTCTCCAGTACTAATACTTGAAAGCACTTTCATGGGCTAACCTAAATTTTCTTTCTTATTTTTAATAGCTACCATTTATAGAACCATCATGATATATCAGGTATTGTCACCTTCTACAATGCTTCTGACCAAACCTCACTAAAACACCATTAGACACTATGCCACTTCCTAGACAGGAAAAATAAAACTCAGAAAGTTTTACCTGTCTGAGATTATAGCAATGCTAACATTTGCACCACTCTGTATTTCTCTCATATGCAATACTGCTTTCAATTTCTGAATAAATTATATTTTTGGAAATCCAAACATTTACTCTTAAATATAGGGTCATCTTCTAAAGTGTCATAACTTTGGGATATTTACACATGCCCTCTCTCCAAACATCTGCAACAACTGCTTTTATGCAATAGGCAATGAATTATCTTTCCCTCTGAGAAAATACAGATGCTTTAGGAGAAAAATATAAGGTGTTGTGTAGTAAATGTCTATGAAAATATTTTAATATCAGTAGGGCCACCTGTGTCCTTCTTCTCATCTATATACAAACGTGCACACACATACACATGCTAAGCACCTAACACAAAATAATCAAAAAGTCTTGATTGTTTATTTTCATGCGTATGACTACTATTTCCCGATTCACTTTCCATAGAAAGAGTCAGAGAACTCTCCAAAGGTGGTAATGGATGAAAAAAGATGGAGAAGTAAAAGTGAGAAGGAAAGTATGGCAACCTGAGGCTCTAAGATGTCAACCCCACTGCCAAGTGTCTAGGTGAACCCCCTCCCCTGAGCCAAAAGACTATCCCATTGCATATAAGCCATGAGGTCTGGGGGAAGGTGAAAGACTGGATAAAGCCAGAGTGTTTCCCCTAAGAGAGTCATGATCAGGTACAAAACACTAATAAATCCACTAAAAGTGAGTTCACTGCAATTAATCATTTCTATCACTGTTAACTTTTTTTTTTTTTTTTTTGAGTACTGGAGATGGAACCCAAGGCATTCTACCTCTGAGCTATACCCTCAGCCCTAGTTTTTATTCCTTGTTTTGAAACAGTGTCTCACTGAGTTGCAAAGGGCCTCACTAAGTAGCTGAGGCTGTCTGTGAAACCTGATCCTTTGTCCCAGCCTCCCAAATGCTGGGATTACAAGCGTGCACCACCACGGGCTTCTATCACTGTTAATCACACAATGACCCTCAGCCAAATGGTTATTGGTTAGAAGTAAGGACTTTGGGTTTGAAGCCATCACGGAGCTATTCTGCCCTACCACAGAAGATGGCTATAAATTAAGCTGTGTTTCCTAAGCTAGATCCTTCTTGAAAACTGATTCTACATGTGGTCTGTGAATCTGAATGGGTCATTATGGAACACATCATAGAGTTTCTTTTAAAAAAATAAATATAGAACTATAATATGACCCAGCTGTTCAACTCTTGAGGTATATGTTCAAAGAAAATGAAGTCTGTATACAAAATAATGGCTACACACCCATGTTTATTGCAGTGCTACCCACAATAGTCAAGGTATAGAATCAGCAGGGTGTGGCAGTGCATATATGTAATCTCAATATGTTGTATATAATATATATTCTAATATATTCTAATATATTAATATATAATAATATAATAACATATAATAATATATATTCTTCTCATCTATATACAATTTATATATATAAATATATTCTTATATAATATTCTTATATATAAATATATATAAATATATATAAATATATATAAATATATTCTTATATAAATAAAAATATATAAATTATATATATATATATATATATATATATTAGATGCCCATCAATGGATGAATGAATATATTCAGCAAAATAGGTGGAACTGGAGAATACTATGTTAAGTGAAGTAAGTCAGACACATAAAGAAGGCAGGTACATAGGTTCTCATTCATATAAGGTAAAAAAAAAAAACAGTCAAGCCAAAAGTAAAATAATTTTTACTAGGGACTGGAAAGTTAATTGGATAAGATCAATGCACACTGTGTGCATGTATAGAAATATCACACTGAATCCCATGAATACCTATAATTAATATATGTTAACTAAAAATAAACAAATGGATGACTTCTAAACTATATGACTAATTTTGCATGTTAATATTATTAAAAAATTATAAAATTTATCGGACTCTTTCTCAAGCTTTCAACACATAACTTTCAGAAATTCAGCATAAGTTCCAAAAAACTCATAAATCAACATCAAAAGTCTGACATCTCAGCCAGGCGTGGTGGCGCACGCTTGTAATCCCCACACTTGGGAGGCGGAGACAGGAGGATCGCACAGGTCCGAAGCCAGCCACGGTGGCTTAAGAGACCCTGTTTCCAAATAAAAATAAAAATATAAACTATGTCTGGGAGTGTATCCCAGAGGCAGAAGGGCTTCCAGGAACCTCAGTACCACCCAAAAAAAAAAAAAAAAGTCTGACATCTCAAGTGGTCAGGTTAACCCGCTGCCTATCTGCTTGGGACTAAGGGATTTTTCAGGATGTGGGGGCCTGGTGCTAAAGTGCTAAACCAGAACATGAGCCTTGGGCAAAGCAGGACAGTTGGTGATCCCATCAAGAATGCCTCTTGATTAGCAGCAGACTCCAGTGCCTGCAGCATGTGCTGATCAATGCCTCCCACTCAATAGGGTTTTAAAAGACAACCAGAGAATCCACTTGGTCCACACAGAAATAAACCAACTCATCAACTAAGAGGAAGGAAATGGAAGAGAGAATAATGCAGGTGCCAGGGGACACCTCAGCAGGAACATCGATTGCCAGTGCACACCCACACATGGAGGAAAAAGCCCCATCTTGGGAGCTAACTGATGCAGTGACAGTCTCTCAGCTTCAATTAATGACTGCAGTACCTTTTTACAATGACAACCTTCTCTTCTAAAAAGGAAACACAATCATAAATTATCCAAAAAGTTAAGGATAAATATCATTCTAAGGCATGGCCTGGAAATACACCTACTTTGTGTCCAGAGAACACAGCAAAGGCAAATTAAATAAATGTCAAAAAAGAATACATACATATTCATTCATTCAGCAAAATGTATATTGAGGGCCTACTTCATACAAGACTCTGGGGGCTCCAAGGAGGCACAGAGATGTGAAGGGCTCAGTTCCTGTCTTTAGGCATCTGATTTCAATCCTCTACTGTTTTCATAATATCTGCTTCCTAGTTTGCGGCTACTCTAACCTGTGTAGACTCATTCTCCAGGGTTTGGCCCTTGCATAGAAAACACTCAGTAATTCAATTGCCTCATTTACCATGGCTCCCTTAAGGAAAAAAAAAAAAAATACCCAACGCATTTTTAATGTGCTTCAGCTTACATTTTCTTCTTTGGGAGCTTATTTCTGTCCACCAATGTAACTTGGGCATCAGATAACACAGACATATTAAAGACAAATGAAGGTAGAAACCCCAACAGGAGGAACATTATTATTTCAGCCATTACCCAACACTTCTTGTACTGCATCAGTAGTACTGAAACCATTTTTTTCCCTCCTAATTCATTAGCATCACTTGAGCACTAAAGTCTCTACGGTTTTATTCTGCACCTGGAGTAGTAACCATCTCCTCAGAATTTAGGAAGAAAAACCACAAGTGGACCCAGCCTGGCTGATCAGAATAACACACCCCTCTCTGTTCTCTGATAGAGCTTTCCTTTCAGCTCAACTCAGACACCACTCCATTGTTTTGGCTGATGACGCCTGACAGGAGAGGTGACTGATTGAGGTGACAGAAGGGGTTTCAATAGAGACAGAAGCCTGTTTAAGCTGGGGCCTGTCTGCTCCAGTAAATCTCTGGTTTTATCAGCTAGGTGCAACCGGCTCATTTCGACTAGATCGGTGGCAGTCCATCTCTTTGGAGCCCCTTGTCAGGCAAGCCTTCAGGTGCCTTCGCATGCCAGGTTTGATATGAGTCAAATCTGGTGTGAACAAGGATTAACCTGTAAGATCCTGCGAGGCTCCCTTTAAGTGTATTCTAACTTCCAACGGGAGACAGGAGAAACTGTAAACTTGATCGCACAAGGTAAACTTTCCACTGTTCCTCTGCCACATGCGCTCATTTGCATTCCTCCAGCACTTTGAATAAACATAACCATTGACCTGGGCTGCTCTAGCTGAGAGAGCCTGGAGCCCCGCGCAGAGCAGGGAGGAATAATTTCAATGTCGTCTTGGCGAAACTGGACAGCCTGTCAGAAACATGAAAACGGCTTTTGAAATCTGCATGTCTGTGTGAAGGTATAAAATATTCATATCTCAGATTAAAATATTTTATTGAATTAATATTGATTTACTATTAATTTTTAAATAGATTCATATTTCATGAGGCACTCGCAATGAACCCACCAATTGGGTCTCAGTGAGAGAAAGCAATTACACAAATCGTTAAGGAAGCAACCAAGAAAGCAACTCCCGAGGCCTGAAGAGACAAAAGAATATGAAAAGACGGCTCTATGATAAAATAAACATAGCGCCTATATGGTAACTGGGAAAAAATACATATATCGCCCCACTCACTCTAATGCATCTTCCTTCTTTTCAGTGTAAGCCAGTAGAGCATCCCAAGGCCATTCTTTTTTTTTCTTTTTTGAGAAAGATATCTATGTTGTTTGGCCTCATGTTTGAAAACTTCACCATGGTGACATTTTTTTTCAGAATTGCAATTAATTCTTTCCTTCCAAGAGGAAAATGTAATAATAATAGCTACAGAAAAGCGAAGCTTCGTTAAGAGTTTCTCCCTCCAGTATTGGGCAAAGCCTTTCAAGAAAGTGCTGACAGCTGAAAACAAAAGACATTGATTGCTGTGCTCAATTAGCATCTGCAGACACAAAGCCATGGCAGAGGATGGGGGTTCCCAAGTGCTTTCCTACATGTTCCATTTCAGTCCCAGTCCAGAAAATTAACTTTCCCCCACTCAGCTCCCCTATTATGTTTCCCATAATCATACCTGTATTTTTGTCTGAAAACTCCTATCAACCATCATTTCGCTGAGTTCCCTCTCAGTAGGAAAATGTTTTCTAATTTATACAAGGCATTTTTACAGCCCAGACAACAGACCCAGTTCATCTTTATTCATCCTCCTTTCCTTTTTATATCTCATTCATGTTTTCCTTTTCTTATTCAACCATTCTAAATTGGGCCACCCTTGCTCAGTGTATGACAGACAGTCTTTTTTTTTTTTTCTCTCTTTGCACAAAACACCAGTATGTACAGTTATGGGACAAAATAAGGATTACTCTTCACTTTGTGTTGAAGGGTTTTACAGTGAGCAAGATGATTTTAAAAGGCATGGGAAATCTGCAGGAGATGCTACACTGGGTTAGAATAGCCACATGGGGCTACAGTGATGCCCAGGGTCTCCTAATTAGATAAAGCCATTGTTTAGTTTCAGACAATACCTGTTTACAGTTCAATAAACAACTTGTCACAGTTGCTTGCTCAAAGCAGACCTAGATGTCAATGCAAACAGTTAGTACAGAGGGAGTGAAATAAATTGGTCTCCTGAGTAAATAAATTGAGCAGCAATGTGAAACCGCCTCATCAGTACTGAGGAAGATAATCATTTATAAAGGTTTAAAATGGCGTTTCATAAGTATTGACATTTAGAGAAATGTCTTTCCCCATCTAAATGACTACCCTCCCTTTTCCTATTTCCACCAGCCACTAAAGTAAAAAAAAAAAAAAAAGAAAGAAAAATAATAATAAAAGAGAAAGAGACAGTAAAGTCATTCTGGAGTCATCCCATTCGTTTTATAATACTTTGTATATAAAATTTAATAAATGTCCAAAAGATGCCTGATCTTGAATACAAATCATGGATAAGTATGGCACCTGCCTTCAAGGATTTTCCATTCTGTCATCAAAGAATGGAGCCAGACAAGAAGATAAGACAAGTGGAAAGGTCATTTGGCCAAATGCCCAGGTTTTGTTGTTGTTTCTTGATGAATGATGAAGAGGAGACCAGTGAAAGCAAGAACAGAGGGGAGGAGTGTGCTTAGAAACCGTCGTCAGGGAGATGAGGCAAGGGGGGCAGGAAGGAGAAATGAGGTGACACTGCTCGGCGCCTTCTTTTATGGGATAATGACAGCGCATAGTGGCATTCCCTTCCCAAAGATCTTTGCAAGAAAGTGTCTGCCCTGAGAGATGTAGCCGAGCAACAGAAGATAAGGATTTTATAATAAATTGTTATACATACAAATAGAGAAATCAGAGTCCCTGCCAGAGACCCCCACGTACATTGTAAACACCAGAAAGCAAACTGGCAAGTCCCAACTCTGTAGATGTTGTTAGAGAAGAGGCGTTCTTATTTACTCCCTGCCGATGTTAAATCTTTTCCCCGTGAAATGCTCTGTGCACCAGCGCATCCCAGAGTCGGGAGGGAATAACCCAGAGGCTCTCGGCCAATGGAGTGGGCATCACCCAGGGGAATAGCTCTATATATTTAATAGGTGTCAGAAGTCTTGTCCACACAACATTCCTTCCTTTCTCTGAACACCACCTTTACTTCCCACCCCACAGAGACTAAGTAAAGGAGCTCTTGTTCCCAGAATGGTAGAAAGCTTTTTCTCTTTAGACTCATTGAAATGTCGACCCACTTACTTTCTTCTTTTGGGGGAGAGAGGAGCAGTCCTGGGGATTGAACCAAGGGCTTTCTACCGCTGAGCTATATGTTCAGCCCTTTTCTTGTTTTGCTTTGGAACAGTCTCGCTATGTTGCTGAGGCTGTGCTCAAACCTGCAATCCTTCTGTTTCAGCCTCCTGAGCACTGAGATAACAGGCCTGAATCACCACATTTGGCCTTTCTTTACACACACACACACACACACACACACACACACACACACGTAATATATATGTATTTCAATATATTCCAATAATATATTGAAAATATATTCAATAATATATTGAAAATATATTCAAAAATATATTGAATATAAATTCAATAATAAATTTTAAAATAATATTATTTAAATATGTACTTTAAATTATGTATACATATGTATTCTGTTATTTCAGTTATACATCATAGTGAGGCTCAGTGAGATACAAACATAATGCACATAACCTTTGGTGTACCTGCTTCCACATCCCACCCAGCTACCCCTCCTAATCCCTGCACATGGTAGAGAAACAGGCAATCATACCTTTAAATATTGCCAAAGCATTGTTTGAACTGTCTTTTTTTCCTCAATCCTCCTTTTTCCCCTCCCTACCCCTGCCCTTAATAGTCTTCTACTGGTCTCCACATTTATCCAAAATCCCTCATGCTTCCTATTTTCTTTCTAGCTTCCATATATGAAAGAAAACACAGGACTCTTAACTTCCTGAGATCGGCAGTTCTCACTTGGCATAATATTTCGTAGTTTCACCCTTTTCCTGCAAATAAGACAATTTTGTTCTTCTTTATGACTGAATAGAATTCTGTTTTGTGTATATATGACACCTTTATACATTCATCTGTTGACAGACACATGGATTAGAACACTTAATACATATAACTTAAAACACTTATACACTGTTGTTGTGAATGTAAATTAATATACCACTTATTTTCTATGATTTCACTTTACTTACTCATTATTATAAGCTTACCTATAATAATAATTCTGCCACCATCAATAACATTCATTTCCATTCAGAAATTTTAAAACTTGGAGTTTACAGTCACAGCAAACTTTTTATAAATCAAGAAAATATAGCTGGTGCATGATCAATACTAGTCTAAACCCAATGATGGTTTCTCTAGATGAATATTTAACATCTGCCCCTGGAACTCCCCGCCACCTTCCCCTGACCTCTGCCCTGCTCTTTACAAGCACACCTGCAATTCCTAATGGAGTGCACAGGCGGACTGTGAAGTTCTTTTCACTGGCATTTAGGTTGTGGTCACAGGCCTGAGAGCGCGTAATGCCAGGATTACTGCTGACCTGCCCTCCATGGAACCCAGAGCTCAGGGGCATCTTTATAGAACATTAGCTTTCAAGCCTCCTCTGGACAAAATTGGCAGTGGATGTAGTTTCTCACCTTTATTCCCAGCTTCCATGTTCTGAGACAAAATCTCATTTACTTCACACTTCTCAAAATGGTTCAGTGCTTTCAGTCTATTCCTCTTCCAGAGCCCTTTCCTGGGAAGGCTCCAGAGGGCAGAGGGAGAAGGTGAGGGGCTGGGCGGAAAAGACTCAGACTCTAGTCCCATTGCTTACAGATTGTGGAACCTAGCTCAAGCCACATCATCTGTTCAGCTCACATTCCTCCATTGTTAAAAAAAGGATTCATTTACTCAAAAGATTTACAGAGTATCTACTCTGTGTTTTTTTTTAATGGTACTGGGGATGGAACCCAGGGGCATTTTACCTGTGAGCTACACCCCCAGCCCTATATTTTATTCTTTATTTTGAAACAGGGTCTCATTGAGTTGCAAAAGCCTCACTAAGTAGCTGAGGCTGGCTGCAAACCATAATCCTCCTGTCTCAGCCTCCCAAATTCTGGGCTTACAAGCATGTGCCACTACGCCAGGTCTATCTACTGTTTTTGATAGTGGAGGCAGTGATGATTAAATTGAGGTCTCTGTCTGATAGAGAATGCTATAGAAAGAACAATATTAGCAGTGTTAGACTAGAGCCATACTGGAATACTGGAGGTATTCATCAAGTACCATGGGGCCGCAGACATGAAAGCAATTATTTAGGGGACAAGTCGTGGAAATTATGTTGTTATTAAAATATATGTGAAATGAGAAAAAATGTTAAGACCTACCACTTAGTAGTCAAAGTGTGAAGTGCAAGGAATGAACTTCTAAAGCTTCAATCCTAAATTTCAAAGAGTGAAGAGATCACAAGTGAACAAGGGCTATCACAGTAGTCAGCTGCTGTCCAGGGCTCCAGACCCCAAGGAGATGGTCACTCCAGCTCCCCTGACATTTTTTTTTTTTTTTCATTACTGAGGATTGAATCCAGGGGCATTCTCCTCATCCAAACCACATGTCAGCCTTTTCTTAAGTATTTTGTTTGTTTGTTTTGTTTTGTTTGTTTAAAAGAGGGGCTTGCCAAGTTGCTGAGGCTAACCATGGGATTTACCAGTTAGAAGCACCTTAAATCATTTTATATCACTCTCCTACTCTCCTTTCTTTTTTTTTTTTTTTTTTTTTGGTGGTGGTACTGGGGTTCCTGGAAACCCTTCTACCTCCAGGCTACACTCTCAGACCTATTTTATATTTTTATTTGGAAACAGGGTCTCCTAAGCCAGCAAGAAGGCTGGCTTTGAACCTGCACGATCCTCCTGTCTCTGCCCCCCAAGCGAGGGGATTACAAGCGTGTGCCACCACGCCCGGCTACTCTCCTTTCTTGAAGCACTGATTTTACATCTTGATTCAAGCATACTAACTTAAAAAGAAAAAGAAAAAATCTGCATTAGGTAACGAACCAATTTCTGGTTTAGAGAAGGTATTTGAGTAGGCTCTGCCTCAGCTCATCCTAATATGTAGGTGATCCCAAACCCTTCTCACCTACAAACACCACTTACCAATGCTTGTAGAGGAGCTACCCACCACTCCTGCTGCTGCATCCAATGGACAGATCTCTAGCCAGACCACACAATCAATCTGAACACCAAGCTCACTTCCAAGACTGCAAATCTGTTCTCCCGCCTTTCCTTGCCTCTATAAAAGACACTGCCACCTACTCCTTTGCTCAAGCCAGAAAGCAAAATGTCATTTATTCCTGCCTTTATCTTACCTCTCTCTGTCCCCCAGACTGATGGACTAGACCTTGTCAACTGAGTCCTTACCATTTCCCCAACCTATTCCCTCCTCTCCTCCCTGCTCCAATTGCCAGCGTTCAGGCTGCCTCACTTTTATCTAAATGTGGAAGTAGCTACCTAGCTGTCTCCTAGCCTCTAATCTCACTTCATCTAATTCATTCTTCAAGTGCTACCGAAGTGACAGTGCTCTTTAAAAGCCAAGAGATAGCATGAAACTCTCCTTCTTAAAATCTTTCAAAGGCTTTCTGTAGTTAACAGAAGAAAGAGAGAAATTCTTAAAGTGACATAGAAGACTCTAAATTATCTGGCCTAGCAGTTGTCCTGACCTTAAAATCTTTACAACTCCCTGACTCTTCCTTGTGGTTTCTTAACTCTCCTCTGCCTTTGCTCTTACTGGATTCTTTGTCCCCCATCCTCAACCTCCTGTCCTAACAATACCTACTCATTCGCCAAGACTCCTTCCACACACTCCCTTCTATAGGGGTTCTTCATTTATCTTGCCAGACTCCTGAGATAGAACCAGCCTTTTTTTTTTTTTTTTCTGTGTCCCACCCTGTACTTTGTCCAAATGCCTAAAACATGTTTTTTTTTTTTTTTTGTCTTTTCCTCCTGGGAAGAAAGCTCCCCAATGACAAAGTCCGAAACAATTTATTTCATGTGTCCAGAATATGATATTTCGTACACACCTGGAAACTAGATCAATGATAAATGAGTAAATTAATAAATTATATCCCAGGGAAAGGAGTTTTGTGTATCTATGGCATGTAGTTATCGTCCCCTAAGACTCCGACCCGCAGGGGCTTAGAGAATGACACAGACACCTCTTCAGCTGAAATATGAATTCTTCTTTAATGGATCCTTAATATGTCTCAATAATATGTCTCTTCTTCCTTTTCAATGCGTTCAGCAAGCACAATATATATCAGCATCATAATCCCTCCCTCTAGTCCCTACCAACCCCGAGCTTCCCACGGCTAGGTCATGCACATTTCTGACTCTCTCATAGGCAGGCTGGTGGTAGCACGAGGCTTTGCATCACTGATCATTCTGCAGGCACGTAGCATGGCACACTGCGCATGCTCAAGGAGACGTCCATCTTGTGAGTCTCATGACTTGGCTGCAAGCCTAGGCGCCATCTTGAATCCACGCTGGCAACAAGCCTGGGTGCCATCTCCGTCCAGCCGAGTGGGCCCCGACATGTAGTGAGTACTCAATAGATATTTTTTGAGTGAATGAATTAAAGAAGATTTTTGTTCTTTTTAGTGAACTGGAAATGTGGTCACTATTTCTCATATACTCCTGCATGCATTTTTCTCTAATATAACCCTGCCTTTAGCAGGCTAAGGCAGTATGTATCACATTACTATCAAATTCTGCCTCAGACATGAGACAGACTTGTTGGCTAACTGTTTTAGTGGTGAAAGCTCCCCTTTTAGTGCCAACCTTCTAAAATACACGCTGAAGGACTAAAAACTAAAAACTGCTTAATTTTTCCACTTAAATGTTGAACAACAAATAAACCAAGATGGGGGAAAATTCTACTAACCCAGGGGAAAAGCACCATATAAAATCTACTCCTAGTATATTTATCTCCAAGACTTACATAAAATTCAAAGTTAAACTCATGAAAGTATAGAACAGACATATTTTCTAGGGTTGAGATGAGTTGTCATGTATACCATTCTACTGGCACACTAGAATGCTGAGATTTCTATTAGAAAATTATAATCTTTGGCTTCCCAATCTTTAAGGGGAAAAAGTAGGTGCTTAAAATGCAAAAAGTAGGTGCTTCCTAGGTAGAAGCAGGGTTGGTATCCAGCATCTATACATAACTAATAATACCAGGGTGGTTGTTTAATGGCTAGCATCAATTTTGATTATTCACTGCTAGTTTTTTGCCAGATACTACACATTTAGCCTATCGCTGAAGCCCAGAACAAATCCCACCCTGAGTTTAATCTTCACAGATTTAGAACTGAAAGATTTATGTAGAGATCATCTAGTCAAATTCCCACATTATATGTAAAAGATTGATTTAATTTATATTTATGCATTCATTCAACTAATATTTACTGAAGACCTACTGTGTGCTAAATCTACTATGTGATCTAGAAACTTGAGACTTGAAAATGAATTAAATAAATAAATAACCAAGCCTGGTTTACATGGTATTAGGGAGGCACAGATAACCAAAGAAACATTAATTAACAAATATATTTTTACTGGGTTGTTTGGGTGTGCGATTAGTGTTATGAATGACAATATAATAGGAAGAGAACATGCCAGGCAGGAAGTAGAAGGGGTGGCAGTTTTTTTTTTTTTGTATGATTGATTGTTTGTTTGTTTTGTTTTGTATTTTGTGGGTCTGGGGATGAAACCTTGGGGCATTTGACCTCCAAGCTACACCCCCTGCCCTATTTTTTTATTCTTTATTTTGAAACAGGTCTCACTAAGTTTCATAGGGCCTCACTAAGTAGCTGAGGCTGTCCGCAAACCGTGATCCTCCCATCTCAGCCTTCTGAATGCTGGGATTACAAGTGTGCACCACAACGCCCGGCTGGGGTGGCAGTTTTAATACAAATAACCAGGGAAGTCCTCGTTGAGGAGATAACACTTGAGAAAGACATTAAGGAAAAGGAGAAGCAAACAGTGCAATTATCTTAAGAAGAAGGGGATACTAGGCAGAGAGAAAAGCCCATAAAAAGATTAAGAATTTCTGGGGGTGGTGACGTACTCTTGTAATCCTACCATTTGGGAGGCTGAGACAGGAGGACTGCGGTTCGTGGACAGCCTCAGCTACTACTTAGTGAGGCCCTTTGCAACTCAGTGAAATCCTGTTTCAAAATAAAGAATAAGGCTGGGCGTGGTGGCGCACACTTGTAATCCCCACGCTTGGGAGGTGGAGACAGGAGGATCACGCAGGTTCAAAGCTAACCTTGCTGGCTTAAGAGACCCTGTTTCCAAATAAAAAATATTAAAAAAAAATAGGTCTGGGAGTGTAGCCCAGAGGCAGAAGGGTTTCCAGGAACCCCAGTACCACTAATAATAATAATAATAATAATAATAATAATAATAAGAAGAAGAAGAAGAAGAAGAAGAAGAAGAAATAAAAAAAAAATAGAGCTGGGGTGTAGCTTGGAGGTAGAAAACCCCTGGATTGCATCCTCAGTACCACGAAGAAGAAGAAGAAGAAGAAGAAGAAGAAGAAGAAGAAGAAGAAGAAGAAGAAGAAGAAGAAGAAGAAGAAGAAGAAGAAGAAAAAGAAGAAGAAGAAGAGGAGGAAGAAGAAGAAATTTGTCTGATTTCTTTCAAAAGAGAACATCAGGTTTAATACATAGTGAGAATAGAGGAAAGAAGTTTGAGAAAAGATTTAGAGGAGTGGTCAGGGGCCATTAGCACACAGCCCTGATAGCCTTCTGAAGACAAGAATTACTATGAGCAAAATGGGTTTGAAGCAAAAGGGTGACATGCTCTGCTGTGTGTGTGTGTGTGTGTGAGAGAGAGAGAGAGATATACCAAGGATTCGACCCAGGAGCATTCTACTTCTGAGCATGCCCCAGCCCTACTTTATGCTTTGTTTTGAAACAAGTTCTCGCTAAGTCACTAAGGCTGGATTCAAGCCTGCAACCCTCCTATCTCAGCCTCCCATGTACTAGGATTATAGGCATGTGTGCCACCACACTCAACTTTTGATACATTCTTAAAAGATCCTTCTTCCGCTCTGTTAAGAACAGAATGAAATAAGCAACTTAATAAGACCCTGATTCTTTTTTTTTTAATAAAGGGGAGCTGGGTATGTATCTCAGAAGTGGAATGTCCTGGATTCAATCCTCAAGTGCGAGAGAGCGAGAGCGAGAGCGAGAGCGAGAGAGAGAGAGAGAGAGCGAGAGAGAGCGAGAGAGAGAGAGAGAGAGAGAGAGAGAGAGAATCAAATAAAACAGGCAGAAGTTATTGTATAAAGTAAGAGATGCGAGTGATGTGGACATGGTGGCAAGTGGTACAGGTTGGAGAGATATGTCCAGATTTTGAATATATTTCAAACGTAGACTGAGTAGGATTTGCAAAGATTATGAGAAATAAGAAAGAAAAATAAACAAGAGTAAGGTTTTGGTTGGGGGAGATTTTTGCTTTTTGGTTTGTTTGTAGGTTTTTGTTGTTGTTGATTTTGTTTGTTCGATTTTGCCCTGAGCAACCAGAAGGATGATGTTTACATCAACTGAAACAGAAAGAGTGAGTGAGTGTGAGCAATAGTGACCAGAGGCTGAGTTTGGGGCATTTGAATTATGATGTGCCTATTAGATGTTCAAAGAAAGGAGCTAACTGGCCAAGCAAACGAGCAGATGAAGAGACAGATGCTCAGAGACATTGGACATTGCACAGGGTTATCTAATCACAAAGGCACTCTCGGGATGGGGCACAGAAGAGCACCTGAGAAGGAAGCAGGGGATCCCTAGAAGGAAAAGTATACAGGGGTAAAGAAAGGTTCTGCTGTTCTTATAATTTGGCCAAGAAAGGGAGAAAAAAAAATGAAACTCACAACTCATAGGAAAATGAAAAATACTGCCTGATTACTAATATAAAATATTATCCTTTTTATTAAATTCTTGATTTTGTCTATTAATTTTTTTTAGCATTAGATGCTCTTTAAAGAGTTGTCTGGTGAGAATGTAAAGAGAATAGGCACAAGTTAAATGACAGAAATCTGTTTGAACTGTTCTACCCACATGGGCTGTAGATCCATTCTGGATATAAATCTCAGAGCACCTTAGAGTTCCTGCCGGCAGACTCAGAGTGTATACTGCGGACAAAACCTGAACAGTATATGCAAAGTATCCGGGATCACTTGGTTTTTTGGCAGAGGTAATTGCAAGAGTTTCCCCAATTCAAACTCATTACTAAAAGGTTATCTAGAGATGGGAGAGGTTGAAAACTTTTCATATGATGACAATATTATTTTATATTGATCTAAAAGAATGCTCAATTCAAAACCTTCTCTAAAGCTGCAAACCAGAAAGCCACTTGGTCCAGATAATGGCCTGGAACAAACTACAGAACAATTACAACTGGGCATATTTACCAGACTTGCCAAGAAACCAAAGAAGAGGTGGAAAAGAGAGAATGAAATATAATCATTGACTTGACAGAGACATCTAGGTATTCATGTCTGTTCCCACATAGTCAGCTGGCCATTGGGGATAAGAAATAGATGATAATCCTAAGTGATTACAACTTTTCAAGGCTTCATTTCATTAAAATCTATCCAAATGTGCACATCTTGTCTACTTTAAAAATATTAATTCAAACCAGGCAGTAGCCAAATAAAGGAAGGGAAGCAGGGATCAGGACCAGGTATGATATCCTTTATAGTTCAATGTAAAGAATTAAGAACGGTCATTTGAGAAAAGGCATCTGCAAGAAACGTAAAAAAAATAAATCAAGTTGTGCCAACTGGTTACCTATTGTCTCTTAGCACCAAGACAAACCATCTATACTCTGTTTCTTTGCATTATATTTTCAGTATTCCTGTGCCAGATGGATTCCTGCTAGTTTCTGTCAGTGAGGGGGACTGGTGTGAAATTGGAAGGCAGAAGGAGGGAAGAACAAACTTTTTCTATTTGCAGTTCCTGCAAGTTTCCTCCCAGCTGTATTACATAGTTATAGTACCAGAAAGACCACACCTCACAGAGGCACAACCACCAGCTGGCTACACTGTACCAGTGACAGAATATGAGCAATATCTTGCCATTCCCACAGAGCACCAGCCTCACAGCATCCCTCTCCCTCCAGGGTCTCAACACCAGCCAAGTGGCAACCTCCTTAGAGAACCACCAACAGCCAGAGGCAACATGCTGCTCAAAGGCCAAGGCACTAACCACACAGATCAGCCCTTGGAACTCCTAGGTACAACATCACCGGTTTGTCCCTTCAGGCCCAATTGAGACTGTTTTCTATGGGCCCTGATATTAATTTCACTCTGGTATTCCCTTTCTACACTTTCAATCTTCCAATGCTACAGCATGCTGATTTTAAAATACAAATTTTAATTCATCAAAAAAGTTTTCCGACAGAAGGCAAGATGACAAATAGGACAAGCATTCCTCAGAGAAGCCCTGGACACCAGATTTTGGGTTAATATCTGATTGAGACAACTTAAGGAGGCATTTCCAGCCATGACTTCCTATTTAGAATACAGGAGAGAGAGTGGATAATGGCAGAATTAGAAACAAGATGACAACAAGGTGCCCACCACGCAAGAAAAGTGATTTTTGGAAGAACATCCCAGAAGAGATTAGAGAAAAGACCCCTTCAGCCGTGCATGCTGGGGCACTCTTAACAACATACGTTGCAAGGAAAATGATCCGGGTGTGGTGGAGGGAGCCCAGCAGTGCGGGTGGGAAACCCAGCCACACGTCCCAGGAAACGCAGCGCGCCTGGCCACCATGCTCCTCTGTGCTGCGTTGAGGGCCGTGATGTGCTCAGGACAGCAGACTCTGCTCTACGTGGTGAGGCTGTGGTCTCCGCTCTAGGAGGGGAGATAAAATTAATTGCTGCTGAGTGCTTGATTTTACAACCTCTTCACAACACACATACTGTCTTCTTTTATTAAAAATATTGGAGCGGGGCCAAGATGGCTGTGGCAGCAGCCAGTATTCGGGAAATGCAGACAAATCCTATCCAATCCACCTTGAACTTTTGGGAAAAAAAAACTTCGCAAAGGGGGGCTGCTCCAGCTGAACATGCTTAGGAATTCTGGGCATCATACCATGTAAGGAAGGTGCTCAAGGGAGAACAAGGAAGACGGTAATGGCAGCAGGGGCAGCAGTGGCAGCCAGTATTCGTGAGAGGCAGAGATCTGATCTAATCCACCTTGAACTTTTGAAGAAATCACCCCAAAGGTAGACTGCTACTGCTGCACATACTCGGGAATTCTGGACAATATGCTATGTGGGAAAGTTGTTTGGGAGAGAACTGGTGGCGGCCAGTAGTTGGGAGAGGCAGAGATCTGATCCAATCCACCTTGAACTTTGGAAGAAATCTCCACAAAGGTAGGCTGCTACCACCGCACATGCTCAGGAATGCCAGACAACATGCAACATGCTGAGTGAGAAAAGTGCGTGGGAGAGAACTGAGATGGGGGTAGCAGTGGCGGCAGCGGCAGGGGCAGCATCAGTGGTGGCAGCCAATATTTGGGAGAGGCAGAGATCTGCTCCAATCCACCTTGATCTTTTGAAGAAATCTCCCCAAAGGCAGACTGCTACCACTGTGCATCCTTGGGAATTCTGGACAATATGCTGTGTGGGAAAGTTGTTTGGGAGAGAACTGGTGGTGGCCAGTAGTTGGGAGAGGCAGAGATCCAATCCAATCCACTTTGAACTTTGAAAAAAATCTCCCCAAAGGTAAACTGTTACCCCAGTGTTGGCTCAGAAATTCCAGACAACATGCTGTGAGGGAAAAATGTTTTGGAGAGAACTGAGATGGTGATAGTGTCAGCAGCAGCTGCCAGTAATTGGGAGAGGTAGAGATCTGATCTAATCCACATTGATATTTTGAAGAAATCTCCTCAAAGGTAGAATGCTACCACCGCATATGCTCAGGAATTTGGGACAACAGGCTGTGTGGAAAAGGTGCTCAGAAGAGAACCGAGATGGCAGTGGCAGTGGCAGCAGTGGCCAGTATTTGGGAGAGGCAGAGATCCAATCCAATCCACCTTAAACTTTTGAAGAAATCTCCCCAAAGGTAGACTGCTACTCCCGCACATGCTTGGGAATTCAGGAAAACATGCTGTGTGAGTATTCAGGAGAGAACCAAGATGGCAGTGGTGGTGGCAGTGGTGGTGGCAGTGACCAGTGTTTGGAGGGACAGACAGATCCAGTCCAATCCACCTTGATCTTTTGAGAAAATCTCCCCAAAAGTAGACTCCTCCTGCCCCACATGCTCTGGAATTCTGGACAACATGCTAAGTGGTAAAAGTGTTTGGGGCATATCAGAGGGAGCCCTGCATAGGTGGGTTGGGCTGCCATGCTGTGTATTCTGAGAGACATCAGCCTTCATGGCCACTGCGCTCCTCCGTGCAGTGCAGGAGGCCAGGGTGCAGCCTGCTCTCTGTATTGAAGCTGTGGACCTCTGCCTTCGGAGGGGAGACAAAATGCATTGCCACCAGGTATTCAGGCTCCCACCTTTTGCAAAAGACATGAACTGATTTCTCATATTTAAAAAAAAAAAAAGGCCGGGTGTGGTGGTGCACACTTGTAATCCCAGCATTCCGGAGGTTGAGACAGGAGAATCTCGGTTCGCGGACAGCATCAGATACTTAGTGAGGCCCTCTGCAACTCAGTGAGACCCTGTTTCAAAATAAAGAATAAAAAATAGGGCAGGGGGTGTAGCTTGGAGGTCGAATGCCTCTGGGTTCTATCCTCAGAACTGAAAAAAATGGAAGAAAAAAGGAAAAATCTATAGATGACATGCTCACAGTGACAGAGACCAGAGCACACAGCACAACAAGATCAGTGCCAGGGCCTTTGAGGCTAGGATAGGAGCCTACTGGGAGGCAAGGCCGGTGCTGGGAGCAGCGAGGCTGGGATCAGACCCTATCCTGTGGTCAGGCCAGTGCCAGGGGCAGTGAGGCCAGGATTTGAGCCTGCCATAAGGCAAGGTCGGTGCCAGGGCCAGTGAGGCCGGGATTGGAGCCTGCTGTACATTGAGGCTGGTGTCTTGGCAGTAAGGCTGGATTGGAGCTTGTCATGTTGCAGGGCCGGTGCCAGGGCCAGTGAGGCTGGGACCAGAGCCTACCATGATTTGAGGCCGGTGCTGGGGCCAGCAATGCCTGGACTGGAGCCTGCATTGTGGCGAGGCCGGTGCCGGGGCCTGACAGGCTAGGATTGGAGCCTGCTGTAAGGCAAGGCTGGTGCCAGGGCCAGCGAGGCCAGATAGGAACCTGCCATAAGGCAAGGCTGGTACTGGGGCCTCCGAGGCCAGGATTGGAGCCTGCCATGCAGTGAGGCTGGTGCTGGGGCCAATGTGGCCAGGATCAGAGCCTGCCATGCATTGAGGCTAGTGCTGGGGCCAGCAAGGCTGAGATAGGAGCCTGCTATGAGGCAAGGCCATTGCTGGGGCCTGTGAGGTTGGGATTAGAGCCTGCCATGTGGTGAGGCCAGTGCTCGGGCCAGCGAGGCCAGGATTGGAGCTTGCAGTAAGGCAAGGCTGGTGCTGGGGCCTCTGAGGCCGGGATCGGAGCCTGCCTGTGGTGAGGCTGGTGCCGGGGCCAGTGAGGTTAGGATAGGAGCCTGCCGTGATGCAAGGCCAGTGTTGGGGCCTTCAAGGAATGGGATTGGAGCCTGCACTGTGGCAAGGCTGGTACCAGGGCCTTCGAGAGTGGGATTGGAGCCTGCAGAGTGGCATCCACAGGGAAATATCACAGAAAATAAAAAATCAGATGCTTCCCCCAATATGCAAAAACTAGGAAGAAATGGGTAATAGGAGGAAATCGAGTTGAAGAAAGGGTCCTATGGAGGAGCAATTAAGGTGACCTATCTGAGGGGATAGGAGGGGGGAAGATGGAATCTCTTGAAAGCACATGATGCACTTAAACAAATATATCAAAGTCAATCACTAAATCAAGCATGGCATCTAGGAAGGGGGAGGGAATGGAATAGGGATTGGATAAAGGCTAATTGGGTGATGTGTGCTTGTATAGCCTCACAAATCTTGTATTCCATTGAGATGTGTGACTCAATGTACCAATAAAAATATATTAAGAAAAGAAAAGAAAAAAATAAAAATAAAAATGGGGCATTTCTTCTCAGGACCTTCATTGAAAGAAAAAATAGTTTTCCAAAAAGTCGGGCCTCCTTGTCTGTAGACTAGACAGAGACTTGGTTCTGATGAGTAGAATGATAGATATTAATGGTATATAAATAATTCATTAAGGTATCATATATTCCTCCTGCTCACTGTCTTTGAGATTGTGGTCTTAGGGAAGCCACTGCTATGCCATGAGTATACTCATGCAGCCCTGTGGAGAGGCCTAGGTAGTGAGGATAGAGACCTTTTGCCGACTGCTAGGAAAAAACTGAGGCCACCTGGCAATATCCATGTGAGTGATCATCTTGGAAGCACATCTTCTGTCTCCAGCCGAGCCTTAGGATGACGCCAATTTCAGCAAAAGTTGGCCTGCAGTGTCATGAGAGATTCTAAGCTACTCCTGGATTCATGAACCTCAAAAACTATAAAATGCATCTGTGGTTTCATTTTGAGGTAATAGATAATCATTCCACAATAGATAATCATTTAACAAGTAAACAATTCCTTCTATCAGTGTCCTTCTCTGAAGTATCTACCATGGACCTTGATTGATAAGAGTATTTGGTACTATGAATGATACTGGGAAACTAACTCTCAAAGACAGGACTCTGTATTCAGATTACTTACACCTTTCACTCTGAACACAGCTGTAATCTCTTTGCCAATTGTAAATGGGTTACTGGTAATCTGCAGCAAGTGATGGGATCAAGATGTCTTAAATTGTTTCCAGTGTCTGCATGGAGTGAATCATCTGCTGAAAGCAAGATTTTGAGTGACAAAGTAGTTTAAGAACTTGGCAGGTACAGTAATAAGTACAACTATAAGAACAGGGGTTGAACTTCCTTCTGAGATCAAGTCATAAGGGACCAGAAAGTGTCTTTATAGCCATAAAAGTACCTCTTAGATACCTGAGTCATAAGGCAAATATTCCAAAAAATTAAACCCACAACATAGTCATGTAAATTACAAGACTATGATATAAGATGAATTTATAGAACCAACATATTTCTGTGTGAAATTTTAGACATTGTATGAAAGGAATGCATGCCTGCCACTTGGGAGCACTACTTTTCAGCAGACGTGATTTCCCCCATATATTTTGCCTGAGTCCTGGGAGACAACTTTATGAAGGCTGCTGCCTTCAAAATGGAACCTTCTTCTCCACACCACCTCCCACTACCTCAACACCTATTAACCAAAAACAGACCTCAATATGCTCCAACGGCCAAGTGTCAAGGTATACCTAAGGAGAGGGAAGTTTTACGCCAAACTAACAGCAAAACTAAACGTAAACATCGCTAGAAAGCTGAGAATAGATGTGAGAATGGACTCCAAGGGTATTTGACCCAGAATGATTAAATGTAATATTAGATCAAATTAGCAAATCCAGGAAGGAGGGGTAGGGGAAGAAGAAGGCTGAGGTCAATTAATGAAAAAGCTACATTTGAATGTATGTATACATGTGAATATAACATTGCTAACTTGGACACTCAGTATTGGGAGGGAAGGAAAGAGGGGGGAGGGCAACAGATACTGTGCAAATATATGCCACTGCCAATATGATCCACATTATGATGTAAGGCTACAGTGCACCAAAAAAATAAAATTTAAAAAGAGTATATTTACCTACCAGAGAATGAAGCAACTGTGAAGGATTCCAACAGGTTGACTAATTATCTGAAATATAGAATCAAAAGTAACTTAGTCAGGATAGGTGCCATCATTTCCTTGATATAAAGTAAAAGAAATGATCAAAAGCTTAGGAAGACAAGAATGTTGGAGGAAACCTGACTTCCCCCCACCCTGCTCCTGAAGGGAGTCCAGGCACACCCCCTTCACTAAGGCATTGAGTGTGGTACTAATGAGTGGAGCATTAGCCTCCTGGATGAGCCCAGATCAGGTGGCCGTTTTCTGTAAGCCAGGGATGAGAGTGAGAAATGCCATCATTGAAACGGGCTGCCTGATTTTAAGGTGAATGGTGGAATTCTAGAATAAGAGTAAATAGTAACATTTAACCACCAAAGACTAAGTAAGCTTAATTTCCATAATGAGCAATCATGTTTGACCTGAAGGTATCTTCAGTACTGACTAATTGATCACAATGTTTCAATAGTATAAAATCAGCCTACTAAATAATTATATATGTGATATAATTACAATCAGGAAATCTAAGTAATCAGAAATTTGATGTGGATATCCATAATGATGAAGCACGTCTTTTCACCCAGTGCATACCTAAGCAAGTTCAAAGGCTCAGTTCTTGATCCCTTTGCAGAAGGCTCACTCAGTATTGCTAAGACCATATTCTAGAATATTCTTCTAAGACTGTCACAAGGGAGGGTCCAATTTAATTTTCCTTACTGACCTATGAAAAAGGCAGATGGAAGGCTGAGCGTGGTGGTGCACGCTTATAAAACCAGCATTCAGGAGGCAGAGACCAGAGGATCATGGTTCTCAGACAGCCTCAGCTATTTAGTGAGACTCTTCTCAACTCAGTGAGACCTTGTTTCAAAATAAAAATAAAAAATAAAAAGACTAAATAATAGGGCTTGGAGTGTAGCTCAAAGGTAGAATGCCCCTGTGTTCCAACCCTAGTACCACAAAAAGAAAAATAAATAAATAAATAAAAAACAGATGGCTCATGAGTTAGTAAAGTCATTTAGATGACAAGCTAAATATAAACCAATTTTAGATATCGTATCTTTACTAGTATAGTAATGTGTGTAGCTATTAATCTGATAAATATATTTTTATCTCAATCAAATTGCAAGTCCTATCCACAGCAGTTTGCTTTTATCTAGCAGGGATAACAGCATACCACTAGAGTTCTGCACCAAGGAAACTTTTTCCATTGTCTGACATAATCTAGTTTACAGAGATTTTGATCATCTTGACATTTGACAGAATATCACAATGTCAACTACGTTGATGAAATAATGTTCAATGGCCCTTATGGAAAATGACAGGTAAGAACTTTACACACCTTAGCAACATGCATGCCCCAAAGTGAGCAATAAACACAAAAATTTTCAGACCTTCAACTTAACTTTCTGACAGGTCGGGTCCCTCCCTGCAGGGACAGAGCCCTGTAGAAGGAGGAGACTCTGCTGGTTGATATCGAAGGTGATATCATGAGGCAGGTGATGTTGTGAGAGGGGTAGCATTCCCATGCGTAGCCCCACCCACAAGACGTAAGCCTTAAAAAGAGAGACATTTCCTCTCCAGCGGCGGAGGGGCTCGCAGGTCTCCAGGGGCAGTCCAGCCCCTATCCCCGAGAGAGAACCACATTAAAATTCTTTCCGTGCATCCGGTCTCTCTCATCATTTTACTGTGCAAACCTAACACGATCCTTTAGAAGTCCTTTAGAAATCTACCCTGTTACTGATACCATTGACCATAGAAGAATCTATCACGCAAAATACTTCATACTATTAAAATCAAATAACTCGGGCTGATGTAACAAAATGTCTTAGACTGAGTGAATTATAAACAATAGGAGTTTATTTCTCATGATTCTGGATCCAGGAAAGTCTAAACTCATGGTAGCAGCAGATTCCATATCTGGTAAGGGTTTACACTGTCCTTCCAAAACAGTACTTCTCTCCTACATCCTCAGTTGGCAGAAGGATGGAAGGGAAAAAATAAGAACTTACTCTCTTGAGTCCTTTCATGAGATCTGTAATCTCATATGTGAAGATAAAGCCCTCATGATCTAAGCAATCCTAAACTCCCCATCTCTTAATAACTGTTGATTGGAGATTCAATTACAACATGAATCTTGGAGGGATATAAGCACTCAAAGCCTGGCAAAATCCATATGCATCTCCTTGGTCTCCTTGAGCATGTGCAGTGTGCCATGCTACGTGCCTGCAGAATGATCAGTGACGCAAAGCCTCATGCTGCCACCAGCCTGCCTATGAGAGAGTCAGAAGTGTGCATGCCCTAGCTGTGGAAAGCTTGGGGTTGGTAGGGAATAGAGGGAGGGATTATGATGCTGATATATATTGTGCTTGCTGTACACATTGAAAAGGAAGAAGAGATATATTATTGAGACATATTAAGGATCCATTAAAGAAGAATTCATATTTCAGCTGAAGAGGTGTCTGTGTCGTTCTCTAAGCCCCTGCGGGTCAGAGTCTTAGGGGACGATAATTTCTTGGATATGATTTCAATGGCACAGGCAACAGAAGAGTATACAAACTCCCTAAAAAAAAAATTGTATATCCAAAGACAATGTAAACAGAGTTAACAGTTACTAATAGAATGGGATAAAATATTTCCAAATGCTATATCTGAAGGTATATTAATATTCCAACTAGAAATCCTAAAAATTAACAACAATAAAGGCAAACAATACCATTTAGAGATAGGTAAAAGACTAACATAAATAATGAATCTCCACAGATAACCAATCTTAGTTGTCTATTGGATGGAAAATCTTGTTTCTCTGGTTCTGGTGTGTGTTACCTATTTCTTCTTTGTAGTTAATCTCTTTGAGTATATTCTCTAGTGCTGGTTTTGAAGACATAAATTCCTTCAGTTTCTGTTTGTCATGGAAGCTTCTTATTTCTCCATCTAATTTGATAGAAAGTTTTGCTGGGTAGGAAATTTTTGGCTGGAAGTTGTTTTCTTTCAGAGTTTGGAATATGTTACTCCAAGCCCTTCTGGCTCTCATGACTTGGTTTGGGAAGTCTGGAGTGATTCTAATTGGTTTGCCTCTGAATGTCACTTGGCCCTTTGTTTTTGTTGCCTTTAAGATTCTCTGCTTGGCTTCCACATTGGTCATTTTGACAATTATGTGGCGTGGGGATCCTCTTCTCTGATCCTGTCTAAAGGGAGTTCTATAAGTTTCCTGGACCTGTGTATCAACCTCTTGCTCTATGTTTGGAAAATTTTCTGCTATTACTTCCTTGAAGAGATTGTTGATCCCTTTGGTTTCACTTTCTTTTCCCTCCTCTATTCCAATTATTCTTAGGTTAGCTCTCTTAAAATGGGCCCATATTTCTTCAATATCAGATTCCTGCTGTTGGATATTTTTTTCTAGATTAAAAACTATGCGTTCATTTTTGGAATGATCATCTTCTAAGAGCGAGATTCTATTCTCCATGTGGTCTAATCGGTTGTTTGTGCTTTGAATTGAGGGCTTTACTTCATTAATTGCATCCTTTATCTCTTTTTGGCTCTCTCTGAGTTCTTTTCGAAGCACCTCTATTATTTCTACAGTTATTTTCCTGATTTGATCTTCTAGAAATCTCTGATTTTCTGTTTTATCGGGTTCTGATGTTGTGGGGTTGTGGGCATTCATTGCTCCAGTATTATTCCTCTTTCCCATGATTTCGGAAGTTTGTGCCTTCTCTGGGTTCTTCCCTTGGGTCACTATGACTTCACTTAAGGTGTTCTGGATCTCGAGTCTGTGGTTTCTCATACCCCACTACTCCTTTACTGGGTTGTATCAGAGTCTCCGACCCAGAGAGTCGATAGAGGCTGCTTTAGACTGTGGGGGCTGCCAGGTTGCACGTTCTCCTATGGTGTGATATCTCTGCCACCACCACTCCCCCACTGGGTCAAGTCTCAGGCAGTACAGTACTGGGATTTCTCCTCTGTGGCCCGCAATTTGACTCACTGTTCTTGAGTACGCAGATGTAGCTGTACTGGATTCGGTGAATTCTCTGCTGCTGCTGCCAGTGGCAATATGGCGCCGCTGCTACACCCTCGGCCGTGAGGCTGGCGTATTTCTTCTTGGTTTTGAGTTCCACTCTGAATCCCTGCAGCATGTGCTGAGCTCAGCCACTGGGAGCTTTAGATTTTACCTGCGGCGAGAAATCCCGCCTGGCTGTTCTGCAGCGGCTCACCTCGGCTTGCTGTAGCCGTCCGGTGAAGTCGCCGCTGCTGCCGGCAGTATGGCGCTGCTGCCGCGGCCTCGGGCTTGAGGCCAGTGTTTCTCCTCTGTGACTCTGAGCTCTGTTCTTAGTCCACTTTCTCTCTGGAGCCTGGTGATTTTTTTGTTTCTCTGGTGATGGTGTTTTCTGGCTATGAAAGGCGCTGATTTTGTGGTAATGGAGATTAGTTGTTAGCGGGGCTCTTAAGCCCCGCTTTTCTCGGTCGCCATCTTCCAGGAAGTTAAAACATTTTTAATATTAAAATGAATTCAGGTACAACAAGTCTTTTAGATAGAAATCATAAGAACTGACTGAAAGAGGAAGTGAAAAGTGTGAATTGAAATACATACATAAAAGAAGAGTGCCAGAGAATTTGATATAGTCAGGAAAAGAACTATGACAGGTATCTATTATCTCTCACAGTAAATCATGTTAATTCCTTCAAGTGAAAGCTCAAGTACTTAATAGTAAACTACTTCTGGGGTTGTGGAGCCATGTCCTGAGAAATTATGTGGATGCCAGTCACCAGTTTGCCCATTTTTGCAGGTACGTAGTGACTGTCTTCAGGCAACCACTTCAAAATATGAGGTGGCGCACGCCTATAATGCCAGCAAATCATATTTAACATCCATCAGTCTTTGGAAGCATAGCAAGTATTTATAGTAAAAAAAAAAATATATATATATATATTGTAAGCAAGTTAAGGGAGCTCCTCAGAGAAAAGTATTAGATACATGGTCTAGTTACTATTTGCACAGGCTATAAAAAAAAAAAGCTCTTTGGTTAAAGAGCCCTGGGATTGAGAAAAGGAACCAGGAGCAAACACTCCATGTTAAAGCATCTCAGTACGAGTTTGTTGGTCAATTAGAGATGGCAAAATACCAACTCCTAAAATGTTGTTATTATTGTTGTTTTGCTTGTCTGATTTCAGGTAATATTTTAATTTAATCAAAACATTAGCACATTTTATTCTTATCCAAGTGCTAAGACGCACCCTAGCCCTTTTTTATATTTTATTTTGAAACAGTCTCACTAAATTGCCTATGCTGGCCTTGAACTTACAATTTTCTTAACTCAGCCTCCCAAGTAGTTGGCATTACAGGCATGCGCTGCTGCACTGGGCTAAAAACCTCTGTTTGTTTGTTTGTTTGTTTGTTTGTTTGTTTGTTTGTTTACAACCAAAGCTGAGGAATAGATTGATTAATTAATTTCATTCTAATTCATGTCAGAAATAACACTCCTCTTGGAAAGGGGAAGTGAGCACCAGCCTAAATATATTTCGCCTTATCTTCAACTGTCAGGGACATGGGACCACTCAAAGGGCAGGCAAATATTAACTGTTAGACTGTTAAACTCCAACATGGAGCCTATGATCATTAGGCAGAGGAGGTAGATGAAAACCTTTACTGACTAAATGATTCCATTCCAATCACAGTGGCCTCCTTCTGTTCCTCTGCAAACCAAACGTTATACTTGCTGTTTCCTTACCCTTAAATGTCCTTTTCCCAGAAAACTATCTGCCTTGCACTTTTTTTCTTTCAAGTCTGTTCTTTGAGTCACTTTCTCATGGAAGCCCTCTCTGGGCTCTATGTAAAAGGTCAATCTCCTTTCCCTCTTTATTCGTTTTTGTTTGCATCTATTGCTACCTAACAAAGCCTGTTTTAACCTTTTTCTTTCTGTTGTATAATGTCCCTACTGGAAT
Organism: Muscardinus avellanarius; assembly: GCF_963383645.1. Classification (NCBI taxonomy): domain Eukaryota; kingdom Metazoa; phylum Chordata; class Mammalia; order Rodentia; family Gliridae; genus Muscardinus; species Muscardinus avellanarius. The sequence goes on along the minus strand of NC_137788.1, from coordinate 85,150,843 downwards.
ATAAGCTCCATAAGTGCAGGCATATTTTTACTACTAGATATCCAGCCCACAGAATGGTATCTGGCATATAGCAGATATCCAGTAGATACCTGTTGAATGAATAAAAGACATATAATCATGTTCACAATGGGAGATGAAAAACATCAGGGGGACATATCTTTCCAATTTTCTCCCAATCTTCTTGAGCCTGGAAAATATTTTACTTAGATCTCAGATATACCCTATTTTATAATTTTGTTCCAAAAATATTAAGCTTTTTGGGGGGAAGATAGTGTTGAAAATTATGAGTGCCCTAGGAAATTTCAAAACTTTTATTCCTTGAATTCTTCATAATACATTATACTTTGACAATTTATAAAAATAAAAAATAAAAATAAAAATAAAAATAAATAAAAATAAAAAAATATATTAATCTTATCTTTAAAATATGAATCCTACAAGTGTTACTGGATTATATTTATATCACGCATTTTAAAAGTATTTTAGCTTTAAAATTCACTAGTATGCTGGGCGTGGTGGTGCACGCTTGTAATCCCCACACTTGGGAGGCGGAGACAGGAGGATCGCGCAGGTTCGAAGCCAGCCGCGCGCTGGCTTAGGAGACCCTGTTTCCAAATAAAAATACTAAAAAATAGGTCTGGGAGTGTAGCCCGGAGGTAGAAGGGCTTCCAGGAACCCCAGTACCACCTTAATTAATTAATTAATTAATTAAAATCTACTACTTCACAATTTCAAATTTTTAAAGTAATAGATATTTGCTCTTTGCAGTTATTAATATTTCTGCAATCAGCGCATTAGCTGATCCAATAATATTCTTTTTGTATTGTGTGCATACTAGGAAATTGTTTATGCTCAACTTTTACCCTTCTTTAAGAGCTACTTTCCAATGGTAGACTAGGAAATCAGAACACTTTGATGGGAAAGTCGATATTTAAGCAATGCAGATGATCAAAAACTATAGAATTCCAATAAACACAGAGGCTGGACCAAAGGTTTTACCTGCATGCATGTTAAGGCCTTTATAGAGAGATCCCCAAAAGAGGTCAAAACAAATCTGCCCTGAGAAGTTCACAATATGCTCCCTCTGGCTTAGATTCTGGGGGGAGGATACATCAGAAAGACTATTGTGGACATAGAGAATTTACAGAATAATAACGTTTTGGATGTAGAGAATGTATAGAATAATGGAAGAAAGAACACAAGAAAGCAGTAATCAAGTTAGACATATTCCGAGCAATTCAATGTACAAACATTTTCTCCTCATGATATGCAGATTTAGAGTCAATAAAAATTTCTTTTCAGCAGTTTTCAGGTGTGTATTAAGTCCAGCTCTGTGGCTCACAATAAAGCTCCAATGATTCAGATCAAGCAAAAATACATTCATTGTCTCTCGATTATTTCACAATAAAACAAATAAAATAATATTCTTTCCCTTTCAATCCCACTTAATTGAGTTTCATTGTTTGAAGAAAAAGTTTTATCTACATCTAAACAAAAGATAAGGCAAATGTCTTGTGAAATTTTGAGGGGCAGTGCTTCAATTTTAATTAAACTGATAAGTTTCTATTTCTCTTTCAAATTTGAAAGTCTCACTTTTTATATGACTAGCTAACATACATTTTATTTATTAAATTGATTTTTTCTGTCAATGCTCAGATGTAGGCTCAAAAATGTCAGTGATTTTTGTTCTCAAAATTATTTTATCCACTTATGTATTCTCAGCATTTATGTTAGACCTGGAACTTTGAAGGTATTAATTAAATATTTTAGAATAAATTAAAAATTCTATTAAAGTAGCCTCTAAAGTGAATGAGTATGCATAAAATATAATTCATAGAATGTGTACATGTACATAAAGACTTGACATCATATAATTTGCCTTAAAAGCCTGATTTAGATAAACTCTTCTTGAGAGATATAAAGGGTGTTTTCAGTTTTGAGAACTTTTAAGTCTCAAGGGAAATAAAAACTAAAACATCATATACTTAAGGAATAAATAAATATGAAATAAACCATAAAATAGTTGTTACTTAGACCATCTATACAGTTGAAAATCATGAAAGAATAAAAAAAGAAAAGCTTTGTGACTTCATGGAAAGTTTCTTTTTAAATTTTTTATTGGCGTATTGTATTCATACATCAGAATAGATTAAAAGCTTGTGTAGACATACATACACACATTGCCCAGTTAGACCCTACCCCATCCCTATCCCATTCCCTCCCCTTCCTCCTTCCCAGGCTTGGTTTAGTGGTTGACATCGATATTTTTTGTGGTTTGTTTAAGTATACCATGTGCTTTTGAGAGTTTCCTTCTTCCCCCCTCCCATGCCCTCAGTTAGGTTGCCTTGTTTGCTTCTCTATAGGATCTTCTTTTTCACCTGGAGATCTTCCTATGACCCATTTCACCTTAGCTTTCACATATTAGGGAAAGCATCTGATTTCTTACTTTTTCTGACTAATCTCACTTAGCATAATGTCCTCCAGTTCCATCCATTTCCCTGAAAATGATATAATTTTTTTTTTATGGCTGAGTAAAATTCCATTGTGTGCATATCCCACAGTTTTGTAATCCATTCATCTGTTGATGGACATCTTGTCTGGTTCCACAGTTTGGCAATGGTGAATTATGCAGCTATGAACATGATACACGTGGATTAGTTTCGTAGTTTGGTTTGCTTTCTTTTGGAAGCAAAAGAAATGGTATTGCTGGCCGGGCGTGGTGGCCCACGCTTGTAATCCCCGCGCTTGGGAGGTGGAGACAGGAGGATCGCGCAGGTTCGAAGCCAGCCGCGCTGGCGTAAGAGACCCTGTTTCAAAAATATAAAATAGGTCTAGGAGCGTAGCCAGGAGGTAGAAGGGCTTCCAGGAACCCCAGTACCACCAAAAAAAAAAAAAAAAGAAATGGTATTGCTGGGTCAAATGATAAATTAGTTCCCATTCTCTTCTGAGGATCCTCCATACTGTTTTCCAAAGTGGTTTGGAAATCCACTTTGGGATTGCACTAATTTGCAATCCCAACAATGTTTTAGAGTTCCCACTTCTCCACATCCTCACCAGCATTTGTTGTTGTTTGTGTTTTGAATGATTGCCATTCTAGTTGGAGTTAGGTGGAATCTCAGAGTAGTTTTGATTTGCATTTCTCTGATTGCCAATGATGTTGAACATTTTTTCACGCATTTATTGGCCATTTGAGTTTCTTCTTTCATGAAGTGTCTATTTAGTTCACTTGCCCATTTTTTGATTGAATTATTTGATTTTTTTAGTGTTGAGTTTCTTAATCTCTGTATATTCTAGGTATTAGTCCTCTATCTGAGGAATAGGTGGAAAAAGTCTTCTCCCATTCTGTTAGCTCTCAGTTGAGGATATTGACAGTTTCCTTTGCTGAAAGAAGCTCTTCAGCTTCACGCAGTCCCACGTATTGATTTGACTTTTAGTTTCTTGTGCCTTTGGGGTCTTGTTGAGAAAGTTTTTATCTGTGCCTATGTGTTGCAGTGTTAGACCTATGCCCTCTTCAAGGAGCCTCAAGATCTCTGGTCTAATTTCCAAGGAAAGTTTATTGAAGAAGATAAAATTTGAATCAGGCCTTGAACTATAAGAATAATTTCAGTATGGAGAAAAGAAAACAGAGTATACACAAGTTTTCAAAATCATGATACATGGTAAGGTACAGAAAGAAGATAAGCTTGAAGGGCACTTGGGCTTCACGGTGGATAAATTTAATGATGCATGCAGACAGCAGGCTGAGTCTCACTAAGTTGTTGAAGCTGTCCTTTTACCTGAGATTCTCTTGTCACATCCTCCCAACTACTGGGATTATAGGCATGTGCCACCCTGCCAGCTGAGATATATTTTATAGCACTAAAAAGAGAAAGAATCCAGATAAGGTTGTGCCTGTAATCCAAATACTTAGGAGGCTCAGACAGGAGTACTGAAGGTTTAAGGACAGCCTCAGCAACTTAGGGGAACCTCAGCAACCTAGCAAGACCTTGTCTCAAAAAGGCTGTAGGTGTAGCCCAGAGGTCCGATGTCCCTGTATTCAATTCCTTATGAGAGAGAAAGGGAGAGAGAGAGAGAGAAAGAAGAAGAAGAAGAAGAAGAAGAAGAAGAAGAAGAAGAAGAAGAAGAAGAAGAAGGAAGAAGGAGGAGGAGGAGGAAGAGGAGGAGGAGGAGGAGAAGGAGAAGGAGGAGAAGGAGGAGAAAAGAAAAGGGGAGGGGAAGGGAGGGGAGGAGAGGAGGAGAGGGGAGGAAGCAGCATAATCACCTCAGTAGACACCAGAACAGCATTTGAAAAGATCCTGTACACATTCATGTGAAACATTTTCAGCATGTAGAGAGGAACGTCTATCACCAGATAGCGGACATGTAAGAAAAATCTACAAGGAACATCGTGGTTAACAGTGACTTAATTATTCCCACCATCAAGAACAAAAGAGGTCTGGAAACTTGCTGGGTGGTATCTGGTCTGGGGAGACTAAATTGACACACCCCTAGGGCCAGGCAGACGCCAGTCTCTATTTGGGTTCTGGATCTCAAGGGCTTCCTGAAGGTTCCACTTGCAGGGCAAGACATTCAAACAATGAAGCATAACTAAGTGGGGTTGAAAGGGAAAGAATATGGTTGCATTTGCTTTATTGTGAAATAATTGGGAAACAATAATATAATCTCGCTTGATCTGAATTACCTGGGCTTTATTGTGATCCACATAGGTTGATTTAATATACCCTGAAACATTTCCCCATAAATTATGGGGAAGACTGGGCTACTTGAGACCCGTGGGATGTCAGTCATCTTAGGGAGCATCTCTCTCTTTCATTTAAATATGTTTTTACCTTTCTAAAAATTAACTTTGTACTCAGCAATGAAGAAAAATAAAATTACATCATTTGCAAGAAAATGGGAGGATCTGGAGAACATTATGTTAAGTAAGATTAGCCAATCACAGAGAGTGAAGAGCCATATGTTTTTTTTTTTAATATGTGCAGGATAGGGAGTAATTTAGATATAAGAATGACTATAGAATATGAGAAGAAACCTCTGAGGAGTCAGGGAGGAGATATAAGGGTAGGGGTGGAGGAAGACTTAGGTTCATTAATAGAAATACTACTGTAGACTACATATATACTTGTGAATATATACCATGTCAATAGGTACTTCATATTGGGAGGGAGGGAAATGAAGAGGGGAGGGCACCAAGAACATGTGCATGTATGTCATTGTCAGCATGATTTAGAATAAGATGTGAGACTATAATGCATCAATAAAAGCACAAAAAAGAAAAAAATAACTATTGTGATGTAGTTCACATTGTGTAATTCACCTCCTTAAAATATACAATTCAGTGGGTTTTAGTATATTAACAGGTTATCCAACCATTACAATAATTCAGAACAATGTCATCATCCTAAAAATATTCAGAACTTGCAGTAGTGGTCCCCAACCAAGTTCCCTCCCGGCTGCAACTAACTACTGAATCTATTTTCTGCACTTGTAAATTAGCCAATACCTGATATAAATGGAATCATGTATAAAAAAACAAAAACCAAAAAAAATAAATTATTATTCTCAGGCACTACTGAAGATAAATGAAAACGTATGTTAACATAAAGACCCATATATGAATGTTCATAGCAGCTTTATTAATAATCATCAAAACCTGGAATCAACTCAATGACCAGCACCTGAAGAATGCCCCAATAAACTTTGGTACATCCATTTAAGTAGTACTACTTTTCAATAAACAGAAAACATATACAGAAACTTTCCATAAAATAAATGAATCTCAAAAACATGCTAAGGTCAAAAAGCCAGAAACAGAGGCTATGTACTGTGATCTATTTATATGAAATTCTAAAAGAATCAAAAAGTAGAACACTGATTGGCATGGGACTAGGATGGTTGGGGAGGATCAATTGCAAAGAGAAACTAAGTTGCTTTTGGAGTGAATAAAATGTGACTATCATGGCCATAGTGATGGTTATACAACTATACATGTTTGTGAATTTATACTGTATGCATACAACTGGTGAATATTATTTTTGCAAATTTTTAGTATTTTAAATTTTTAATTGACATATAGTAATTGCACACATTTATGGTATACCGTGTGACATTTCAACACACAGATACAATGCGTAATAATTAGAACAGGATAATTAGCAGATCATTTACCTAAGACATTTATCTTTTCTTTGTGCTGAAAACAAGAAAAATCCCCTCTGGTAGCTATTTTGAAATATGCAGGTAATTAGGTAATTTTTGTCAACCATAGTTGTCTTGCTGTGCCATAGAACACCGGAAGTCATTCCTTATATCTGGCTGTGCCATTGTACCCATTAACTGTCCTCTCTCCGTTCCTTTCCCGGCTCTGGTAACCAGTGTTCTATTCTCTATGTCTATGAGAACATTCTATGTAATTTTTAACTAAAAAGAAACACAAAAATGATTCACGTGTCTTTTGCTCAACACTTCTACATAATTTTAACTAGAAAAAAACACACAAAACTGATTCATATGTCTTTTGGTCAACCCTATGAGCCCTTAGATGCAAGGACTATATATCACTAATGTCCCTCAGAATCCCCAAAACATGCCTGATATTTAATAAATAAAGAAGTAAGCAAAGAAATGGGTGCACAACCCGTAAGGAACTCAATGTCCTATGAGAAGACATAAAAGAATGCTTTACGATCAGTCTGTTTGCCTTGAGTCCTAAAAATACTGCTATACTAGAATTATAGAGGTTCTTGAGGTTTATTTGAGACTTAATACAGTGTCCTGTTTTCCTGTCAGTCAGTTCTTTATAAGACATTGTACTGCCTGGTATCAAGATTCTTTCTTAGCTTTGGCTTCTGTCCAGTTTAAAAAAAAAATCCTGGCGAGTCTTTTCCACATATATTGATATCCTTATTACTACTTGAAACGGCTGCAATTTCATTTCATTTATTGGTCCGTTTTCCAAATGACACTCTCCAAGAACTTGTATCATCGCGTTTCTTTGGCAATTTCAGATACTTGTTTGGATGACCTGGGAATAAAGTTTGATTCCAAGGTGAATCACTTCATATATAATTCAATTTTTAATAACCCCAAATTGAGTCTTTTAGCTACTTTCTTCTCAAAAACTAATTTTGCTTGTCAACAAAGTCTGAGCCAGCACCATAGCTCTAGAATGCAGACTTCACTTTGTTTTTCACCTTTAAAAAACTTTTAAAGCTTACTTTTTTCTCAAGAAAAAGTGTATGTGCTGCACAGATATGTGTATACATATACATATATATAAACTTTATATATAAAACTTTGATATATACTTATATATCAAAGTTCCAAATGAGCAGTTTGCTGAGATCCTACAATGTTCTGTTTTCTGAAACTGAGCCACAGAGGTGGGGCACTTGGGACCTTTCAGCCATTTACACCACAGCAATTACTAATGAAGAACAAAGCTGCTAAGACCAAGCTCATCATATCCCTGCTCATCATAGCTTCAGCCAGGCTTACTGCCTTCCAGGGGAAATGGCTCAGTTGAACCATGTAGGGAGACAAGAGAGTATATTTCCTGTGGTCACACTTTGGTGTGTTTGGTATGTGACCCATGACTACACAGCAGTGTCCAATAAATGGTAAATTACAGTAAAAGAAATATTTTTATTGGAAAATGTCCTCTTTTATTTAAATTAAAAGGGCATAAAAATAGCAACATATGTGGGAGGTCCAGTTCATAAATTCCTATACAGTTGGTACAAACAATCTCCTTAGGTCCCCTAAAGACAGATGGGAGTCAGCCTACATTATTGGGGCTGATAGGCTTTCGTAAGAGTTTTCCAAGCACTGACCTGTTATGCACCACAAGATTTACAAGGAGAACCACAGGAACTGACCTTCAAGGAGATAAGTCTAGATTTAGTAACAGGTCTGTAGACTCAGGTGTATACCTGAGTTTGCCCAGAAAAGTGCTCAGTAAACATTCAACAATAACCTTAACTGAACTAAATGTGAGGTCCACTATAATGTGTCCTCTCCCTGTAGCTGCCCAAGTGATTACAGTCTGCATACTTCTCTCAGGATCATGAGTACTACATAATCTCATTACATAGGACCTCCCTTGTAGCCCTGAACATTCTTATATGCTATCCAAAGTCATGAGCAGGCACGATGGTTCATGCCTATAACCACAATACTTGAGAGGCCAAGACAGGAGAGAATCACAGTTTCTCCACCAGCCTCAGACACTCAGTGAGGTCCTCAGTGACTTAGTGAGACCCTGTTTCAAAATAAGAAACAAAATAGGGCTGGGGTTATAACTTGGAGGTAGAATGCCCCTGGTTTCAATCCCCAATGCAAACGAAAGAAGGAAGGAGCAATTCTGAAGGAAATAAAATTCTGAATGCCCAGAAATTGAAGGAGACAGCAGTACCCATTAATTCTTTTTAAGCATATTAAAAATTAGCACTCTTTATTTATTGGCTGATAAAAAAACAAAGACAACTACTTTTTTTTTTTTTGCCTAATCCTTGTCACTGTGAGAATGAGTGTGAGGAGGAAAAGCTCACTGGAGTCTGAATAGCTGATCATGTTTGATTACCAGTTCAGTGGCCACCTCATCTTTTTTTTTAAGAACATTAGCTATTTCCCCACAACAAACATACTGATTTATGGTGGGAACAATGATGTTCTCTTAAATGAGTCTTTCTTTATATGGTAGTCATTTTGGCTATCAAATAATTAGTTCAATTGTTAAAGTATGCTGAAAAAGAAACTACAGGAATTTCATTTAAGTTTTTTATGCTAAATCATCAGTTCTTTGAAACCATTTTTAACTTTTAAAATACAAAAACATGCCGGGCGTGGTGGCGCATGCTTGTAATCCCCGCACTTGGGAGGCGGAGACAGGAGGATCACACAGGTTCCAAAAGTAAAAAAGTATAAAAACACCGCGGGCGTGGTGGGGCGCGCAAGTTTCAACCCAGCCGCGCTGGCTTAAGAGACCCTGTTTCAAAATATAAAATAGGTCTGAGATTGTAGTTCAGAGATAGAAGGGCTTCCAGGAACCCCAGTACCACCAAAAAAATAAATAATAATAATAATAACAATAATAATAATAATAATAATAATAAATTATAAATTTAGGTCTGAGACTGTAGCCCGGGGGTAGAAGGGCTTCCAGGAACCCCAGTACCATCAAAAAAAAAAAAAAAACCCAACAACAACAACAAAACAAAACAAACAAAAAAAAATACAAATTTTGAAAATACTTGACATTTTCATGAAAAAATCATTGTTGGGCTATAGCAAATATAATGGTTCCTGAATTCTACAGAATCCACTCTGATACCTTTTAGCTAAGGAAAAGACAATGCCACTGCTTCCAAACTATTTATGGTAAAGAAAGCTAATGAAATAAAACAATTTGGATCAGTAAGTTTCTGTAGTATGCTGGCTCTGCAAAGAGTGACTATGGCTCTGAAGCACCAGACCAGGCAAATTTGACAAATAGATACTTTTGCTAATATATGTTTCTCTTACATGGAGGTAGAGACATACAAAGCAGGGAGGATATTTAGAAATTAGTCTTTGTCTTTATTTTTCTAAAAGATTAATTTTTTGGCAGTTCAGTATGTTTTAATACATTGATGCTGTAGATTTATTTTGGTCTTTTTTATTTTTTTATTGGTGCACTGTATTCATGCATCATAATGGTATAAAGAAAATACTTTTGTAGACATACATGCACACATCGCCCAGTTAGCCCCTACCCAATCCCCACCTCGTTACCTCCCCATACCTCCTTCCCATGCTTGGCTTAGTGGTTGACATCTAGTTTTATAGCAATTTATCCAGTATTAACGATGATAATCTCACATAACAGTTTCACTTGTCTTATACCAAGCTTTTGATGACTTAAAGATAACATTTCAATATTTCTTTTTGCTTTCTTTCTTACCAGAGAATATTTTTTCTTTTTTTTTTTTAGGTGAAACTATCATACATTTATTTATTTATTTTTCAGAAAAAATCTATCCTGATATGGAATATGGATTAATTTTTTAATATATCATTTATATAAACCTGTGTCCTCATAAAAAGGTCTAGTAGCATCTATTCCTAAACTACTCTACTGTTTGTTTTGGCCCAATAACTGGTGAAGCTCAGAATGTTCCCATTTCTATCAAATGCCCAACATCTTGGATTAACACAGGAAATAACTACATTATGAAGCATTACAGGTGGAGACAAATAGTACGACACACTCAGATGTAACTATTAAGAGGCAGTGGTTGTGGCAGAGCAAAAGCACAGAGATAAAACACAGATCTTCCTAAACTTTCAGCCATTCATGACCTCTAGAAAAAAGCTTCCAGCTGATTTTGTCATGAAGACATTCAGGAAGAACAGTTCTTACATGGGACTAGAGGAGTTTTGTCATGTCAACCAGGTGCACTCCCCTTCCTCAAAGAAAAAGGGGCAGTGCTTCGCTCTATTGAGCATCTGTTCATGGGTTAGTATGAAATAAGCATGAAATTGTAGAAACTTGTTTCTTGGAAACCAGGTGAGCAATTGATTTCCAGCCTCTGTGAGAGCTATAGAACAGGCCAACATGAATAGAACCACTGGCCTTGCAGTGAGTTAGACCTGAGTTTGAAGCATCAACACTTCTTGCCTACTTAACTTGAAAAACCCATGTTAAACTCTCAGACAAGCTTCCAGATCTGTTTCCTCATCGGTAGTAGGAGAATAGTGACCCCTCCTTGAAAGAACTGTGGAAGAATATGAAATCATCTTTAGCAAAGTGACAATTCTATAGATATCTCTCAATTGATAATAATAAATTCTGTCATAATATTTTATTACTAAAGAAAGAAGAACAAAAATTCCAGGCAGATTTTTCAAACCAGGACATAGGGCCTAGTAAAAAGCAAAAAACAAACAAATAAAAAGATAAGGATACATCTAAAGAAATTAGGGTACAAAATTGGGATGTTGTGGCAAAATCTAAATGGGGAATATTAGGCAGAGCCTCAATCTATATTCTAAATGGGCACCCTGGGGGGAAATCCAGCTCTTGGGGCTTGATTCAGCCTCAAGTGGTAAATCAAGAGAAACACAGTTCATGAAGATCAAAGACCAAAAACAGACCGATGAAAACATCACAGATCCAGAAAGATGGGCCAAGAGCTTTCTAAGTCAAGATAGGTGACTAATATTTCCCTGCACTATTATATTCACAGTGAAATTAAATAAACAATATGTAAAGAGAATAAACCCCCAAAACAGAAGCTTTTCACTAACTTTCATACTGGATTATAGATAGCAAACACATTCACATACTGAACAAATGTTTATTGAATGCCTACTAAGTTGATCTGAGGACTCAGCAGTATAAGAAGGGTATCCTGTTCTCATGGAAGTTATGTTCTATTGAATTAGATAAAGAAAAGAGTAAATGAATCAACTAGTGTTATGAACTGTATATTTGTATCACCTTCCAAATTCTCATGTTGAAATCTAATTTTCCATGTGATGGTATTTGGAAATGGGAAGTTTGGAAAGTAATTAGGTTCAAAGCGGTGGAACCCTTGTAAATGGGGTCAGTGCCCTTGTAAAAAGATAACAGAGAGTTAGTCTCTCTTACACGTAAGGCTACAAAGAGAAATCAGCTGTCTGCCACCTGGAAGAGGACCCTCCCAGAACCTGACCATGCTGGCACCCTAAACTCACATTTCAGCCTCTAAAACTATAAGAAATTAATGTTTGCTGTTTAGGCCCTCCCCAGTCCATGATAATTTGCTACAGCAACCCAAAGATGACTAGGTGTGATCACAAGGTAAGAGAGAGGCATGAAGACAATAAAGCAGGTGGAATTATGCTGTGAATACAGTACTGTACAGCAGAACTCGGGTTAGGACTAAATTTGTATTCCCCCAGCTGTTTTGAAGTGTGTAGACTAAAACCTTTAAACTGATTAGCTTTTTTCAAGACAATGGTCCCCATTGACTATCCAAGGACAAGGCATAAAATTTCAACCTCTTCCCTCAACTCAGTGTGACTCAAAAGTGGATGGTATTGACTGAAGCCCGACTGTGACTATATCATGCCCAACTTCTCTGTCCACTCTCTGCTGCTTCCATCCATCCAGGCACAACTGTTCATCATGGTGGCACTCACTTACAGACTACCTGCTGGGTATCCTCTTCTTATAGTCCATTCTCTGGGGATCTAAGACTGCCCTAAAACCCAGCTTGTATAATCCTTTTCCATTGAGTGCTAAAGAATTATGAGTGTGGTGGAATATTATTCTCATGATTAGATTACACTGCTAGACAAAAAGAGAGAAAATCTGTAGGTACAATTAAAATCCCTAGTCAATGGAGTTTAAATTAACATGATGGAAGATTACTCTCTGTTAAGGTGAGCCCTTACAGCCTAGACAATAACAATTGCATCTTTAAATCAAGACCTCAGACTTCTGATCTACAGGAAATGTGTGATAATAAATAGTGTTGTTTTATAATATTAAGGTTTTAGTAATTTGGTAGGCAGCAAGAGAAAATTACTACAGGAATATAACCTGTTAGATTATATTTATGGGGGAAAAAAACAGAATAAAGGTAGTAGCCAAAGCTGGGAATGAGCAGTGAAGATGGCTACAGAGAAACACAAAACTTCTTTCCTGAAAAATCCCCAAGGAAAATGCACTTTGAAATCAATAGGTAGAACAAGAGAATACTGTGGGGCTTAAATTCAGAGGGGCCAGGGGTTCGTTCCTCTCCTTCCCCTGTGTTTAGAAAGCAGCTCACAACAACATTATGCTCAATTGAATCTCAGAATCAGTCTTTAACAGAGTGTGGTTTTGTCTAGAAAGGAGCTAAGAAGATACACTAAAATAAAGATACATAGCAGAGTCTACAGGAATTCTGGCCTCCATCATAATCTCGAGACAAGGGAAAGAGAAGAGCACTGTACTTAATGAGTGCGTGGCTGTGTACGTTATTATACCAACCAGTCATTTTAGGGAATGAAGGGTGACGCTACTAGTAATTATATCAATAGGCACAAACAAAGAAGTATGATCACCCTACTGGAAAGTGAGGTACACTAAAGCCCTTCATGCAGAAAAATGACTTCCTACAGCTACCGTTGAGATTTCTGTCTGTCAATACATCCCTCACCCTCTACTGTCTTTTAACAGAACCCATCCACATACCAGAGTCTTCATGCAAAGTCCCTCCCCTCCAAAGATGAGCCTTGAATAAGTAGATCTAAAATAAGCAAAGGAAGAACGTATCAGCTACTTTTTGGTCAAGTCAACACAATCCTTTACTCATATCTAAGGGAACCAAAAATATTTGCTTTTATTGAAAACCAAGAGCATGAGAATAAAATTTCAAGAAGAAAAAGCAAAAACAGGTCCTCCTCTATGAAACAAAAATGACCTCATTAAGAGAAGAAACATTAGTCATTCTAATCTCAGAGTGTTTCAGTCAAGTCTCACTGCTATAATGCAGTGCAATTCACCATACAACTTAGAGGAGGAAAAAGAGACTTATTTCCTCAGTGTTCTGGAAATTCCCAATTCAGTCCATGTGAAGCCAGTGTCTGCACATCTCTCAAGGCATGTTGGCTGCGGGAAGCTGAGAGAGGCTTTGCTCTGACATCATGGAGGCCAAAAGCAAGACGCAGAGCAAGGAAGCAAGGGGATTCAAAGACACAAGCACAGTCCTTAATGCCACAGCCCCAGAGACCCAACCTCTCCACCCCCACCAGTCTAAGTCATCACCCAGAGAAATCCATTATAATGGATTTATAGTAGATAAATGGATTAAGATAAGATTACAACCCTCAAACTAAACTATGTCAACCCTGAGCTCTGCAGAGGACATTCTTTATCTGACCATAACACACAGGGATTAAGAGGTCCTTGGCCATAATCAAGCATGAACATGCTATTACAAAAAGAAAGTCCCCAAAGAAGCACTTCAAAAGTAATTATATCTGCTGAAATTAAAACACAAATAAAAATGTTGAATAAATAGAATGGCCATAAATGACATAAGAAAAGCCCGGCATGCTGGGCATGGTGACGCACACTTGTAATCCCTGCGCTTCGGAGGCAGAGACAGGAGGATCACTCGGGTTCGAAGCCAGCTTTGCTGGTTTAGGAGACCCTGTTTCCAAATAAAAATATAAAATAGGTCTGGGAGTGTAGCCCGGAGGTAGAAAGGTTTCCAGGAACCCCAGTACCACCAAAAAAAAAAAAAAAAAGAAGAAGAAGAAGAAGGAGGAGGAGGAGGAGGAGGCAGAGGAGGAGGAAGAAGAAGAAGAAGGAGGAAGAGGAGGAGGAGGAGGAGGAGAAAAGAAAAGGAAAGAAAGAATGAATGAATGAAAAGAGAGGGGGGAAAAAAAAAAGAAAAGCCCAGCATGGTAGCGCACACTTGTAATCCCAGCATTTGGGAGGCTGAGACAAGAGAATTGAGGTTCGCAGACAGCCTCAGATATCTTGTGAGGCCATTTGCAACTCAGTGAAACCCTGTTTCAAAATAAAATATAAAAAATAGGGCTAGGGGTGTAGCTTGAAGGTAGAATGCTCCTGAGTTCCATCCCCAGTACCACAAAAAAATAAAATAAAATAAGGAAAAAAAGTAAATTTCCAAGAACATTAAACAAATGAAAAATGAGAAAAATAAGTTAAATATGGAAGAAACGCTCCAGAAAATCTAAGAGCTATTTATTGACAATATTAAAAAAGAGAGAAAACCAGTAGATAAGGAGGGAAAAAGCACCAAAATAAGATAAATCACTTCACTGATACACACACACAAGTTTTCGTATAGGAAATGCCATCTAAGTACCAGTCACAAGAAGTGAAGATCCCTAGTTATAAATATTCTAATAAAAGTTCAGAGCTACAAGGACAAAACGAGAGTCTCAAGTTTGGGGGTTTGGGTCTGGGGACAGGTTCCTTTATATAATAACTCTGAATGCTTAAACAATGTCACAATTCCTGTGAGATTCTTAGGAAATATCAATTTAAACCTATATTTCTATAGCCAGTTAATTATCAATTGAGTATAAGAATAAAATAAAGACATTTTCTGACATGCACGAATCTCAGAAATTACCTCTCAAATATATTCTCTTTTTAAAGGAATCACTTGCATATGTCTTTCTGTAAAAATATGACATAATGAAAACATATGTCTCTTCTGTGAGTAACAAAAAAAAAGAACAGCTAGAAATTCAGGGAAAGGAAACCAAATGCTTTATCAAAAAATCATTCAAGTTTGAATAAAATTATAATGTGGCATGATTTTGAGTTATTGACTGAATTTAAGAGATGCCACTTTTCCTTGATACTTGGAATATTCATCATTAAATGTCACATATTTAATGACACAGGATTACATTTTCCTCCCTTGAGGCATAGAGAAAGCACTTTGTTCTTCAGTGAATAATATATACATAATAATAAAGTTGTAAATGCTATTTAAGGGCATTCAGTTTTTCAAATCGACTTATATAGAGCATTTAGAAGATTTAATTATAGTTATAGAGCAGAAAGTGTTTTAAAAATCTTAAAGATATAAAATAATACAGAAATCCAGATAACAGAACTGGGAAACAGAATTGGCTAGGGTCATGCAATGAAATTTATTTAATTAAGCACTCTTTTAGTTATTGATTCAAAGCTCATCAATTCCTTCCTCCTTTGCAATGAATAAGGACAGGCAAAAGTAGATCCAAGTCACCAGGGAGTTCCATATCATATCTTACCACATGGAAGACCAGAAATATCATAAAAGAAATCATTTTATGCACCCCAATTTGTCCCATTCACTCCCAAGATTCTTACAACACCCTACTTATTTTTATTTTCCTCATAGTTCATTCATGAACAGTGGCAATTCCTAGATGCCATAGTAGTCTTTATTTATACAACCTAGCTTCCATACTGAAGCATCTCAAGGATATCATGAGCCTTGTTTTCTCACAAAATTAAAGTATGTACTTGTTTGATTCTGATGAGCAAGATTAACTCTTAAAGTTCATTAATGCATCAGTTATCGTAAACCTAGAATTTGTAACAGATAAGCCTTAGTGTATCATCAGTTTGACATACATAGATTTATTTATTTATTAATAGAGGATGATGGAACTATTTCAGTATCATTTAGTCATTCTGGCGCCTAAGCTAACAGAGGCTCTGCCATCTTCAACGTGTGACTTTCAAATAGTCGGGCACATAGGCATCCAGCCAACATAGAACATAAGAGAAAGAATACAGAATTATATGGAAGTATCATCAGACATTTCTAAAAGTGGGATACATGATTTTCATCCACATTGCATTGGTCAGGACTTAGTGACAGGTTGATGCCTAATTGCAAGGAAATCTGGAAAATATGAAGTATGATCTAGCTCATAGCACAAGTGAAGAGGGGAAACTGGTTTGGTAAACACCCAGCCAGTTTGCCACAAAGAGGCGATTTAAAAATTAACAAAAATCCAAAATGTTTGTGGCATAGTTAAGCCTAGCCAGTCAGCCCTAGGTTATCCTTTAGTTTACAAGGAGCTGAAAAGGAGAAGACATGGCTTAAATATCTTTGCTTTCTTAGCACCTTCACTTACACGAGTAGGTGTTTGAGAGCATCTTGAAGGAATTAATTTACTTAATTATATTCTAGTAGCAAGACAAATTAATGCAGCTACCAGAGTGAAAAATAATCTCCTTTCTCAATGAAAAGATAAAACCAAGTATTTTGAACCAATTATACTTTTATTAAAATAACTACAATACAATGAACCCATAATTGGTTATTCCAAATAATAGCTGAGCAAGTGGGTTTCAATATTTGTTTTATTATTGAAGGCAAAAGCAATGGTAAAGACTGTACAACATACGCATTCTCTCATTTTTCTTGAGAGAACAAAAACATGCAGGAAATGCTTAATGATACAATGAATTGGTAATTTCCTAATTTGCTACAAAAGAAGAAGCATTTATCAGGTGATATTTACATGTGTACGGTGCAACAAACCATTAAAGTAATGAACCTTAATCTCATAAATCAACCAAACAAATAAGTTCTCAAATATAGCAACAGTTATAGGGGTGCCTCAATCTCCAGAGTCCAAGGAAATGATGAAAGAGAGACAGTAACCAATGGAGACAATCTTTCAAAAATAGGGTAAGAAATATCATGGGCTGATGGGTATGGGTTGTGAATCAGAAATCCAGATGGGGGTGGAGCAGGGAGTAAAGATGAAAAAGAGTTGCCAAAAGGCATCCATTGTCTTGTATTTGAACTATTAGCCATTTCAGTATCATCTGTTAAACATAAACCAAAGCATATCAAATGTAAGTTTGAAGATGTGAGAAAGTGTGTGGTTACAAAAATCATTCGACAGATACATAAAACACTCTTTATTAAACAGCGGCTATTTAAACATGAATATCCTGAAGACAATACAAAAAATGAAGGTCAGGGAGGGAACTGTTTAAAACAGCAATGGCAGTGGCCGTGGATGCTAGTAAAGACAAGTTCTATGACATGATGATGGGATGTGTGGCTGAGATGGTGTTGAGAACAAGATGACTACAGAAAAGGCTGGGAACCTCGAGGTTCCCAGGTCATTGGTAAAATTATACATATATGTATAACCTTTAACATAAAATGAGGTTGCATCTGGATAAACCTACCATAAGTTGAAAAAATACTCCAAACCACCTCACTCATTGAACATCATAGCTGATCATTGCTGTATATTATAAAGTATGGGTTGTTCAACCTTGTCAGCTTATAGCTAACAGGAGATCAGGTCCTGCTCAGTCTCAGGAGAGAGTGTTATACTACATATGGCTAGCCTGGCCAAAGATCCAAATTCAAAATTCAGTATATGCTTTTTACTGAATATGTACCACTTTCACATAATAGTAAAGTTGGGAAATTGTAAGTCCAACCATCGTTAAGTCAGGGACCAACTGTATATGTAGATAATTTAATAGCCAAGGAGAATGCCAGGAGTGATTTAGGAGACTGACAGTGAGCTGGAAAAACTCTCAAGAACCAAGGTCTCAGGACTCACAGAGAAGTAGTATGCAGATGGTGGCGTCTGATGACATGAGATCCAATGCTTTGTTGTCTTTCATAGGGGAGGCTGTGGGAATGGTTTGCAAACACCAATAGAAAAGGCTAGAAGGTACAAAAGGTGTGTGAGAGAAAATAGACACCATATGATTGGGCGGCAGGGAAGCAGTGCCCTTGGGGGAAAGCTAAGAAAATGCAGTAGATTTTGCTAATGATGAACTACTGTGTTCTCTTTGAGTGAATAGCCCTGAGTTGGCAGGATGGCTACAATAAAGGGTGTTTTGAGATGCTTTTGTTTGTTTTTGTTTTGTTTTGTTTTGGTGGTACTGGAGTGAAACGCAGAGGCTTTCTACCTCCGGGCTATACTCCCAGACCTATTTTATATTTTATTTGGAAACAGGGTCTCACTAAGTTGCTGAGAGCCTCACTAAGTAGCTGAGGCTGGCTTCGAACCTGTGTAATCCTCCTGTCTCAGCCTCCCAAGTGCTGGGATTACAAGCGTGCACCACCACACCCAGCTGAATTTCAGACTTTTTAAACACAAACCTGAGTAATAAATAAATTTTACATTTTAGTCTAGTATACATATGCATCAACTAAGATACTACACATATGAAATAAAATTTTAATGAAAAATATTTGTTTTTAGAATGAAAAACACATTAATCTTTATTCTTTTTTTTTTTTTTTTTGGTGGTACTGGGGGTGGAACCCAGGGGCTTTCTACCTCTGGGCTACACTCCCAGACCTATTTCATATTTTATTTGGAAACAGAGTCTCACTAAGTTGCTGAGAGCCTCACTGAGTAGCTGAGGCTGGCTTCGAATCTGTGCGATCCTCCTGTCTCAGCCTCCCAAGCGCTGGGATTACAAGCGTGCACCACCACGCCCGGCTCTATTTTCTATTCTAAATAGAAAAGAACAGGCATGGTAGCATACTCCTGAAATCCCAGTAGTTGAGAGGCTGAAAGAGAAGAGTCATGGGTTCAAGACTAGCCTCAGCAACTTAGTGAGACTCAGTAACCTAGGAACACCCTGTTTCAAAGATAGATAAATAAAATAAAAAAGTAGACTGGAAATGTAGCTTGGAGGTAGAATGCCCCTGGGTTTAGTCCCCCGTACCACACACACACACACACACACACACACACACACACACACACACAGTGATCATGACTAAACTGACCTCATAATGCATTTATTGGTCACAAATGGAAGTTTGAAAAGCATTGATCTTTGAATGGCCATATGTAATCACCCTATTCTTTGTTTTGCTTTCCTATCAGAATTTTTATTTCTGTAGTCTTTGAAATCGAAAAAATACACCAGTATAGTTTATTTTTAAAAATGCCCAATAACTAGAATAAGGTAAAAATTGTACAGTGATCATAACATAAAATGTTTAATGATTGTTGGACATAGAACTCAATTTGTCAAATCATTATATTATTTAATCATCAGAGCAATCCTATGAAGTAGGTAATTTTTCCAAACTACATTCTCCATTTTGCAGACAATGGATAAGGATTTTAATCCTTTGAAACACTGTATTGCCCATACTGCCCCAATTTTTTAAAATACATTTTACTGACTACTAAGGGACATAGCAGGGCAAAAGATATCATAGATAACTTTGGGGATTTCTATTTACAGTATGTGTATTCTAACACATATATAGCACATTTTCTGGCATCCCTGATATCCCCATGTTCATTATCTTTGCAACTCAACTTCTTAAGGTAGTACAGTTTGAACTTCAGAAAAATCACACAATAGCTTTCAGAATTCTCCCGCTTTTATCTGCTTCTATTTTCTACTCTCTAGTATCAGATGGCTTCCACCTCTTCAAAATGCTGCTGCTAGTTATCTAATTTAACATTGTTAGTGGCAGCCAGAGAAACTTTGAGATATAGCCATTTCATCAATTATCTCCAGCTGGGAGGATTTAGTGCTTTTTAAATAGGGCCACAATATCAAGTTCATCTACACTATTAGTGAGGTCTTTATCACTGCCAAGTTCAGAAAGTGCTAAAGCATTTAAAGTGTTTTCTGCCTTTGTATATTGGGTGCAGTTCATTTTCTCACTTTTTTAGAGCATGGGTTTCATCTCCAAGAGAACTACTACTAAAAATCAAGTATAGGCAGAACTATGGAATGAATATTCCTTACATCAAGCAAAGAGTCAGGTTTATGATTCTCCCCATGTTCAAAGCCTACTAGAACATATACGATGCCTTAAAAAGGATAAAAGCCTTAAGTGACCATTAGCAATATTCATTAAAAAAAATGCACTCTTCGGTAATCCTGCATTTCTCTACCCCTGGAAGTTAGAATTAGGAGTGGCAAAATGACTTGTTTCACAGATGAGCACTTACAGGTGATCATACATATATATATATATATATATATATATATATATATATACACATACATACAGTGTGTGTGTGTGTAGATAGATGACAGAGAGACAGATAGATGATAAAGAGATAGATATAGATAGATGACAGATTTGTTTTTTGTTACTGAGGATAGAACCCAGGGACATTCTACCTCCAAGCAACAACCCAGCCCTTTTTTTTTTGAAATTTTATAGGTGATATTTTAATACCAGTGTATGATTTACTATACTCTCTTTTCCTCTGCCATGCTGGCCAGTGAAGATCCAAATAGTAGCTGCTATACACTTTGAGTCACAAAGTAAGGCAAAGTTGGAAAACACCTGAAGTAACCCACAATATACATATAATGTATTTTTGCTTTTGTTTTGAGACTTATATCAGTCAAAATACAACTGATCCATGGCAAAAAAATGATCCATGTTAACAAAAGAATAAGAAAAGCACTAAAATAGATAAGCATAATAGGAGTTAAGTATGGGTAGGCGTCTCCACTTGATTTATACAAGAGGCATGGGGGTGAGAATGGTGGGCCAAGCAGTGTGTGTAATGATAGAGAGATATGAACACAACATGACCAAAGCCACCTTTGATTAGTTTGGTAGAGCAAAGAGCTAAGAGAGAGAAAGAAAAGGACAGTTCGATGAGATGCAAAAACCAGACAAAACTTTAAGCATTGATATCATTTCATTCATTCCTCGTTCATTTATTCTTTTATGCACTCAATAACTGTAATAAGTTAGGAACTCGGCTAGCCAGGTGCTTGAAAACTGAAGATGAATGAGTTCTGATCACTAGTCTGAGATCTTAGTATTCTGTAAGGTTGATAGAAATAAATAATCCCTCAGTTCAAAAACTAGTACCACAAAATAAAAATATCATAATCCCAATATACTATAGTGTTTCATAAGCAACATTTGTGCTACCAGAAATGCAAAGTAAAAAAGGAGTGCATATTTGTGTAGGGAAGAGCATAAATGAGTAAATAAAAGGATTTGGCAAGGTTTTAAAACAAAACATGACAGCTGAGCAGATTTTTCCAGAAAGATAATTGATCATGCAGGTGAGGGAAGAAAAGACAGTTCAGTCAGGGGGAAGAACATTGATTCATTATTCATTGGCTTTACATGTTTTGTATAGGCGTTTTCTCAAAGTGTCCATTACAACGCTAATAAGTATTTATTTATCAAACACATGCTACCTGTGAGGCACTGTGCAAGGCTCAGGATTTAACAAGAGATGAGGCAAGGTAGTCTACTACTTCACATTCTATCTGGGGATGCAGGAAATAGTTAATTAAACAATTATAGTAACTTATGATCATCAGAGTCAGACAGAGGAAAGGAGGTATATCAGCCAGGTTTTCATTACTGTGACCAAGTACCTGACAAGAACAACTTAGAGGAGGAATGGTTTATTTATTTTTATGATGTCTACATATCTATATTTATTTATTATGATATGTACATATATGTATATGTATGCTTATTTTTGGTGATGTGATGCCCAGGAATAGTTTACCACCAAGCTACATTTCCAGCCCTATTTTTTAATTTTTAATTTTTTAAACATTTTTTTGTTGGTGCACTGTAGTCATACATCTTAATGGAGTACAAGATGGTAGAGGCATTACATGCACACATCACTCATTTAACCCTTTCCCAATACCTACCCAATTCCCTACCCCACCCTCCTTTTCATGTTTGTCTTAGTAATTGACTTTGATATGTTTGTGAATGTACATCATGTACATTAGGGAATTTCTCTCTTCCCCCTCCCATCATCCCCAGTTAGACCTCCTTATTTGCTTATCTATGGTTTCTCCTTTTTCATCTAGAGTTCCTCCTATGACCCTTTATCTCCCTAGCTTCTGCATATTAGGGAAAACATCCAGAATGGTTTATTTGTAAGCAAGTTTTCAGATATTCAGTCCATGGTTGGCCAGCTCCAAGACAAAAACCTCATGGTAGCAGGATGTGGCAAAGGAAATATGCTCAATTCATGGCAGCCAAGAAGCAGAGAGAGAGAGAGAGAGAGAGAGAGAGAGAGAGAGAGAGAGAGAGAGAGAGAGAGAGAGGCAGGCAGAGGCAAATATATAGAACTCAAGGCTGTGCCCTCATTGACTTATTTCCTCCAGCTGTGCCCTACCTTCCTGCAGCTACCATCCAGGAAGTCTCTTCAAAGTATTAATCCATTAATAAATTAATTTAATTTTGTGGTTAGAGCCTTCATCATTCAATCATTTTACCTCTGAACATTCCTATATTCCATAACACATGAGCTTTTCTCAGAAAATTCCAGATCCAAACCATAATAGCAGGTTACCATCGCTGCACAGAGCAAGGGCAACTAATATAGTCCAGGTATAGGAAGAAAGACTGCCCAGAGTGGGTTATCCTTCATTGAGACCTAAAAGAAAATAGGTGTAAGCTAAGTGAAGAGGAAGAAGAATATGAGTCCAGGACAGAAACAAAATCCTATGAAGCCTTGGAAGTGAGAAATGGAGAGCATGGTGATAGAGAAGTTGGAAGAATTGCAGTGTGGTGAAAGCACAGAGAAAGGAGGGAAGAGGCAGAGTGGAGGGATGTACAGCTGGGGAAAGGGCAGGAGCAAGCTTCAGAAGTTTGGATTTTTTACTAAAATCCAGAGAGCCTTTGAAATGTCTAAAGAAGATGACATAATTATGCGTTCTAGACGGTAACCTTTGTGGCAAGACAGGAAACTAGAAAAGAAGCAGAAGCAGAGAGACCAGACCAGCAGCTTCTGTAGAAGCCCAGCACAAAGTCAATGATAGTTTACCAAGTTATCAAAGAGAGAGATAGAAAGCCTTGAGTGTATTTGAGAGATATTTAAGGTAATAATATAATCTGGTTTGGATCTATGTATGAAGGGAGAGATAGAACTCAAGATGATTGTGAAGGTACTGAAAATAGATACTTAGTGGTGTCATTCAGTGAGAGAGGGGACACAGGATTTGCAAAATCACTGTTACTACAAAGAAAGACTCAAATATATAGGCAACCAGATTTACTCAGCATAGTAAGAAATGGAGTTCTACCTGGAGGGAGGTGAAACTAAAATTTGGAGATTGCTTTTGACATTGCAGATGCCCTCCGATATCATTGCTAAGGCAGATGATTGAAAAACAGAGCCTGCCAGATTCTCAGAAGGACATTGAAATGATCTTATTTAAAAAAATAACTCAGGATATAGTGCAGTTGGAGAATTGTAAGAGACTGGCTAAAGATAAAACAGAAGATGATTTCGATTGTCCAGGCAAGTTGATAAGAGCACACCACCATGGTGGAGTTCAAGAGGAAGGAACAGAATAATGAGAGAATCAGTAGATTTTGATGGTAATTACAGGTGATGGAATGAGGGAAAGGGAGATGCTGAAGATAAGCCAGATATTCTGGTGTTAGAGACAGGAGTAGTGGTGATTTTATTAATGGAAGGGGGCTCTTTGATATGATGAAGAGCTTCAGAGGAATCATGCCAAATTTTGTTTGAACATATTGAGTATGGTATACCCATTGGAACTGGAAAGTACTCCACAAGGCTTCTTATAGATACATGTCTGGAGTTTAGGACGACTAGCAAGAACTGGTCATAGGAGTTGTCAACAATATATTAGAGCAAGGAGGATGAATAATAGTTGTCCACATAGAACATAGAGAAAGACAGGAAAAGAAAGAGGAAACCTGGGGGAAAATCTTCTACCTAAGATATTGATGGGCAAAGGTAATAAGTGATTGAGATCGAAATAGCCCTCCCTCTGGAGCTGAACCCACTCAAAGAAAGAGATTTCAGGATGCTCCATGTATATCTACATTTTAGAAAAATTGAAAAGTGAGACACTTGTGAAAGGTAAAAACTGCAACTTGAAAACTGCAAAGACAGATCAGCCACCAAAATGGTAGTTTTCAGCACCAATCAAATATAATACATATCAGTGGTATGACTGAGATCGGCTTTTGACCACAATAAATTAAAAAAGAAATGCCAAATTTAAGTCCCTTATTTACACAAGGTCCACCCCTCCCCATCAATTTGGACTATTTGGGCTGAAAAAAAAACTGCATAAAAAGTAATGGTTCCATCACAGGTAAAGATGAAGAAGTAACAACAACTATTATTAGTTGGACAAATGGGCCAGAAAACATAGAGAAAGAATTGATAATAAATCTGGCTGTTTGACTACTCAAGTGAGGACCTGTCACAGGCAGGAGCTGAAGGTACCTGCAGTCATGTTCATCTCCGAACAAGGTCAGTAAAAGATGGCAAGTACAGAAGCAAAGAGAACCCACCTGTTCCTGCACAGTCCTCATTCCGCTGCTATGTGGAGATTCTGGGGATGGCTGTGGTGTTTTAGTTTTAGTGCTAGCTAGCTTGCCTATGACATGATGACATGTCGGTGCATACCAAGTGTCAGCGTCAAATATTAGTTCTGAATTTACCAAGGCATCTCATTAAAACAAAAAATACACTGTAAAATTTCTGAAGAACCTGAGCCTCTGTCTGGTTTGCTCATAATTCAGAAAAAAATCCATAAACAGAAAGATACGTGTCTATATCCAGAGCCAGGTACTCATCTAAGGACTGGATGGTTAAATGAGTCATGTCCTTATAAGCAGCAATTTGAAATATGCTGTAATTACCATCCTGACCATGTCATCCAAGAAAAAAACCAAAACATCTGAGTAGCATTATGAGCTGTCAAACATTCATCAATAACTTCATCTTGCACTGGTGGTGACCATTCTGGGTTTCTTTCTTTTTAAACAATAACAGACCTGCCAGCCTGCTCTGAAGAGAACAGGAAACTCAGAGAGCAAGAGTGCTGCATTCATAATTAGCTTCATCACGACAATCCAGGCAATACCTAGATGCATAGAGTTTAATTGGCTCCCTAACATATTTGAAAACAATATTTCTAATGATATTGTTTTCCATATACAGAAATAATGAGAGAGGGAGAAAAGCAGCAGTCATATTTTAAAGTATCTTTCTACTTGGTACTGGGAGTTTAGAAAACTATTATCTACTTAGCAAAAGTCAACACGACATGCTTCTGAAACTAAGAGTTCTCTTCAGTTAAAAAGTGGTTGGGAGCTATAGCATAGAGAGCTAAACCAACAAAATGGAATCGAGCAAATGCTTTTATTACTTTGCTAGGCTGGTTGCAACAACAAAATTCCACCGTCTAGGTAGCTTAAACAACAGAATGTACTGCATCTCAGTTATGGAAGTCAAAAATTCAAATCAAGGTATCAGCAGGGTTGGTTCTTCTGAAGGATGTGTTGGAAACATTTTCTTTGGCTTGTAGGCAGGCACCTTCTTGTGTCTCTTCACAGCATTTTTGCTTTGTGCATGTATGGCTATGGGTCCAAAAACCCCCTTTTTATAAACCACCAGTCCCGTTGCATTGGCACCTGCCCTCGTGGCTCATTTTAGCTGGATTACTTTGTTAAAGAACTCATCTCCAATTGAGCCCATCTTCAAAGATATTGGGGTTTAGACTCCAACATATCTTTTTTGGGGAGACACAATTCAACCTGTACAAGTGCTTGAAGCCCTTTGGGGAGAGTAAACGAATAGTTTCAATTCCATCCATTTGGTCGTTATCTTCTTTCAGCTGTCCCAGTAAGAAAATAAAAAAGACAAATCAGAGATGCATTGGCACAAAATAAAACCGAAACAAATGAGAGATATATTGCCACAAAGTATGGTTACTGAAAGAAATGGTATTTGTTCAGTTATTAAAAACAAAACAAATATATCATCAAAAATAATTTTCTTGTAGATCCACCCCATTATTGTCTCAGCGAGTCAACTAAGCAAATTATCTACAGGCTTATTCATTCTATATCATTTATGACTGTGACAATTCATAATATTTAAGGATTTCAGTATCATGGAATGTTTGAATTCTACTTTTAAATTTCTCTGTCACTGACATCCACTGGCATTCTAAGAAAGTATCATCTGTAACAAAATATCTTCCTCTCTAAATCTAAAGATAGAATTATGCTTCAGTGTATAAAATTAAGATGAATTTGGACTTTGCATCTGAGACAGTCTATAGAGACAGACTGACAGCCAGTATAAAGACTCACAGAAAGATTTAATACATGGAAAGGCAACAGCCTTCCCAGTGTTGCCACTGGGGAGACTCAAGTAAAACCTTTCCTGCCCCACTGTATCATTTTGAAAAACTCAGAAAATGAACTCTCTTCTAAAAAATACATTTCAATATGTGTAAAAAAGATGTCCACCCAAGAGTTATTTCTAGCAGCATAATTTAAAGTGCATATTCAATATCCATTAGTAAGTATATAATTAACTACAATAAATTTACTCTCTGAAGGATTTTGGAGCTATTGAAAATGTTAAGCATAAATATTATACTATATCAGACTATGTAATTTTACAGCAAAGCACACCAACAACAACTTTATTCATGCCCATAGACCTTTCAGTCAGCTTTTGAGTGTCCTCCTCTTAAAAAATAAGGTAACAAACACAGATACATGAGGAGATTTTCTAAAAAAACAACACACAAAACAAAGGTTGAGAAGAAGCTAGATGGATGGAAGAGGCTATAAAAGAAGAAAACTAAAAGTAAAAGCTACTGTTTACTTCCCTAAATAAGAACAAATATCATTTAAATATTTTTAAAGGAAATAAACCTGAGTTCAAGACATTCTGAAATTAGCTCAAAAGCAGAACGAATAACAAACTTCATAAGCTATTTGGAAGAATATGAATATCCCCAAAAAAGTAAAGCAAAAAGAGATGAAAAATAATTAGGAAATATCAAAAAAAGAAAGTTTTTGATGTCTAATATCAAGTAATGAGAGTTCCAGATGAGAAACAAAGAAAATGAAGGGGGAAATATTATCAAACAAAAAAAAAATTAGAAAAATATCCCAGACTTAATGGATGAGAGTTTCAAAAATGAAAACAACTTTTCTAGAACCCGCCAAATTTTTATTAATGGATTTTCACTAGGATATATCATAATGGATATATCCTAGGAATTTTTGCAACATAAAAGAGAGATCTAAAAGTTTGAGTGAGAGAAAAATCAAATTACATGCAAAGGAATTTAAAATAAGAATGGTGTTCAAATTTTTCAGAAAAAAATCAAATCTGGAATATAATGAAATAATGGCTTCTAATTTCAGATGATTAATTCTAACCCAGAACCCTATATCCAGCTAAATTATTAAGTATGAAAATCAACTCTAAAGACCTTTTCGGACATGCAAAGTTTCTCTAATTTGAGCTTGGGTGTGTGTGTATGGGGGCTCTAAAGCCAGGCATGGGTGTAATCCCAGTGTTTGGGAGGCTGAGACAAGAGAATTTCAGGTCTGTGGACAGCCTCAAGAACCTAGTAAGAACCTGTTTCCAAACCAAAAATTAAAAAGGGTTGGTGTGTAGCTAAAAGGTAGCTCCCCAGTACCACAAAATAAAATAAAACATCTCTGAAACAGGAATTTTAGTGAAAATAGTTGATTTGGCAAGTGATCTCAAAGAGCATTGGTAGAGGAATGGAGAATTGAGGCAAAAAAGGAAAGAATTCCTACAAAAGGCTGCTTTATGGCATAGAGCACCTTGCTGGACAGCTGGATTCAGTCCTCCAGAGGAAGTACGGAAGACAAACAGAACGTGTCTTATAATTATCTCTACCAAAGGTGACAGAGTTGATCCATCATTGCTGAGAGCTGCTCCTATGTGTGACCCAAGAGAAAGCATCAGACAGAAAGTCAGAAATGTTTATAGTCACAGCCATTAACATACACATAACTTTGAATGCAAAAAAAAAAAAAAAATCTAGGAAGGGTACCAACAGCATCTCTGAAGGTCTCAAAGTGCTTTCTGTGCTACAGGTATAGTTCAGTTGTAGATCCTGTACCCAGAGTTCAAGTCCTATTACACACACACACACACACACACACACACACTTCTCTAAAATTATACAAGGAGAGCTGGGCGTGGTGGCGCACACTTGTAATCCCCGTGCTTGGGAGGCAGAGACAGGAGGATCGCACAGGTTCGAAGCCAGCCTCACTGGCTTAAGAAACCCTGTTTCCAAATTAAAAAAAAAAAAAAATATATATATATATATATACATATATACATATATATGTATATATATACATATATATACATATATGTATGTATATGTATATATATATGTATATATATATATATATATATATATATATATATATTAGGTAGCCCGGAGGTAGAAGGGTTTCCAGGAACCCCAGTACCACCAAAAATAAATAAATAAATAAGACAATCATTAGCTTTACAGAAAAACAGTTTTATGAGAAGAAAAAAATAATGATAGCATATTACAAGAATAAGGTACTTCTTTGATTTTTTGCTCTTGACAAGTTATGTCTATAATACAAACATGACATATTTTAAAAGCTATATAATATGCATATCCTTAATAATAACACATTATAACTCATGTACACTTTCCAATTGCTAGGCATTTCAGGCATTTGCAGTTTTTTTTCTTGTTACAAATAATACTAGAATACACATTCTTAAAATTGTAGATAGGATATATTCTTAGTAATTCTGAGTCAAATAATACACAGGCAAAGTTTTGATTTTCTTTTTTGCCAAATTTTTATTTCATCAATTTATACTTCCACTAATAAGGTATTATTATTTTCTCCATATCTTTTACAATGGGTATTATTAATCTGATTTTTGTAGGTTTTTTATTGATTAAAAGAACAAAGAAAAAAATTTTTTTACTTAATTAGACCTGTGTATTATTTGAATTACAATGCACTACTTTTAAATTAAGCTAATACAATTGATTAGTCTAATTTAATCTTGATATTGTACAGGGAAATTCTTCAAAATAAATAATGTCCTAAAGACATGAATCATTGTAGTTGTCCTTAATGCTAAATTATTTTACTCTATAAAAACTCACACTCTATTCTGTAATCTATAAGATAGTTGTCAAATAGCCAATATAGCTACCAAGCAATTATCTTTAATATTTTAAAGGATCTAAATGTCTTGCATTGTTCATTAATCTCTAAGTACTTAATTGTTGTAAATTTCATATCTTTCATATAAGAGGCATGTGGAAGTAAGGGGACAGAAAATACATAATTCTTATTTCTCAAGTGAAATATAGGATGATTGATGATAATTAGTAACAATAAATGGAGAATTATATTCAATCACGTGGCCTGGTCGCAACTCCTTTATCCATGCAGTGGCTTCATTCACTGCTACACTTGCCATCCACAGTTATAGACTCAGAATGTGGCAAAAATTTTACAAACCATTTTCTAAATTTCTAAGAATCACTCTAATATTCTCTGGTCTTAAAAATCTTCCTTGCAGGGCATGGTTGTGCACGCTTATAATCCCAGCACTTGGGAGGCTGAGACAGGAGGATCGCACAGGTTCGAAGCCAGCCTCAGCTACTTAGTGAGGCTCTTAGCAACTTAGTGAGACCCTGTTTCCAAATAAAGTATAAAATAGATCTGGAAATAAAGCCCAGAGGTAGAAAAGCCCCTGGGTTCCACCCCCAGTATCACCAAAAAAATAAAATAAAATAAAATCTTTATTAAGATGAGTAACATTTGCACTGGGCATTTTTTTAATGAATTCAAAGCTATTATGTCCAAATCAAAGACATACTCTAGTGAGTTATCAATTTCATAAAACCATCCTCCAGCAGACACACAAAAAAATACACCTTAACTAAGTTAATAGCAAAATCTCATATTCACACAATAAGTTTAAACTTTAATGCCTTTAAATAGCTATTGGCTATCAAACTAAATAATTTAAGAAAAAATCAATCACATAGACTTGGCTTTTTTTTGGTGGTGGTGGTGGTGGTACTGGGGTTCCTGGAAACCCTTCTACCTACGGGCTACACCCCCAGACCTATTTTATACATTTTATTTGGAAACAAGGTCTCTGAAGCCAGCATGGCTGTCTTCGAACCTGTGCAATCCTCCTGTCTCTGCCTCCCAAGCACCGGGATTACAAGCATGAGCCACCATACCTGGCTAAAATAAAAAATTCTAATAGACTCTGGATTTACTAATTTGACATTTGTGGCTTTAGAATAGTTGTGGCTCCAATAATAGTTTTGACGTGTGTTCTGCTGATAACCTCTTTAAGAAGATTCGAAATACACTCTTGGCCCTGTTTGCATTGGGTCTGTGCAGGAAATAAAGAGCAGAGCAACTTCTCCGGCTGTGTGGTGAACTTTGCATAATTTCATTACTAAAGGCCTTGTGGTGAATAAAACACCACAGATGCAAAGGCCAGAGGCAGAAGGAGAAAGAAAACTAGAAACTTGTATACTGCGAGGAATCACAGAGAACAAGAGGGCCAGAAGGCCTTCCTGTTCTCTATGGGCAGAGGCTCATTTGAATGCTCATCCCATCCTGGGCTCCACAGGTGTATGGAGGTGTTGGAGAGACTTGGGAGGTTAGTGCTGGGGATGATTAGAGGTTTGGACTAAGAAAGAAATGAACAGATTGCTAAACTTGGAAAAGGTAAGAGCTCTATTTTAAAATAGTTTCTGAGTAATGGGACCAATTAATAGACAAAAATAGAATCTCACCTGCTTTTCATTCCCACTGTGAACAGAATAAGAGAAAACAGGTGGAATTAAATATGAGGGTTAAGGCTGCCAACAGTTGAACAAGTCAGGAGCAGCAGTGTGCGTAGCAACCAGCTGTGACATTTCAGTCTTCCCAGTCTGGAAAGTAGGGCTATGGTGGAGGTGAACGCACTCACCTGGTCACCACTACAAGATGATGAAACATAGAGTGCATGAGGCAGAGCCGGGAAGGAAACAGTCCTAAAAACACCAAGCATGAGTTCCCATTCCCAGACCAGCACCATCAGTAACTTGTATATGAGTGGGATGTGAAAACTAGAATAGCCTTGGAGCTGGGTTGCCCAGCTTAAAACCCTGACTTTTCTCTTTACTAGCTTGGTGTCCTCAAATGAGGTACTTAATTTATCTGTTCTTCCATTTCCTCATATTTAAGAAGAAAATCATAGCACTTGCCTCATGGAGCTGTTCAAAAGATTGATGAATTCAATTAAATGTACTTGTGTGCATGCATGCATGTGTGTGTACTCATGTTTTTATTACTATTATTCTTCAATCAGAAGAGTTGTGACTTGGAGAAATGTATGTCAGGCAAAGATTAATTTATCTAGCTTCAACATGGTAGTGTCTAGAATTCTCTATTAGTCAGCACTTGCAGCCAGTGAACTAAGAGTAGATACATTTCCTTCAGATGCTGAGGAAGATACCTTAAGACCCTCAGATATGAGCAACTCAACATGTATCCATGTCTCTCAGATATGTAGGAGTTAGTTGTCTAATTATTTAAAACCAGGCAGACTGAATATCTTATACAGCAATTCTTTCTTTAGAAAATACTATGTAAATTAAAACACATTAATTTCTAATCATAATATGTAATGGAGACCACTTAATACATAATACACTCCATTGATTCAGTCATTCATTGGTTAATCCAGGCTGACTATAGATCCAGAGACCTTTGGATAACTACCATTGTGTCCTCTTTGCTGGTTTATGATTTTGGCCCTGTTACTTAACAAGCTGTGAAAACTGGTTCCAGAAAACCAAATAAGGCTTTATTGATTTTGAAAAATATTTTCATATGTATATATACATATATATTAAACCTATAGGTAGGCACTGCTTAAGAAAACTCAATTTGTCATCTTCTGTCTAAATGATTATAAGATAAAATAATATAATCAAAATAACTATGGTGGATAATTAGAACCATATCAAAATTCTTAATATTTAGGATTTTAGTAAGACAAATAATGTGAGCCTAATTTCTTTGGTCTATCAGTTTGCTATACAGTTATGTCAGTTGTTCAATCCAGATTAAAAGTAAATAAATCATATTTTATTAAGAACCTACTCTGTACACAGAAATTTATTTGTACCTTTAAGTAATGACTTAAAGTTTTCTGAGAATATGTGTGTACACACACACACATACACACACACACACACACACACACACATGTTTTTTGTTACAATGCTCCTTTTTATAATAATATGATAAAAAATAAGTTTAAAAGGTATATTATAATATGAATAATCAAAAGAGTTACACAATTACAACTAATTTCTTTAGACTGATGATCTGAATCAGAGCTAATATATCCATGGTCCTCAATTTAAAGCAAATC
Source organism: Muscardinus avellanarius (assembly GCF_963383645.1). Taxonomy (NCBI): domain Eukaryota; kingdom Metazoa; phylum Chordata; class Mammalia; order Rodentia; family Gliridae; genus Muscardinus; species Muscardinus avellanarius. The sequence continues at coordinate 85,118,110 of NC_137788.1, read as the reverse complement.
TAGTCCTTGATTTCTTTTTCCTTTCATGTTTACTGAGGTATAGAGGATAGGGAAAAACTACACATACATAATGTCTACAATTTGATGAGCTTGAATAGATGCATACATTCTTAATCAGAGCAATCAACTTTGTCACCTCCAATATATGTCCCTTTGCTGCTTTTAAATTTTTGTTTTGTGTCTGTTTTTATCCTAATTAGATATATTTTAGCTGATATATAAAAACTTAAAAATTGGGCCCATTATTGGGATACTATATGATGTTTCAATACATGTACACATCATGTGATATTTAAATCAAGTTAAACATATCTATGTTCTCATTTATTATTCTTTTTTTTTTTTTGCAGTACTGGGGATAGAACCCAGGGGCATTCTACCTCTGAGTGACACCCCCGGCCATAATTTTTATTCTTTAGTTTTTGAAACAGGGTCTCACTGAGTTGCAAGGGGCCTCACTAAGTAGTTGAGGCTGTCCTCGAACTGCGATCCTCCGGTCTCTGCCTCCCGAATGCTGGGATTACAAGCATGCACCACCACGCCCAGCTTTCATTTATTATTTCTTTATGCTGACAACATTCAAGACCCTTTATCTGAGCTTTTTGAGATGTACTATACATTGTTATTTATAAAAACCCTTTGTGCAATGGCACACCAGAATTTCTGACTCCAAACTATTGTGGAGTTTACATTTAGTTCTTCCTAAGTGTAAGGGCACCTCAGAATATCTACTCTCATAAAAGCTTACATGCACAGTATCATATTGTTAAGTAGAGGCACTGTGCTGTACAAAAGCTATGTAGAATTTGTTCATTTTGTATAACTTAACTTTGCACCCTTTGAACAGCAACTACCACGTTTCTCTCACCTCTAGACTCTGGTAATCACCATTCTTTTTTCCTCTTGAATAGGTATGGTTATTCTAGATACCTCATAAAAGTGGGTCATGCAGCATTTGTCCCTCCATGAATGGCTTACTTCACTTAGCATAAGGTCACAAGGTCCATCCTCGTTATGACAAAAGGCAGAATTTCCTTATTTTTAAGGCTGAATAATACTTCTTTTTTGTATGTGTTTGCCACATTTTCTCTTGCCATTTTTTGGTCAATGGATACTTGGTTAGTGTCCGTACCTTGGTTATCATGATTAATGCTGTAGTGAACATGAGTATGCATGATCAAGACTCTCTCCAAGGTCCTGAGTTCAATTCATTTAGAATATAAGACCAGGAGTGGAATTGTTGGATCTTAACTTCAGTTATTTTACCAAACTAGTGAAGATAAGCTCCATGAGTGACAGATAATTTAACCTTGTAGGTGAAAGAAACTGCATTTCTGTGTATCTGAAATAACATATGGCAGAGAGAAGCCAGATAATCTATTTATACACCCTCAACTGTGTAACTTCTGAAGATGAGCACTTTAAATATATTTATAGAGAAGAACCTATTTTTTTTTTTTTTTTTTTTTGGTGGTACTGGGGTTCCTGGAAACCCTTCTACCTCCGAGCTACACTCCCAGACTTATTTTTATACTGTTTTTTTATTTGGAAACAGGGTCTCTTAAGCCAGCGCAGCTGGCTTCAAACCTGCGCAATCCTCCTGTCTCCGCCTCCCAAGCACGGGTATTACAAGTGTGCGCCACCACGCCTGGCAGAACCTAATTTTTAATAATGCTTTCACCCACCTTTCTCAGGTCAGCAATATTGGGATTTATTTATACATTTGTAATAGATTTCTTCACAGAGTTTAACACATACTATATTTTAATGTGCAAATCATCTTATAAATAATATCAGGAAACAAATAATTGATGAAAAATATTTCTAGTACATATATGTCGGGAATCCAGCCCAACAGCTGGCAGGGCATGGCGAAATGATGAGTACCGACGACTTGAACACAACCCACGAGCTGGGAGTCAAGTCAAGCAAGATCTCATTTATTTCTCTCCAAGCAATCCTATATATCGCACCAAACCACGAGGGGAATTCCCATGAGAAATAGCCTAGCCTATCTGGGATAAAGATCACTAGCATGTAGTTCACGGGCCAATCCCAGGCCAGTACATGAGCCATTCATGTGTGCGGAAAGCTCCTTTAAAGTTAGAAAGGGAAAAACCGCTCAGTCTCCCCACCCATAATGAATGGGGAAACCACGCCTTCCTAGCTTCCTTCAGGCGCCATCTTTGCCCCTTTTCTGCTGAATCACTTTACTTAAAGTTTTGCCTTAGGCTATAGGCCACTCAGGCTGAGGAAGGCTGCATCTCCTTAGGCGCTGTATGGACACACCCCATCACATATAAAGGACAAAAGGCTTAACATGCCCAAAGTACTCAGAACTCTGACAAATAAGAAAGTTAAGCAACACAATAGAAACAAGAGCAAAATAGTATAAAGTGACATTTCACATAAAAATAAATATGTATTACAAAACAAAGTTGTGAAAAGGTACTCATTCGCGCCATGTCATCATGTAGATTTAAGCATGAATAATAACAAAAAGATATAATCATGACAATAGTTTGTAAAATACCAGATGAGTTTAAAAAAATTAAAAAATAAAATAAATCTTTTTATAACAATAAGCGCTGGTTGTTATATAATGCAGAAAGTTCAGGCCTCCCGGGGACTGCTGATTAGATGAACTATCATGAACTACAATAAACTTCTGGAGAAGCATGGCAGAAATTCTTGCAGAAATTTTAAAAGTACGAATGTCCAACCTACTTTGAGAAATCTGTGCTCATAGTGAATATTTGTTGCCTCAGGCTCCTAGTATTCATCCCCCTTTTAATAACTGAACACCAGGCTGTGTGGCCACGCTTTTTTCGTGTCCATCCAAATGCTTTGGTATGGTTGGTCTCATGCTTCAGGGTCAGAGGGAAGACTGTCTGCTAAGTTTGGCCAGTGGAGTACTATACCCACTGGGCACAGTGGCTGCTTCAGGGAAGCAGGCCCAGTCAATGACACTCCCACCTAGAACCACCAATAAAACTACTGGGCTGGGGGTGGGGGGGCTCTTAATACCACTGAATGAGTGGTGTTAACTGATGGTTGCCATTTTCCCACAGTGGACAGACTGGCTGAGAATGAAGCTTACAGAGAAGGAAGCTGAACCAAAATCAAAAAGGAGACAGACTCCTAAGACCATCGTCTTACTCCTTGGATCTAACAGTGCCTCAGTCCCTTTGACTTTCAACTGCCTGGGCCACGAAAGTTGAACTAATAATGTATATCCATTCCATGGAATGTTATGCAACATTGTAAAAACAAGGAGAGCAGTGTGTATTAAAAGGACTGGCAAACTTTTTCTTCAAAAAGCCATATAGTAAATATTTAGAGTTCTCTCAACCAAGTGATCTCTCCTGCAACCACCCAGCTCTGCTTTTGCAGGTGACACATAGACAATGCTTTTTTTATTTTATTTTTGTGGAACTGGGGGTGGAACCTAGGGACATTCTACCTCTGAGAGGAACCCCTAACCCTATTTTTATTCTTTATTTTGAAACAGGGTTTCACTGAGTTGTAAAGGGCCTAAATAACTGAGGCTGTCCGCGAACTGCGATCCTCCTGTCTCAGCCTCCCAAATGCTGGGATTACAAACATGCACCACCACGCCCAGTTTAGACAATACATTTAGCATGGCCAGTTTGGGCCCACAAACCATGGTTTGCCTACCCTGGATTTATGCCCATGACATATCATTAAATGAAAAAATGATTTTTTCATTAAAAATAAATTTTTTATATTGGAAAACATTTAAAGAAAAACTTTTAAATATTTCTATAATGAAAAATTTTAAAGAAAAATCTATATATAATATATTAAAATTTGAGGGGGAAAATATCATGATTTATATCTGTTATTGTCAATTACATCAGGTGGGATGGTTTTAGAGGAGGATTGGGGAGAGATTTTTAACTCTGAACCCTTTTTCTTTTTATATCTCAGTGCTATTTGACTAGTTATAATGAAAATTCATTACTTTTTATCTAAAAATATCTAATGACCTAAAAGAAGAAGGGAGGTGCTAAACATCTTTAAAGGAATGAGATCACTAAGTCTTAATAATTTTGCATCATTATCAGGCTAGAATTAAGTAAAGTCCTATGTATTCAACCTGCCCCCACCTTTTAGAAGATACCCTCTCTCAGCTTAACAGATCCATTACCCATTTTATAGACAAGGCCCAAAAAGGTACCATGCTTTGCTAAAGGTCACACAGTTAATTGGCATCACAGCCTCGCCTTCTGATTCTCAGTTTGATCTTTTTCTATTTCATATTTCAGGTCCAAAGATTCTGTTTCCCTTTCTTATTTGGGATTAATGCACAGAAAATAGATGCCTCTCCAAACATACCATCATGAATATGTTTATAACATCCAGCTCCGAGCAGCTCTGCCTTCAAAGATTCTTACACCACAGTCAGATTTTCTCTTCTGTAAATGGTTAGCACTATTTTTAGGAGCCCTTTTCTCTAGCAGATCCGAGCATTCTCGCGTTTGAGCCCTGCCATCTCTTCAGTGTGTGTTTAGTACTTTCAGCACTCTGCTCAGTGTTTGCATATCATGACACAGGGCAGAGTTCAGCAACACAGAACGTCTTCTCCATTTCCTCTTAATCCATTTTAAATTCATCCTGAGCCCATCAGAGCAGGAGACAGAATGAGAGTTTTATAATTACCTTTTGCAAACAGAACATTAGATTATTATACAGTGAAATCCTCTGGTTTCTTGGACACAAAATGGCCTTTGCTCTCCAGTGAACAGATCTGCCTGTCTCCCTAAGTACACATATGTACTTTGGAAATCAGTCCCGTTAACTTGAAGATACTGATCGATTTTGGTAGATTACTGCCGTAGATTCTTAAAGTGCTTTAAGATTAAGAGATGTGCTTGGCTTTCTTCTCTCGTGTATCTCTAAAGAAAACCATGAGATGAGGCACACAATGAAAAACAGCAGGTAATACCATATGAGACTCCTTATTAAAAACATAAAGTGCCTTTCACTCCTGCTTTTATTAAGTCTACTTTTCAAGCTAAATGGGGGCTAGGCGAGGCGATTATAATACAAGTCACATCTAACTATTTCATTATCCCTGTCCTACAGCAAGATAGCCCCCAGAATACCTTTGAAGGCTCCAGAGTGATGGCAGCCGGTGGAAGATAATGAACGATGTTACAAATGGGGACAAGAGACGGCGGGTCTGGTGGGGACGGAATCTCCTAGAAACTGCAAGGCTATAATTACTGAACACCAGCTCGATCTCGGTTGACTTTGAACACTGGTAACCATCTTTGGCGGATTATATTTTTTCTCAGCTAGTTAAAATGAAGGCAGTCAAAAGAACCGAAATTTATAAGCATAACAGGCATTGTCTGCTTCCATTACTCTAATTTTTGTCTGCTTTCCAAGCACATTCCACTCGCACCATGCGGCTGAATTAAAACTGAGTTGAGGCATAGTTTCTCATCTTTATTTCTGAGGGCTAAATGGCCACAAGTTGTATTAAAATAAAAAATAAAAATCAAGCAGTCTAATATGGAGTGGGAGGGAAAGAAGAGGACATGGAATTCCAGCCATATGTGTCATAAGTTTTTTTTGTATTTTTTTTTGTTTTTTAGCTAAACATATTATTTGAAATGATCACTAAATTAAGGATGGAGTGGAGGGAAGTGAAGAAAGACAAAGAGTGGATGGGAAGAAGGGAAACAGACACGGTGGTTCTGATGAACCATTGCAACTGGACCCAGCAGAACCAATTCCTTGTTCTTGCTTCACCTTCTGCATTGAACCCAAAATGACAAGAAAAAGGAAAACTTCCCACAATGCCTACTTGAATTCCTAATCCAAAATTGAGGGAGCAAGGAAATTAGCACAAATTTACCAAAGAACTAGATTCAACTCTGGGAGCTGACCAGCCCCAGGGGGAGGCCAGAATCCAGCTGAGCACATGCCTAGGTTTTGTGCCTGGAAACTACCTGAATCAAATTTAATTCAGCGCACTTCAGAGAACACAGCACAAGCAGGACTGCCTCCAGCATCCCCAGGTAAACAGCCTCCCCACCCCCACCTGCCCACTCTGTGCTTCTCTCTCCCTGATGACAAAGGGCATCTGGTTAAAGAGAGCAAAGGAATCACATACCCTGAGGGAGAGGTATGGAAGAGGACTGGTACTTCAAGAGAAAGCCGTTCCCAGTCCCTAGCCCTGCACCAATTTCTCAAGCAGGATGTTAGCTGTCAGCTAAAAAGGCAGATCGCCATCTCCATTCTTCATCTTGGCTTCATCCTGACCCACTCATGTCACCTCTCTCTCTCCTGTCACCTGCAGTTCCCCCGACACTGCCTACTGGGTACACAGCCTGCGGTCCAAGGCCAGGACCCTCTGTGCCACATTCTAAGCATTCTCCTGTTACCTGCAGAGCAGCAGCTGCCCATGTGGATGCGGAGAGGCAGGTGACAAGTGAACATGATGGCCTGGACCCAACTCTGCCCCCTTGGTGGTGTTGGTACTGTGTGTCTTCAGCCCACCCCAGATGTCACCTGTCAAGTCTCCACACAGGTCTCCAGCCTCCCCACCTGTACTGAGTGTGTTCTCAGCTTGGACTCAGAGCAGGCTGGAGCTCTCAGCTCTTGAGAGGACTCTCACCTAGTGAGGGGCAGTGTCAGTGGATACCACACTCAGTTTCCGCAGCCCTGAGGTGGAATCTCTGAGGTGTGCTTTGTATGGGCTCTTAGAAGGTCCCCGGGACTGAACCCAGTGTCTCAAACGGCGAAGTTTGATTGCCTTCCCTCTTCTGCCTCAATGGTGTTTCCTGGGATTACCTCTGGAGTACACTGCTTGACTCAAGCCATTATCTCCAGGTCTGTGTTTAGGGGAATACCATCTGAAAGCTTTGACATTATAGCTATGACCACCCAAACCATGCTGCTGACCCCCGTCTCCCAAAGAAGCAAAAGATGTCCTTTTCTTGGCCAGATTAAGGCCAATCATTCTGCCAAATCATATATGAGGAAACTGTAGCCATTTGGGACAGGGAAGGTTCTTCCATAAAGTGAGTGGTGCTATGGGAATCTCCCCTAGCACTTTCTGAGTGATGTTTTCTGGACTCAGGAGGGCCAATAATGTGCTACACCAGATTTCACTGCATTGTTCAATTCCTGAAGACTTATTTAAAACCTGAACATAAGATATTGCTCCAGTTTAACACAATTTTGTCACTGTAACACAATAACTGTCAAAATAAAGAAGAAATAAGGAAAGAATGAAAGAAATGAAGGAAGGAGGGAGGGAGAAAGAGAAGGAGGAAGGAAGGGAGGAAGGGAGGGAGGAAGGGAGGGAGGAAGGAAGGAAGGAAGGAAGGAAGGAAGGAAGGAAGGAAAAAAGGAAGGAAGGAAGGAAGGAAGGAAGAAAGGAAGGAAGGAAGGAAAAAAAGAAGAAAGGAAGGGAGAACCCAATGCACTTTACCAACCTCAGGGCTTCTAACAATCCAGTTTCCCACTCAGGTCCCTGCTTATTCACCACTAAAGTCCAAACAGCATTTCTAGGAATAAGCATGCCATGAGTGTTGCTTTTAATGGATGCTCATAGATCTCTGACAAGGGTATCTGGTAAAATAGGTGATGGTGACAGACTCTGGTGGGGTGCCTCTGGGTTCTGTTCTCCAGACAGGACAAAGTGGCTGCAAGTCCTGCCTTCAGGAGAGTCACACAATTGGGAGGTGAAGAGGTGGTTTCATTTGCTCTAAGAGAACTTTTGACCTTGTCCAGCCTGTGTGATGTAAGCCTAAATTTCAGTAGAAGATACTACGCTGCTCAGACCCCACTACTCCTTTACTGGGTTGTATCACAGAGTCTCTGACCCAGGGAGTCGATGGAGGCTGCTTTAAACTATGGGGGGGTGCCAGGCTGCACATTCTCCTATGGTGTGATATCTCTGCCACCACCACTCCCCCACTGGGTCAAGTCCCAGGGAGTACAGTACTGGGATTTCTCCTCTGGGGCCCACAATTTGACTCACTGTTTTTTAGTTCACAGATGTAGCTGTACTGGAATCAGTGAATTCGTTGCTGCTGCCGCTGGTGGCAATATGGCTGAAATTTAGGCTTAAATCACTGCTGCTGCTCTTTGGTTCTTTGCTATGTAATAAGAATGTGAATATAAAACACACAACTATATAAGTCAACCTTCACACAGTACCTTGAAGTGTTTGATTTCATTGGGAATTTGCCCAAGTTCTTGTTGGAGTAGGGAAGGTTTTAATTACTGAGAATTAGGTGACTTCACCTTTGAAAAATGTAACCTGCAAACTATCTCTCTAGACAGAATCATTCGATCAAAATAAAGGCTTATTAAGAGAGTGGCTACAGGACCATTTCCTTTATGACACCAAGAAACCTGCTGATTTCAATCCCCAGTCCCTAGATTGAATATTTAAATAATTTGAATGATAAAGGAGGTTGAAAAATATAGGGATGGCCGGGCATGGTGGCGCTTGCTTGTAATACCCGAGCTTGGGAGGCGGAGACAGGAGGAACGTGCAGGTTCGAAGCCAGCCACGCTGGTGTAAGAGACTCTGTTTCAAAAATATAAAATAGACTTCCGGGAAGATGGTGACCGAGAAAAGCGGGGCTTAAGAGCCCTGCTAACAACCAATCTCCATTACCACAAAATCAGCGCCTTTCATAGCCAGAAAACACCATCACCAGAGAAACAAACAAAAAAAACCCACCAGGCTCCAGAGAGAAAGCGGACTGAGAACAGCTCTCAGAGCCACAGAGGAGATACACCGGCCTCACACCCGAGGACGCGGCAGCAGCGCCATACTGCCAGCGGCAGCGGCGAATTCAATGGACGGCTATAGCAAGCCGAGGTGAGCCGCTGCAGAACAGCAAGGTGGGATTTTTCAGCGCAGGGAACATCTAAAGCTCCCAGTGGCTGAGCTCAGCACACGCTGCAAGGACTCAGAGTGGAATTCAAAACCAAGAAGAAATACGCCAACCTCATGGCCGAGGGCGTAGCAGTGGCGCCATATTGCCACCAGCGGCAGCAGCAGCGAATTCACCGAGTCCAGTACAGCTACATCTGCGAACTCAAGAACAGTGAGTCAAATTGCGGGCCCCAGAGGAGAAATCCCAGTACTGTACTCCCTGGGACTTGACCCAGTGGGGGAGTGGCGGTGGCAGAGATATCACACCATAGGAGAACGTGCAACCTGGCAGCCCCCACAGTCTAAAGCAGCCTCTATCGACTCTCTGGGTCGGAGACTCTGTGATACAACCCAGTAAAGGAGTAGTGGGGTATGAGAAACCACAGACTCGAGATCCAGAGTACCTTAAGTGAAGTCATAGTGACCCAAGGGAAGAACCCAGAGAAGGCACAAACTTCCGAAATCATGGGAAAGAGGAATAACACTGGAGCAATGAATGCCCACAACCCCACAACATCAGAAACTGATAAAACAGAAATTCAGAGATCTCTAGAAGATCAAATCAGGAAAATAACTGTAGAAATAATAGAGGTGCTTCGAAAATAACTCAGAGAGAGCCAAAAAGAGATAAAGAATGCAATTAATGAAGTAAAGGCCTCAATTCAAAGCACAAACAACCGATTAGACCACATGGAGAACAGAATCTCGCTCTTAGAAGATGATCATTCCAAAAATGAACACATAGTTTCTAATCTAGAAGAAAATATCCAACAGCAGGAATCTGATATTGAAGAAATATGGGCCCATTTTAAGAGAGCTAACCTAAGAATAATTGGAATAGAGGAGGGAAAAGAAAGTGAAACCAAAGGGATCAACAATCTCTTCAAGGAAGTAATAGCAGAAAATTTTCCAAACACAGAGCAAGAGGTTGATACACAGGTCCAGGAAACTTATAGAACTCCCTTTAGACAGGATCAGAGAATAGGATCCCCACGCCACATAATTGTCAAAATGACCAATGTGGAAGCCAAGCAGAGAATCTTAAAGGCAACAAAAACAAAGGGCCAAGTGACATTCAGAGGCAAACCAATTAGAATCACTCCAGACTTCCCAAACCAAGTCATGAGAGCCAGAAGGGCTGGGAGTAACATATTCCAAACTCTGAAAGAAAACAACTTCCAGCCAAAAATTTCCTACACAGCAAAACTTTCTATCAAATTAGATGGAGAAATAAGAAGCTTCCATTGTCGCGTCCCTAGGGCTCTGACCAGCAGAGCCTTCTCCTGGGCGGGCAGGTGGTAGCACGAGGCGCTGCGTCACTAATCATCCGTAAGGCGCCTGATAGGGCTCACTGCGCAGGCTCAGGGCACCGCCAGCCTCGTGAGCCTCGTGACTTGGCTGCAAGCCCAGGCGCCATCTTGAGTCCACGCTGGTAACAAGCCTGGGTGCCACCTCGGTCCTGCCGAGTGGGCCCCGACATATCTCCCTTTTTGTTTTATTAAAATAAGGCTCGGGATCGTGCCTGTCTTAGGTTGCCGACCCTCAAGGACCATTCTTACCCGTCATTGGGAGAACAATAGCATGATTGTTTCCCTGTCTTAGGTTGAAAGGTCCCGGGGACGATCTTACCCGTCACTGACTACCGATCCAGCATACTGAGCCATACATGGGGAGATAAGCCAGCTTCAAGGGCTGCCAGAGCTTGCACCAATATGCGCTGTTGTTGCAGTGTGCGTTGTCGAGTTCGCCTGATATATCCAACCATGAAACATCATGCTACCACCAGCAAGAATGCCCAGAACGCCATGCCACCCCAGTCTTTTAAAAAACCCAATGTTCCATGTATCAAGTCCATCCATTGTTGTACTGCGGCGACTTCTACGCGGGTAGAATTAATTGCAGCGATGGACGCTCGTAGCTCAATCATGGTGTGTTCAAATTCACGGCTCCAAGTCCCCAGAAGCATCTTGCTTAATTGACAAGACAAATTGCCTGCATGGGAGAAATTTACTGCACATACGTTATATATATAGTCCAGATAATTGAGCTTACTGAGCCATGCCAGCAGCCACATGTGAGGATAGAGCATTCATAGTGGCTGTAATAACTGCCACGGCCACAGAGGCCACAATTACAGCAATAAGAGCAGAAATTCCAAAGTCTCCAAGGGTGCATAGAAGCATAGCAGAAAGTCAGAAAACAGGTATCAATAAAACAACCTAAACTATCATTAACCAAGGTAAAGGAAGAGGGAAAGTAGAAATAATTCCCCAAAGATCTTTTTCACCCATTTTAATGTGAAACATTACCAACAGAGTTAGCAATATCCATTTGTCGCTTGGCATCTTCCATTGGCTCCTGTACATGGTGTACCAATCTTTCAGGAACCCAAATCGGCGAGTCTTTATCCTGTGGGAAAACACACACCAACCCTCGACCCCACATTAGCACTGGATCCGGACCATTCCATGCTTGCCTTCAGCAAGCGGTCCAGGAAGTCCTGAATGAGCTTGCATGTGGGTTGCATAGAAGGAACATTTTCAGTTCCAAATATATTGTTGTAACTTAGCCAATAATAGAAGAATAGTAGATTGTCCCTCAATATGTCCTACACATTCAAGGCTATTAAGTGCCTGTACTACATATAAGCTATCTGAAATTAAATTGAATGGAGTGGAATCATAGAGCATAAATACTTGAATCACTGTTAAAATCTCCACTGCCTGTGCTGATGAATGGGGAAAAAGAAAAGTTTTTGGATCTGAGCCTTCTTTGAATATCACTCCTTTCTTCCTTAGGAAACTTAACACAGAGCATATCTTCTAACATATATGCAAAAAACAAAAAACTTATTTTTGACCCATTGTATATTTTTACAACTCTTACGTTAGGAACTAATCTTCTGACTTATCCTTTATTACTATTTACATATTAGGCGCCTTCATTTTCTATCTTAGTTTCTTTCTTCATTTTCTAAGTTTTTTTTTTTTTTTTCCAACTAACCTCAGGTGTCTTCCATCTATGGTGGCGGATTAGGAGAGGGAGGGGGAGGAGCGGAAGGTTCAGGGCGTTTCTTTTTTCTATGAAATCTGCACCAAGATTCTAACAGAGCTTCTTCCTTCTTAGAAATCTCTTTCGCTTTCAAATTTTCTAAAATGGCTGCTTTCACTTTAGCAACCTTAGACCTTTTCGTCGCAACACCTGCGAACCTTCACAGCGCTGTCCCTCGCTTATCTGCGAGCCCTATCTTACGACTTCTTTAACCCCTATCGTCGCAACACCTGCTAACCTTCACAGCGCTGTCCCTCGCTTATCCGCGAGCCTCGCTTATCCGCGAGCCTTATTTCCTATCATCGCAACACCTGCGAACCTTCACAGCGCTGTCCCTCGCTTATCCGCGAGCCTCGCTTATTCGCGAGCCTTATCTTATTTTGTCGCTTACCTGCAAACTTTTCTTCTTCTTTTTCTTTTTCTTTTCTTCGTCCCTTCTTTGTCCCTTCCTCGTTCCCGGGTCTCGTTCCTTCTTTGTCTCTTCCTCGTTTCTTTTTCGTTCCTTCTTTGTCCCTTCCTCGTTCCCTTCTTCGTTCCTTCTTTGTCCCTTCCTCTTTCCCGGGTTTCGGCACCACTTGTCGCGTCCCTAGGGCTCTGACCAGCAGAGCCTTCTCCTGGGCGGGCAGGTGGTAGCACAAGACGCTGTGTCACTAATCATCCGTAAGGCGCCTGATAGGGCTCACTGCGCAGGCTCAGGGCACCGCCAGCCTCGTGAGCCTCGTGACTTGGCTGCAAGCCCAGGCGCCATCTTGAGTCCACGCTGGCAACAAGCCTGGGTGCCACCTCGGTCCTGCCGAGTGGGCCCCGACATTCCATGACAAACAGAAACTGAAGGAATTTATGTCTTCAAAACCAGCACTAGAGAAAATACTCAAAGAGATTAACTACAAAGAAGAAATAGGTAACACACACTAGAACCAGAGAAACAAGATTTTCCATCCAACAGACAACTAAGATTGGTTATCTGTGGAGATTCATTATTTATGTTAGTCTTTTACCTATCTCTAAATTGTATTGTTTGCCTTTATTGTTGTTAATTTTTAGGATTTCTAGTTGGAATATTAGTATACCTTCAGATATAGCATTTGGAAATATTTTATCCAATTCTATTAGTAACTTTTAACTCTGTTTACATTGTCTTTGGATATACAATATTTTTTTATTTTTTAGGGAGTTTGTATACTCTTCTGTTGCCTGTGCCATTGAAATCATATCCAAGAAATCCCTGCCAATTTCAATGTTGTGAGGTTTTATGACCCAGATTTTCTTCTAAAAGTTTATAGTCTTAAGATTTATATTTAGGTCTTTTATCTATTTTGAGTTAATACTTGTATATGGGATTAGGTAAGGGTTCAATTTTATTCTTTTCCATGTAATTATTATTTTTCAACAATATTTAGTTAAAAGATTATTATTTCCACCACCAAATGTTCGTGGAAAACTTGTCAAAAATAACTTGATAATATAAGGAAGAATTTAGTTCTAGGCTTGTATTTAACTCCAATGGTTTATATATCTGCCTTTAGAACAGTACTACACTGATTCAATTATTGTAGCTTTATATGGTTTGAAATCAGAAAATATATATCTTCTAGCTTTGTTCTTTTTCAAGATCATTTTGGGTATCTAGAATCCATATTCCATATTAGGATAGATTTTTTTCTGAGAAATAAATATATAAATATATGATAGTTTCACCTAAAAAAATAGAAAAAAAAATATTCTCTGGTAAGAAAGAAAGCAAAAAGAAATATTGAAATGTTATCTTTAAGTCATCAAAAGCTTGGTATCAGACAAATGAAACTGTTATGTGAGATTATCATTTTTAATTTTGGATAAATTGCTATAATACTAGATGTCAACCACTAAGCCAAGCATGGGAAGGAGGGATGGGGAGGGAATGGGGTAGGGATCGGGTAGGGGCTAACTGGGCGATGCGTGCATGTATGTCTACAAAAGTTTGTATCCCACTATGATGTATGAATACAGTGCACCAATAAAAAATAAACAATAAAATAAAAATTAAAAAAAAGAAGACTGGAAAAAAAAAATATATATATATATATATATTAGGTCTGGGAGTGTAGCCCAGAGGTAGAAGGGCTTCCAGGAACCCCAGTACCACCAAAAAGTAAAAAGAAAAATATTGGGGGGCTCTTGGTGAAGCCTGTGTTCTGTGTGCATGATTACATCATGTTTGAGCAACCTATATTCTCAAATGCTTCTACACTGGGAATGGGAGAGATGGAGCAGCTATGATTAGAACTGATGGCTTGGTTACCCCCCGCCCCCTTCAGGACATTTTTAAAAGCACATGTGTGTGTACATGCTGTTTTTTATCTAATATTTTTTAAGAACCTAATGTGTACACTGAGGTATATAAAGATGAGTTAGATATGTTTATCATTAATAATTTTTATATTTTTATAGGAGAGATAAGACTTAAAATGGTACAATTTCTTTAAGTCAAATGCTAGAGGTATTTGAAAAAAAGAGCACTTTCATGGACATTTACCTAATAAATTTGAAAAATAGGCTTTATCTCACCTGTGATCAGTGAATTAATTACTTTTCTTACTTTTCAGAGCTAGGTCTTTTTCAAGCAATAATAAACAGAATTCACTTCTTCAAATTTAGTAAAATATCATCTGTATGTCGTAATGAAGTAAAAAAAAATTGGTCAATAAATAGGCCAAATATTAAAATAAGTAACATTTACATTTTTAATAATCATCTTACAGGCATGAGTTGAAAACATATGGAAAGTGAAATCTACAACTAGTTACATTTGTGGAGGGTATAGTTTGGCCCAAATTCATTCCTATGAATATTCTATTGCGAATAATAAATTACAGGGAAAGCCCCCACAAACAAGCCCCAGGAATAAAAACTGTGGATGCAATGCTATTGAATCCTCCCCTACTTAACCTTGCTCTAGATCTGGTGGGCTAAAGTTCTTCCCTGGAAGGGAAGACACAGACTGAAAATGCAGAGAAAAAGAGAGATTGGCAGAGTAACAATCTCACTGGGGAAGATGGGAAGAGAGTAGAGCCCCTGGGCCCAGGGTTTTTCTGGTTGAGTCTCCCTGTGTTAAATGAAATGAGCTCAGCTTAAGCAGGTAATTCTTGGAGCTGCCCCTCCTGCCCTTGGGTTCCTAGCCTTTTGTAGAGTGCTCGATCCATGCCAGTACTAAAGCAGTGCTTCAGTCCTAGAGGACAACCTTCCTAGCTAGGTAGAGTCACGCGACAGCTAGGTTGGAGCTGGACCTCGATTTCTCAAGCCAAACCCCAGGAAGTCTACAGCAGATAGCTGAACAGGGTCATGTCCTTCATTCCATTAACCTTATGATATCGCAAGCTGCATTTTACAGGATTGGATTTTTTAGGACCCCACTTATCAGATTTTGGCAGAGTTTAACTTGGTGAACTATCTTCTAGGCCATCATTTTTACTCAAAAACAAATTTATGAAAAGGTCAGGTATAGTTTAGAGGAATGATGAACAACTCAAACAGAAATTGAAATCCGCAATATTTTTAGGGGAGATTTGGAGGCAAGGAACAATATCGAATGAGAAGTATACAAATATGAGAGGTTTCTCAGTATATTTTTATTCCGATGTTTAATCGGTCTCTAAGCACTCTACAAGTTTCCCATTATAAGCTCTGAGGAATTCAGAAGCAACCACTGTCTAAAACAAAGCTCAAGAAAAAAAACAATCTTGGGGAAATTTTTTATTCAGTAAAACTAAAATCCCAGATGCCTAGGGGCTACACACACATAAACACAGAATCAAGCCAGAATTCTTGTGGTCATGAAATGTGACTTTCTGACTTTTGTAAAGTGTATAATTTGCTTCAGTGGTACAGCCAGCTCATTTAATATATAGCAGCAATCTATTCAGTAGTTGGATAGCAACAAACTATTAAAACATTATAATTAAAATTATTCATATAAAGATAAAAAAAGTGAATGAAAGTTTATCCAAGTCAATCCAAGTTTGAGAATTTATTGCATGAATGTATAGATTGTGTCTCTATCACTAATTTACACACACATAAACACACACACCTTCACAGTAGAAGAAAGAAGGAGAGGGAAAGGCAGAGAGAGAGAGAGAGAGAGAGAGAGAGAGAGAGAGAGAGAGAGAGAGAAGAAGAAGAAGAAGAAGAAGAAGAAGAAGAAGAAGAAGGAGGAGGAGGAGGAGGAGGAGGAGGAGGAGGAGGAGGAGGAGGAGGAAGAGGAGGAGGAGGAGGAGGAGGAGGTGGAGGGAGAGGAGGAGGAAGAGGAGGAGGAGGAGGAGGAGGAGGAGGAGAAGAAGAAGAAGAAGAAAAAGAAGAAGAAAAAGAAGGAGAAGGAGAAGGAGAAGGGAGAGAGAGAGAGAGAACAATGGCTTAGTGCTATAGGCAAAAAACAAAGCAATAGCACAGAATAAATATCAAGTGTGACTAGACTTTTTTATAAAGCATCATTCCTGATATAAAAATAAAAGCCTCCTCTTCCATTTTCAAACAGTGGAAACTCAGAAGCATAAAGTAGGACTCTGCTGCTCACAGACAATGAAACATTCTGGCCTATTGTTTATGAATGCAGCTGAAATAGCTAATGAAGATGAGACTTTTTTAAATGCAAACATTTAAAAGAGTTCAAAATGAGCATTTGGAGTAACTGAACTCTGTTCCCACTAGTTTCTAAGGCTCTGTGACTATGACACTCAGTCAAATGCGTTGCTAGAAGATTATGGCCACCCTTTTTACACTACATGGAATACTGCAGTTCTGAGGAAGGGGAGTTAATTGGCTATATCTGAGCATTCACAAGATTTATAGATTTGATTATCCAAATAGATGCTTTTACCATGATATATATAGAGTTTTCACTGTTGTATTAATAATAATAAAAGCATGCCAAATGAATGAAAAAGCATCATTATAAAAGGGATTTGTGTGTGCAATGAAACTGTATATAGGTGCCTAGTGGTTTCCACAATGAAGATGTAACTATTTTCATATACAAGTTATTAGCTCAAGTTGTTCTTTATTGTACCATAACTTTGCTCCTATAGCAACACGGTTGTAGCTGAAAAATAATTATGCCTGTGTGTTACATGCCAGATGTTTTTAAAGCAAAGGTGACAGTTTAATTCTAAACTAGTTCAAATGGTAGATATAAGCAGTCTAGAAAAATACAATAAAGAGCTGTAGAAATGTAAGACATACTTCATTAGAAGCACGTATTTTTAGATATCTTTCTTTTAGACCAGCACCATCCCATAAAAATATATACAAAGACACACATAACTATAAAATTATGGTAGTCACACAGAGTGAGCTTAATTTCATTAATGTATTTTAACCCAGTCTTTCCAAAATAATATTTCAACATGAAGCTAATATAAAAAGTATTAGTAATGGTGGGCGTGGTGGCACATGCCTGTAATCCCAGTACTTGAGAGGCTGAGACAGGAGGAATGCAGGTTGAAGGCCAATCTCAACAACTTCTTGAGATCCTCAGCAACTAAGCAAGATTCTGTTTTAAAATAAAAATTAAATAAAATATTATTTTTCAGTACTAAAGACTGAACCCAGTGGCTTTTTACCTATGAACTATATCTCTAGCTTTATATGACTTTTTATTTTTTACTTTGAAACAGGGTCTCACTAAGTTGCTAAGAATGACCTCAAACCTGCAATCCTGTCCTGTCTCAACCTCTCAAGTATTGACATTACAGGACTGTGCCACTAAACCTGGCAAAAAAAAAAGCATTAATAATATGTTTTACATTCCTCTTATTCTGTTTTCTAAATCTAGTGTGCATGTTCACTTTCAGCTCATCTCAATTCAGATTAGCTGAATTTTGAGTACCCAAGAGCCATATACAGCTTGTGGCTACTGTAATGAACAGTGCATTCCAGACTTTTCCCTTGGTTATATTTAGTTCTGCAGGTAAGCCCTCTCATGCAGTTTATAAAAGTATTCAGAGCTGACCCTGGGAAGGCTCTCACTAATCACTCTGAAACATCTGCATGTGTACTCTTCACAGAGGGCAGCTGAGTACTTACATTCAATCAAAATGATCACAGTTCTAAGCTCAACCCAGGGAAATACATTTTTTAAAATGTTCTTTAAAAATGCTGGAGTCCAACAAGTGTGCCTTGGTTACTTTGTCCCCGGGAAAAGATACACGCCCAGAGGTCAGAGATGGCAAAGCTCCAAGCAGCATCTATCCTTGGAGGCAGAAGCCTCACCTGCAGCTATAGAGAAAATTAAAGGAAATAATGTATGGAGGGCGTCAAGGCCTGAGAATGATGGCCTGCAAGGGATTTCCAAGAAGAGAAGGCTTTGTCTCCACAGGAGGAACCCGAAGAGAACCCGGGGAATAGAAGCACCAATTGCACTACAGGATGGTTCTGATGCACATGTGCATGCTGTAGAAAGTGGTCCAACCGTCCTTTTTCTGCTCATTTACCCTGGGATGTGTGTATTTGGACGCAATTAAGCAGATATTGCTCTTGTGTTTTAAGGAACCATCACAAAAAAGAACAAATCACAGCACAGAAATGTGCAATGGAAAATGGAAAAGAGGAGGACCCTGGAAGAGAAGATGGATAATTCTATTTATATTTATTTATGAATGTCTGGGAAACTGAAGGATGGTTCTAAATTCAAAACCGTGTTTTTTTGTTTTTTGGTTTTTTTAGTTTTTCTTTTTAGTTTAACTGGGAGTCATCTCTTTCTCTCTGTCTATGCAACAGCTGCCAGCCATGAGAGCAGCTCACAATCTTCAGGGAACGTCCAGCCTGCTTGTTTGAAGACCTCTCAATGGTGATGTGAAGGAGACTAAGGGAGCATTTTCCACAGTGAATGGCGCAATTTCGGCTGAGAAACCAATAAAGGGCAGTGAAGGAAGTGAGTCAGTGGATTGCAAAAATATTGGAACAAGGTTTATATGGGGTCTCTCTCAATGGCATTTCTTCCTGCCACCTGTCTGAAGGGAGAGGGGCTGAAAACAAAGGACTATTGTGTTCTCCCTGACAAGACAAAGATGGCAAGAGAATTCAACTAATTCCAATTAGACACCTGGTAAGCAAGGCACCCTTGAATCCATCAGCTTTTTTGCAGCCATAATCTAAATATCTGACCACAACTGAAAGGAAAGATTTGTTTTCTTATGGTTTCAGTGGGCTCAGTCCATGTGAGGCCAGGGACCTTGGATCCAGGGCATGGGGGCTGGAGGCCGAGGGAGAGCACATGGGCTGTGTTCTTTACATCATGGAGGCCAGAGGAGGGGACGGAGGAGGAGGAAGAGGAGGAGAAGAAACTCTTAATAAGATTCCCAAGGCCACAGCCCCAGGGGCTCACCTTCAGCCACACCCAACC
Source organism: Muscardinus avellanarius (assembly GCF_963383645.1). Classification (NCBI taxonomy): domain Eukaryota; kingdom Metazoa; phylum Chordata; class Mammalia; order Rodentia; family Gliridae; genus Muscardinus; species Muscardinus avellanarius. The sequence goes on along the minus strand of NC_137788.1, from coordinate 85,098,752 downwards.
AGCCCACCATGTACCACTCACTTTTAATCCATTACAATTAATGTATCTACTTCTCAAATTACAACTCTCATGACTCAGTTACATCAGCTCCAAACACCAAATTATGAGCTCTTCAAGGGGGCATTCTGTCTCTAACCATAACAGCATTCCTCTAGAACATGACTTCCCTGAGAACAGAGCCTCTCTGTCTTGCTACTCAGTGCCTGGACTAGTGCCTTAAAAGGCACATAAAAAATTGCTTAACAGTAAGTGCTTAATAAGTGTTTGTCGAATGAGGAAAAGGGGAGACCAGCAACTGACAGTTTGGAGAAATAAGATTGGCAGCATTATGATGTTTCCAGAGGTAAGCAAAGGGACAATAAAACCTTATTAAAGCCAAGTATGAGAACAAATAGGAGTCCAGGTAGATGTTTCTTCCCCTGAAGAAACTGGAGAATAGAAAAATAACCAAATAAACAAGAAGGCAAGCATTTAACTGGCCTTTAAATATAAGCAAAATAAACTCTATTGACCAATTTTCCCACATTTACTTTTATTGATTTATCACTTCTGTTAAGAGTCTACTCTAAAACCTAACTACTTTATTTCCAGTAGACTAATCCTAGATTCAACCTAGAGATCATTTTTAACTACTCTCAATCATACCATCTTCTGACAAGCTATATAACTTCTTTCCATCTTTGATGTTTATGAGTTTCAAATATTTGTATTACATTATCCCATCTTCTGTTAGTTGTTGCTTAGCCAAGCTTTAAGGATTAGGTACATTTAGATCCTTTAAACCTGGTAAATGCCTCTAATCAATTCTTCCATTACTCTGACCATTCCTGATTAGAGTGTCTTCAGGGTCTTTGTACATGTCTACACCACATAGAAGTCTGCAACTCAGCTTGATATTCCAAAAGGAAACATACCAAAGTCATAGCATGATATATTTTTGTGGGCCACCTACATCACAACACCCTCTTAAATGATTATTTAAAATCAGATTCGCTGGGCATGGTGGTGCACGCTTGTAATCCCCATACTTGGGAGGCGGAGACAGGAGGATCTCGCAGGTTCGAAGCCAGACGTGCTGGCTTAGGAGACCCTGTTTCCAAATAAAAAAGTATAAAATAGGTCTGGGAGGATAGCCCGGAGTTAGAAGGGCTTCCGGGAACCCCAGTATCACCAAAAAAAAAAAAAAAAAAAAAAAATCAGATTCTTGGATCATACAACCAAACCTAGTGATTCCGAATGTAATAGATTTGTGACCAAAACCATAAAAGTTTAAATTAACAAGATATTTTATTTGTAGTCGCACTAAAGTTTGAAGATGCCTATAAAAAGTCATTCCTGAGAAATCTTCAACTTGAAATTTGAATTCCTTTTCTACATAAGTGCCTAGGCATGACACATACACTTTAAGGACACTATCCACTGTTGCTTATGACTATTCCCCCAGTGAAGTCAGCAGAAAGAAAGCAGCAAGCCCACAGGCCTGGACAGTGGGGAGAGAAACAGTCCTGGGTGCTCATTGTAGTCTTTTGCCCCATTGCGCTGCAACTCGCAGATACTCTTAGTTATTTCAAATTCTTTACATCATGGAGGCCAGAGGAGGGGACGGAGGAGGAGGAAGAGGAGGAGAAGAAACTCTTAATAAGATTCCCAAGGCCACAGCCCCAGGGGCTCACCTTCAGCCACACCCAACCAGCCCACCATGTACCACTCACTTGGATTAATTATACCATTGGTTTGTGGTATGCTTTTTTCATTGCTCCATACATGGCTTTCATTTATTATTTGTTTGTTTGTTCATTTAAAATATAATAAACAGCAGTAACCCCGCTCCCTATTATAGAAATTAGGACATTCACAATAACTGACACCCTGCTATGTGATGATTTGCTCCCTGTGACCAATCCAGCTCCTACTACATAACCATCAAGTGCAAATTCTTGGGCTGACAAGGGACCTGCTGGGATATTTTATAAAGTTCTTCCTTCCCACTCCTAAAACACTTTGAAAAACACAGTGGTATGTAGACACGGAATAAAATGGGGGGAATAATACACAGGAACACTGCTGTTATGATTTGAAATGATTGATTAATTGATTGGTACTGGGGATGGAACCCAGGCACATTCTACCTCCAAGCTATACCCAGCCCTATTTTTTATTCTTTATTTTGAAACGGTCTCACTGAGTTGCAAAGGGCCTCACTAAGTAGTAGCTGAGGCTGTCAGTGAACCGTAATCCTTCCTGTCTCAGCCTCCCAAATACTGGGATTACAAGCGTGCACCACCATGCCCGATGGTTTGGATTTAAAATGTGACTAGCCTCATGTGTTAGACAAGGTAGTCATGTTTGGAGACAGGATTTGGTTTCTGGGGAAGGATCTCCAGGTGGGCAAGCCCGGGGACAGTGTTTTCCCTGGCCTGGTGGTACAATTTCCTAATTCTCTCTCCTGTGCTGCCATGAGCTGATACAAAGTCTTCACCTTCTCTCTCTACTTAGTTGCCTTTGCCAGAGCCCTTTATTTCTTTATATAGCTTCTAGTTGCTGCGTAGTTACCTTTCATTTTGGCTTAAAGGACTCCTATCTGCATTTCTTGTCGTGCAGGTCCACTGGCAATGAACTCCTGCTTTTATCTGAAAGGTCTTAAAGTTCTCTTTCATTTTTGAAGGGTAGTTTCATCAGATAGGGAATTCTTGGTTAACACTTTTCCTATCAGCACTTTAAATATGTCATCCCACTGCTTTCTAGTCTCTAAGCTTTCTGATGAAAAATCAGCTGTTAATCTTATTAAGGATTCTTTGTATGTAATGAATCACTTTTCTCATGCTGCTTTCAAGATTCTCACTTTGTCTTTGGCTTTTTAATAGTTTTCTTCCATGTGCTTGGCTAGATTTGGATTTGTTTCCATCCTTCAATGGGCTAGAAGTAAGAGGATTGACTTTTCTTAGCTTGTTCATCATTCATGTTGTGGCAAAAAGCAATTCCTTTGACATCTACATGTGTTTCTATCTGTCTTTTTCTCCGAATAGGCCATAATATTTGCACTTTACAAAATTTCTCTCAGACCTATAGAACTTATAAAGTACAGCAAAATTAGTGTAAGCAACCAAAGAGAGTATGATTCCTTTTTGTCTTAGTTTTCCATTGGTTCTCTATGAGGATTAATGAGTTAGTTCTTGCAAACCCCTCCAAAGTATTAGGATATTGCATATTACTGAGAAGAGGCAAGAGCCGTATGTTAAAAATTAATTGGAAGAAACCACTTGCAGATTGTAATAACAAAACATCCCAAGTTCCGAGGGCACTGGGGACTTCAAGTAAACAAGCCCTCATTAATTTGGCTAATTAGTCACTTGCTGTATTTGCTGGTTTGTAAGAGGCACCCTTTTAAGCAGAAAATTGAGCTGTAAAGTGCTAAGAGCCATATGTGTGGCAAAGATGGCATCGTACTCTACACTTTGTGTGTCTCCTACATTCAAAGATGCATTCAGGATATTTGGTCATTTTACATTCATCCAGAACCTAGATGGACAGAAAGAAGCCTGGGGAATAGAGATCTTGCTGTGTTAGAGGCACAAAAGAAGCAAGTTATGGAGTAACTGGTGGAAATCATAGTTAAATGTTTCCTCTTCCCCCAAAGAAGCCAACCTCTCTCTTTAGACAGGACCTCACACACAATGCCATATGATTGATCAGTGTAAGATAAAGGAGAGAGTAGACAAATTCAGTTCCCATGACTGGCAAATAAAAAGCCCCATATATCCCAATTCCTGGGAACCTTGTTTCATGAGAGTGGAGAGAATTCGATACCTTAGGTGTACTGTGGCAAAATCTACTGAATCAATCTTACCCCAAACAGAGTCTCAGTATAGTGAAACAAATGTTATATCTAAATGCTAACAACGGGGTGTGGTGGCACATGCTCATAATCCCAGCATTCCGGAGGCTGAGACCTGAGGATTGTAGTTCATGGACAGCCTCAGTTACTTAGTGAGGCCTTCTGCAACTTAGTGAGACCCTGTTTCAAAATAAAGAATAAAAAATAGGGCAGGGGGTATAGCTCAGAGGTCAAATGCCCCTGGCTTCCATCCCCAGACCCTCAAAAAAAAAAAATAAATAAATGCTAACATTTCTTACACTGGGTTAAAAAATAATGGGAAAATCTTACTTTTCATTTCCTTTTTTATATCAACATATAATAGCACCATCACATTCTTTAGCTCCCTCATTGGCAGCTGGAGACCTCCTGGTTCAAATACCACCACATTTATAAGCCAGGTGAGTCAGACCTACAGGTGGCAAATATCATCCTTCATATGTTTGATTTTTATTACTTTCAGTCATATACAGATTTTCTTGACTTTGTTGACTTTGTTCTCAAACTCAAACTCTGGTGATCCTTTCACTCAAGTTCAATCCAAAACAATCACTGGACACATATACAAAAGCACTAAATTAGCCGGGTGTGGTGGCGCATGCTTGTAATCCCCGCGCTTGGGAGGCAGAGACAGGAGGATTGCGCAGGTTCGAAGCCAACCGCGCACGCTGGCTTAGGAGACCCTGTTTCCAAATTAAAAAAAAAAAAAAAGTAAAAATAGGTCTGGGAGTGTAGCCCGGAGGTAGAAGGGCTTCCAGGAACCCCAGTACCACCAAAAAAAAAAAGCACTAAATTATACAACAATGAGCAGATAGAGGGATGTGATTTTTTTTTTTTTTCAGTATTAAAGGGCTTAAAATTTGCCTCTGCAATTTTCAAGACAAAGGGCATGTTACTGATAGTGGAATACAATGATCAACTTTCTGCTATCTAAAAACTCAAATAGGTAGTGAATTCTGGACTCACTTCTTAAAAGCCATAATTCCAAATGCACTAATTAAATGAAACTTACACCGTTTGTCATCCTGTTTGTCCCCGAATAGCTTTCCACCTGCTTTTCCACACACAGTTCAGGTGGACCAATGCTGCGGAAAAACTGTGGGCATAAACAGGGCTTACTTCCTTGGTGCAAGGAGGAAATGTAAATATCCTTATTAGCAGGCAAAGAGCTAGAATATATTTCTGAATGTTGCTAATGAGTGAAAGAAGCAAGCTGCTTTTATCATGCAGTGGTGCAAATTAGATATTTATGGGTTTCCTGTGGTGTTCAAGGTGTTGTTCCTTTCCAGTATTTTAGGAAAGAAAGCTTTGTATTCTAAGAATAGCTTCATTGATGATCCTCCCTTGGGCACAAAAATATTCAAATCTGGACATAGCACATTTTATCTGAAAAGCCTGAAAACTCCCAGGTAGTATAAAGTATGCCCCAAGGCCTTGGAGAAATGTTAGTAAGGTTTTTTGTCCAACAGTTTTATTGAAAAATAGTTTATACATCATACCATGCACCCATATCAAATATAAAATATAACTGATTTTGTATATCTACAGACTTATGCAACAATCTCCACTATCATTTTTGAATATTTTTATAATCTCAGAAGAAACCTTGGGACCTTTTGACTATCACTCCTTATCTTCCCATCCCCTATCTCTTAAGCAATTACTGTTGCTGGCAACCAAGCCAGGGACTCTGCTGGATCCCAGCTGGCCACATATGGCCACCTGCCTTCATAAGAAATAGGCAAATGGTGGAAAAAAGAAAAACAGTTTTCATTCAGTTTGATCAAAGAAGTAGCTAGATTACTTCACTGCTAATCCCACAGAGTGATCACAATTTATAGAAACAAAAACCAGGTGGTATACATATGTAGATTGAGCTAGTCTGTGATAATCAGCAACCTGTCACAACCTAAGGTTTTTTGAGACAGGCAGGCCAAGGGATAGTTTTTCTTCTCAGCATAAGGAAACTCAGAACCTCTCTATTTCAAGATCAATCTACTTTTCTTATCTAAAGATTTTCCTTTTCTCAAACTGTAATATAAGTGGAGTCATATACTATGTGGCCTGCATAGCTGTCATCCTTCCTTGACATTATGTTTTCAACCTCATCTATGTTGCAGTTCCTGGCAGTACTTCATTCCTTCTTACGGCTGATTCCATTGTATGGATATACCACATTTTGTTTGCTCATTTGACGGTTGTTGGATATTTGAGTTGTTGCTACCTTTTTTTTTTCCAGATCTTGGGATAGAACCCAGGGGCACTCTACCTCCGATCTACACCCCTGCCCTATTTTTTTATTCTTTATTTTGAAACGGTCTCACTGAGTTGCAGAGGGCCTCACTAAATAGCTGAGGCTGTCCACGAACCGCGATCCTCCTGTCACAGCCTCCCAAATGCTGGGATTACAAGAGTGCACCACCACGCCCAGCTTGTTTCTACCTTTTATTGCTAATCTTTGATCCCACCAACTGAGCAGCAAAGGAGACTTTCATTCTTGGCCAGAAATAGAAATGGAAGATAACTTCTCTTCCATTTCCAAAGGAGAGTGATAGGCTAAGGAAAGGGAGGAATATCTATGCCTTTTTTTTTTTTTTTTTGGTGGTGGTGGTACTGGGGTTCCTGGAAGCCCTTCTACCTCTGGGTTACACTCCCAGACCTATTTTATATTTTTGAAACAGGGCCTCTTACGCCAGCGCGGCTGGCTTCGAACCTGCGCCATCCTCCTGTCTTCACGTCCCAAGCACAGGAATTACAAGCGTGTGCCACCAGGCCTGGCCTATGACTTTTATTATAATGAAGTTAGAGGTGGTCTGGTGGCCACTCTGGCAGTCGTCTTAGCTCTGACCAATTTCAGCTAGCCCACTTGAAGAGGGACTTCTGTCCTTCCAGCATCCTCCCCTCAATGACAAGCAAGATAAAGGTAGGGCGAAAATTCAACTGCCCTACCTGGAAGTATGAATAATGCTGCCACAAATGTTTGTGTCCAAGATTTTGTGTGACATATACTTTCATTTTCTTGGTTATATACCTAGGATTGGAATTACTGGAGAAGATGGTAATTCTATATATAATTATTTAAGGGACCACCGGACTCTTTTTCAAAGCAGCTGCAGCATTTACCATTCCTATTTACATTCCCAAAATTCTATGTGGATTCCATTTTCTCCATACCTGCCAACACCTGTTATTATTTGACTTTTTTATTTTAGCTATGCTAGTGGGTATGAAAGGGTAGCTCGTGGTTTTGATTTGCATTTCTTTCATGAGAAATAATGAAGAGACTATTTTCATTTTCTTTTTAGTCACCTGTTTCTCTTCCTTGAATAAATGTCTATTCAAATCCTTTTCTAATTTTTAAATTATGTTGTTTATCTTTGTACTATTGAATTTTAAGGATTCTGTATATTTTCTGGATTCAAGACTCTTATCAGACACATAATTTGTCAGTATTTTCTTCCATTCTGCGGTTTGTCTTTTCACATTCTTGTGTGTTTTGGAGCACCAGCCTTATAATTTTTTGTTTTGTTTTGGTTTGGTTTTAGTGTACTGGGGTTCCTGGAAGCCCTTCTACCTCTGGGCTACACTCCTACGGGCTACACTCCTATGGGCTACACTCCCAGACCTATTTTAAACTTTTTTATGTGGAAACAGAGTCTCTTAAGCCAGCGTGGCTGGCTTCGAACCTGTGCGATCTTCCTGTCTCTGCCTCCCAAGCACGGGGATTACAAGCGTGCGACACCACGCCCAGCCCAGCGTTATAATTTTGATGAAGTTTTGGAGAATCTATGCATCCTGGTTTATTTAACACTCAGCAGTGGGAGGCAGCCTTTGATATTGCCTAGGTCTGTGATGTGATCACCTCAGAGCCTCTCCACTTGTCTCCACACCCTACCCCTCCTCTTCAGCCTTGAGCCATCCTGTCCTTGTTTCTATTTTTTTGGACACAGCAAGAATTTTCCTGCCTTTACATCTTGATACTCAAGAATCAGTTCAAATGTAATTTCCCCAGAAGCCTTCCTTGCCATATCCAAACCATCTGTCTAATCATCATCGTGTCCCCTGTTTAATTTTCTTTCTTTTTTGGTACTGATGACTGAACCCAGAGCTGTTTTACCAGTGAACCACATTCCCATCCCCTTTTAATTTTTATTTCAGTACAAGATCTGGATAAGGTGTTTAGGATGGCCACAAACTTGTGATCTTTCTGCCTTAGCCTTCCCAGTAGCTGTGATTACAAGTATGTAATTCTACTCCCAGCTAACTCTCTTTATAATATGTCTTAGTTATCTGTTTACTTGTTTACTAGAATATTCCAAAATATGAGCTAAATTAGAGCAAACATCATGTTGATTTTGTTCCTGGCTATATTTTAAATGCCTGTCTATAGCAGGTACTCAATAAATATTGAGTTAATGAGTACTCTAGTCCAGATAGCGAGCTAAAGGCTAGGAGCAATAGAATAAGTAAGACAGATCCTTGAACAGGCTGGAGTCACTTTGGAAATATGCACTGTGGTTAGTGTTCCTGGGAAGGTATATGGTCTTTAGCAGAAAACTCATTTGTAACATGAGTATAATTTATAACTGTTGTCTTTTTAAATATATTTCTATAATATAATATTATACACACACACACACACACACACACACACACCATAAGGCAGACAAGAACAAATTAGCTCTGCAAATACTCTGAACTCTTGGCTTTATCAGTTCACATCTGCTAATCTTATTCCCAAAAAATTCTTCATGTTTTCATGAATAAAGAACCCTGACAGTATGGTACTCCTTTCCTCTCACTATCTAATAATAATAAGAGCAATAGGAGCAGCAACAACAATGGTAAAATAAATAAAGACACTGAAGTGTACTATTCTGGCCTAGGGAGGAAGAAAAATGTCTCCCCTCTTATGAGCTGGCCACGGTTCCTGGGCTGGCTACATGGAGACTGGATTCAGTCTCAGCTTACCTGAAGTCAGCTGCGTGTATTTGAGCCCTTTTGAAGTCTCCAATTTCCTTCCCAGTGACTTTCAGTTGATAAGATCTTTCTTACCTAGTTTAGGGAATTTGTGTGAGGATCAAATAGGGTAGATGTGAAAATACTCCCAGCCCCTGCAGGACAGACGGTACCACAAACAGTTCAGCATCTCCAGAAACGTAAGCCGATAAGCAGGACTAAAACCCTTCCTAAAGAGCCATGCTCCTGTGCACCTCTGCTCTCCTGCCTCAAGATTTCTTACCTGGAATGTCTCTCTCCCCAACTCCCACCCCTATTTCCTCCTTCCATGCTTCAGTATGTGTGCAAACACCCTTTCTGAGGAATGCTGTCTCTAAATATTCTGGGCTCCAGAATCTTCAATGCTAATAATTGTGTAGAGACCAGCAGCCCCAAGATTAAATGGGAAAGACTCAGGTACAACCTACACAAAGAACCACACACAGATTCTCTGTAACAAGCTAGATTTCTAGCACAGCAAATAACAACAAAAACATAAACATAAACAAAAAAATTAGAAAGGATAGACGCACCACATATTTCCAAGAGTCTAAATCCTAAGACACTGGCTATAATTTTGGGTGCTTCCAAAAGAAAAGTTTCTATTAAGAGCTGGTCTAGAACATTCTTTATAAAGACTCTGTGTTACTTCTATATGCCCATGCTGCTCACCTTTTCTGATATTTGCATTTATATGTTCAGTTTTTGCTCCAGAATTTGTCAGTGTTTGCCTATGCATGTTTTCATACCACATACAGTTGTGAAGATTGTACATGCAAAATAAGTTACTTGGTAGAGGAAGCTCTTGGAAGGGTTCCTGGCCATGCAAAGAGAAAAAAAAATGTCCTTTGTAATCTGTCCACCAGTTGGTAGTGACATTTGCAATTTGCAGCATCAGAGCCAGCAGTAGCCCTCCTCTCAAAATACAAATTAAAGAACTTGGTTTTTATCAATTAATTTCTACAAAGACAACATCCTCCAAAACTCTGAGGAAAGGGAAAAGGTCTAGGAAGCTGGCTTTGCTTCTCTCCAATCTCAATATTTCTGCCCCAGGGTTCATGGCCTCTGGGTAATGTATGCTACCCCTTCTTAATCAATGTTTAGCATCTTAGAGAGGATGTATTTTTTTTTTTTACTCTTTTGTTAAAAGCCTCATTTCTTAATTGGAGCCTGAAAAGATAACTACTCTGAGGATAACACTTCTATGTTACATCAGCCACCCACCGCAGAGGTAGCAATTGGTATTTATCACAGTTAAATTAGGCAACGTTCAGTGTCCTGTAACCTATTGCAGTTGAGATTCAGCATCTTAATGAAAAAGCTCTGTTAATCTATGGATTTTGCTCCTATTTCCTTTCCTCTAAAATATACATAGTATGTCCCATAACATTTGAGTAAAGAATAAAATAACTGCATAATATGTGGCTGAATACTAAAGAAGAGTAAAACTACTTGCGATTTTTAAAAATCATTTCTCTAAGACATTAATGAAATTTTAAGTTTAAAGGAGCTCCACACTCTAAGTACATATGAAGTACTTAAGGCAGTTCTCACAGAAGCCAAAAACTCTATCACCATTAAAAGGGAGTATGTTGTTATAAAAAGAAGTGGGCTGCTTTAAACGTACTGAAATGTAAAAATGTTACCTCAAACTTAAGTCCAAAGCACTACAGAGGAAAGAAGAGATGGTTATTACTAAAAGAATTAATAATTAGAAATGACAGAACTGTTTTATATCTATCAGTCTTTGTGTTTTCCCCTTCTTCTTGAAAGCAAAGATACTATAACAAATAAAAGTTTAATAAGTAAAAAATACATGTTAAATGAAAAACCATGATTAACTTATTAAGAACCATTAAGTATATAATTACAAGGCTTCTATTACATTAAGATACCAATTTCTTTAAAGCCAGAAATAATACCTACTGAAACTTTAATTATTTAAATGAGAAGAGAAAGAGGCATGTTATCTTCTCTGACAAAGATTAAAATCAATTTAATTGCTTCTCTGCTGCCTTGACATGATTCTCGCTGTGAGTCAAGCAACCAAAAAGGGAAATTAATACCGCAGCTGTTAATCAAGTGATATCCGTGCACTCCATTTGATTACATCAGGGAGAAAACCATTGCTCCTTGGCTGACTCGTGCATCTCTGCCCCTTTTGCTGTTGTAGTTGGGTTAGCTCTGAGAGATGTTAAGGCTGGACTTGATTCTTTTTGAGCCTGTGATAGCGCTAGGTGAGGCACAGCCTCAGGAAATTGCAGGTTGTTGTGTTTGAGCCTTGGTAAAGGCAGTTCTATCAAGACAAGAGTTTTGCTCCAAATTAAATTCACCCTTTGGTGCCTGATTTCACTGTCCACTGGGTAAAGTACAAAAACACCAGGGCAGCGGCCAGGTTGGGGAATGAGAAAGAATACGAGAGTGTGGCTGAGATAGATGCCTTTTTGCCCGCAGAACATAACAATATATTCCTCAACACAGACAGCAGCAGTTTCTTGGAGGTCAAACACAGACTCCCTTATGTGAATTAGGACATGCATTTGAAAGCCAGGTATAGTGGCAAGTGGTGAACACCTGGAGGCCCCCACATCTGCTGTGAAAGCGCGGCTTTTGTCAAACACCAGCACCCGGTGCACATCCAAAAACATCACCACTTGGCAAACTAATGTATCTGATTGTAAGAAAATGGTATTGTGAAATATTTATGAGGCTGAAAATACAAACCTATACCCTGCCTCATCATCTCTTATCAGCCCTTGTTAACTTCGCAGATGACGAGAGACACTGGAATAACTGAGGTTGTCAAAACTAATAGATCTCGGGCACTTTGCACCCATGGAGTTCAGTTTTATCAAGGTCCTTTTTTGGTGTGGAAATTTTAACCCTTTCTCTTCCTGTTTGCCATCTCTTGTCAGAGGCAGAGATGAATCATTACAATTTACAAGCATGTACATTCCAAAGGAGAAAACTCTTTAGAGAACGCTGACTGGTCCTTTTATATAGAAAAATAGCTTGGAGTAGGGACTGTGAAACTTGGTTCATAGGGAAAAATTTTGTCTTTCAGCTTTCTAACATCCCTACCTCATGAAATCTTGAAAGATCATGAGGAAATATACCTATCCTGACCAAGTGGAGGAAAAACTTAAATACAGTAGGATATGGAGAAAGGCAAAAGAGACAAAACATACAGCTTTCCAAACTCAACATTCTTTTTACATTTCAGGAAAATCATTACTGGCTTGGGTCAGTGCACGGGAAGAGGTAAGATGCCCATCAGCTCTTATTTCATCTGCGCCCAGTTCACCTATCCCCAGGACCTGTAGATGACTTCGCCTGGCTCTTTTTCATCAAATACAACTCATCCTGCTATATTGGATCACCTTGCTGTTAGCCTGGCACTGTCCCTCCCCATTTCAATTTGACCAAATTGAAACAGATGCCCAGAGGCCGTGGAGATCAACGCTGGTATAACAAAATTTGGAGCCAGTTTTCCAGCTTAAATCAATATTTAACGGTAAGCCCACTTTTATTTATTTATTTTTTGGCAGGCTTTTACTGGCAAATATCACTTTAAACCGAAAGCCAGAAGCCTTAATTATAAAGGATGCCATTCAGGCTATATTTTGAAAAACAATAACTCATTTGACAAGACAACCTAGTAGTTTAAAGGATTGCACTCCCTAGAAGCAGGCAAGGGTGGAGTCAGTATTATTGTTTTCTATATCCTTCAAGGATGGATTTAATTATCTCATCTTGAGGCAGGCAGAGACAATTCAAATGGGGCAGAGGGAGAAAGAATCAGGAGGGAGACCCACTCACTGTCCAGTCAGAACAAGCAGCATCCCCAGGCTCACCTCCACCACTGGCTACTAACTCTGAGCTGGGACAAAACCCTGAGTGCAGGGGGCAGGTGGGGCATGTCAACTCTTCCCCACAGCTCAGTACAGTGACAAATATCCACCAAGATGGAGAAAAATCAAAGAATTTGCGTGAATAGCCCCCTGGCTTGAATGAGGACCAGTATGAGTGAGGTTCCTTGGTGACTTTTACCTGGCCTCACCGGTCAAAACCTATGATAACAGAGGAATGAGTGACACCAGATCAGAAACATAAGCCCCATTGGGATTGCCAGACTTGGCAAGACAGGCCTGGAGTTTTAATTTCTTTAGCATAAATTTTGGAATGAGTGACAGGGGCTTGAATTTCTTTTCACCTACCCTACCTCACAAAGTCACAGCAAACTGAAAATGGGTGGTTTCTGCCAGCTATTAGTAAAGATCAAAAAGAAGCGTGGACTTAAGGTATACAAAATGCACCCGTGCCCCCAATTTCATGAGAACCATTCCAGAGTTAATAATCATTCATTCATTTCAAGAAATTTATTCACAGTGCACATCCCAAAATTAGCAAGCAGTAGCATATGTTCTGCAACCACACACTCTACAAGCCTGTCTTGTAAGTCTGCCGTTTACCCTCAAGAGGATTTTGTGGTTTGCAAAAGAAGGAGGTTGCCATTCACTTGAATACATAGACTGTAGGGTGGGGGTTAGGAGAGACACTCCAGTACAGCTAACTAAGAAACAGAAGGGACTCAAAGTAACCATGTGACAGAGAAAAGAAGCCAGTCCAGTCCCCACTTGGGCACAGAGCCTGTTCCCCAACCCCCTGCCTGCCAGAACACATCATCAGGAGTAGCGTCTCTCCAGGTTGCCTCGTTCTACACACTGTTGCTCTGAAAATTCAGACTAAGCTCCAGGTACCATTCTCTTCTTTCTATGGAGCCCTAAGGAGTTCTCCCCTTAAGCCTTCACCACCCCACCACTCCTGTCACCCCACCAGGTCTTCCAAGAAACACAATTTAACTTGCCTTCTGCTTCTCCTCCAGCTTCTAAGCAAATTAGAGAGATTCCCATGGGATGTCTTCCAGGCAGTCCCGTGGGATCTCACACCCATCTCTCTGAGCAAACGGAGGAGGGACCGTCTACACTGACATGAACAAGGTTGTGGGACTTGAATCTTACTTCACCTTCCCTCTGCAGCTTGCCTGTCTCTCCCATGTCTGCCACCCACAGCGGGAGATTAAAAGAATAGAGGAGGTAGGAGCTCTTGTGAGAACCACGGGAATTTTGGCAGAAACTTTATGGGAACCATATGGCAGCAACTTTACAGCACGTGGAACATTTCTAAGGCAGAAGACATTATTATTACCCAACAACGCCTCTTGTCCATCTCAAGTGGATTGAGCACCACTGCCCAAAGACGGGGATGATATTTTCTGAAAAGACTACAAATGTAGATTTTATATGACCTCAATGCATCTAGTAGTAGCACAGATTCAAAAAAAAAAAAAAGAAAAGACAAGATTTGGAATTTCTCATACTTCCTAGCTATCAATAACCTTTTTATAGTACATTTACCCACATTTGTAATGAAGAAAGTGGACAATATAAATGGTTTTTAATATTTTATTTATGTAGCACACTCCTTCGTCAATGGTAATCTTATTCAGAACTTCAGTAGTAAAAAAAATAATGAATAAAAAAAGATCAGATCTGTTTGGAACAGTGGTAGAAAGCTGAGTATTTCTCAGCCTATCTCTCATTTTTTTTTTCTCTTCTTTTTCTTTCTTTACTTTTTAAACCAATTTCCTCTAAGACAAGGAGAAAAGTGGTTAAAAATTGTTTATCCTTTGTTGATTTTAAACAAGTAGGACAAAGGAAGGCATCTCCTTGTAATTGGTGACTGAAGAGTCCTCACCAATTCTTTGAGAGCCAAATGTGTCTTGCCCTGTTGCTCAGAAAGGCAAGCTAGTGAGTTTGCATTGCCTTCAATGTATTGGTGACTTTCCCGCCAGCCCCACAGTTCTGCACAGGCTTCTCAGTGGCCATCCATCAGACAGCACTCAGATAATGACCAGGAGCTGCACTGCTGCAGAAGGTCCCAGAACACTGCCTCAGGACCACACAGTGGGGCCCTGCAGTGGAGGATGCCATGCTGCCAAAGGGAACAGACACTAGGGTGATTGAAGAAAGGTTGTTCAGGCAGGACAGAGTCCTGAAGAGTCTTTCCATCCTCCAGTTCTGGAGCTCTATAAAAAAAAAATGTGTTTCCTCTGTACAGCATAGGTCATAAAGAGAAGTCCTACAGAAATCAAACCCTCAAACTGCACATATTTGTGCAGTAAGATTTTGAAACAAAATAAGAAAAGTTGCTGTATAGTGATTAAATTGTGAGTGGCTAAGGCAGAAGCCTTAATCCCAACCTTTAAGGAACTCTACAGAAAATAGACATGAAGATTTGGAAGAAATACGTCTAGTTGAGCTGGAGAAGTAGATAATTCAGTTCAGAAACACTAAAACAGGCTGATGGGAGAAGATACCTAGAATATGGCTAGAACATCAGTACACCCAAACCTCTACTGATTTAAGAGTACCCTAATAAAAGTGGGTTGAAGCCCTCACACCACACTGGTGCCTGTAGATGATTTTGGCTCTTTGAATATATTTAAACTTCAGTCCACTTTTTTTTTATTTGGTGGTACTGGGGTTCCTGGAAGCCCTTCTACCTCTGGGATATACTCCCAGACCTATTTTATATATTATTTTTTATTTGGAAACAGGGTCTCTTAAGCCAGCGCGGCTGACTTTGAACCTGCGCGATCCTCCTGTCTCTGCCTCCCAAGCGCGGGGATTACAAGCATGTGCCACCATGCCCGGCCAGTCCACTTTTTTTTACATGCTGGGACTTGAACCCAGGTGTATTCTATCCCTGAGATATATCCCCAGCCGTATTTTATTTTTTTAATTTTAAAATAAAGTCTCACTAAATTGCTGAGGTCCTCGCTAAACCTGTGATCCTTGGGCTCTTTGAAGGAAACTGCCTCATAAGAATTACTTTTTCTTTAGCATAAAGAAAAAACAATTCTACAGCACACTACAACCAGAGAAGGAGTCCTTTGATTTAAATATATTAACATATATATTTTTAAAGTATCGTGATAATAGTAAGAAAACTCCAGGCTTTCTGCCATAGTTAATTTAAACTTTTTAATGCCCTGTTCCAGTGGGGGAGGGTACTAAATATTTAGAGATTTAAGTCAACTTTTTGTTCATTTTTGTTTTTTTTTTTTTTTTGGTATGGGAAAACTCCATTGATTTCTTTGGATTTAAAAGCTCTAAATTCATTATAAGTGTCTTTAAAGATTAGAAAAGAATATCTGAACAGCCTCGCATGTGTGAAAAAAGGTGGGAGTACTACGCATTTCTGTGTAATACAGGGAACAGAATCTCAGCAAAGACTCACTCCTGAGAGACTGACTGAAATATGCCAAAAAGTCCAGTTGAAGTCCACAGACCCAGTGCAGTCCAGACATGCAGAGGCCCCAGGAAGTGCTGGGAAAGCAGGATAAAGTCACTTTCCAATTGGATGTAGCCACAATGCACTCCATGGAAAGTCTGAAATAGATACTGAACCCACATCCTGGAAAATTAACATACAAGCCCACAATTCAATAAGTGTTGAATGCACAGAGACTCAGCTTCCACACGGCCTTAAGTAGGAAGAATTAGTACAGAGGCGAGGCCACAATGCTATGTTTACTAGGTGTGGTCTGGATGTGCACAACCACCCTTGCCCATGGCCATGGCAGCTGCCTTCTTGCTCTCTCTCTCACTATTTCACTTATTCAACACATCTCCACTAAATGTCTGTGTGAGCCCAAGAGATACATCACTATGCTCATACTACTCTCTCAGAACAAACAAATATTTGGGGAAATTATGCACAACTTTCCTGCCCCATGCAGCCCTGTATGCTTCTTCTAGGATAACTCGAAAATTTATATATATATATTTCTGGGTGATTTCACTTCTCTGGAAAAAGAGACCACATTGCACTAAAGAAGAGATCTGCAGTCTCCTGAGAATCCCTATCATCCTTCCTAGCACCAAACCCAAGGTTGCTATTCATTCCTCCACTTTCAGCACAGAGACAGACACCTCCCCAGACCCTTATGCTCAGATCTTAGAGCCCAGTATCCTAGGAACAAATTAAAGTAGTAGCTGGAAGCATAGCCAAGCTGAGAATTTACAGATGTTCAATAAAACCTGCAGGCAGCCCACCAAAATCCCTGCACGGAGCTGGAAGGGCACACGTCCAGCGCGGTTGGAAATGGGTCCATAGTGAGGAAAGAAACGAGAATCATGGCTGCTCCAGATGCACACTCGTTATAAAGGATGCTGAGGAGTTCAAATGCATCTTTCAAGAATAGTAACTTTTCAATCCAGCACAGGCTGTTTTGAACTTCAGAATTCTCACTTCGCCATTAAAAACGTTCTGTGGAGTCAGAGCGCAGAACAGATCATCATACTGCCAAGAAACGGTGAGATGCACAAGCTGAGAGGAGCTCGGAGTGAGACGGAGAACACAGATACCCAAAAAGCCACTGAGTAGCCAGCCAGCGTGCTGGGCACCAAATAGGCATTCCCGTCTTATTATCCTTCTCTTGATTGCCCTATTTGGACACATTTGTAAAAAGCATTACTCACCGCACCCTTTATTCCCCAAATACAGCAGATGGTTTCAGTGCAGTGTTTCAAATCAGATGTTAGGCAGAGAGACCAAGCCGGAGCCCAGAGCATCTGGATTTTCAACAAGCAGAACGCAGAGCGTGGGGGAGGCTTGGAGAGAACGGAGGGGAGCAATTATTCTGGGGATTTACCCAGGAATTTTTAGCCAGAAGGAAAATAGCCCCCCAGGTCATATGATTATTCTTTCTTGAAACAGTGGGAAGAAAAGGTGTAAGCTCCCAGGAAATGTACCGGCTTATTTTGGGAGCCAGATATTTCAGGTAAAAATGCCTTTCTTCGACATATATACACAGACATGAAATGCCAGAACAATTTTTCTAACTAAACTTTTAAGAATAAGATACTAAAGGATTATATATGAAAATAAAAGTAAGAGGGAAAAGAGTAACACAGCATAATACAATATTCATGGTTTTCAAGAACCTAAGTAGTCTGGGTTCATAAAGCACAAAAGGACATACTTCTCTATGTTTCGGGAAATCGTACTTTGTCTTGTTATTTAAAGGTTGTCAAGTAAAGAATCTGTTAAATTGTGAGGCAAAGACGCAAGGCATAGAGATTACTTGTTCTTGTCAATAACTGGAAATGATTGAGGAGCCCGAGCGGCTTCTTAGTGTCGTGTTGGATATTTGTCAGCCTGAGCGTGTTACCAGCTTGCTGGTAACAATGGCTTGCTAGAGATCTTAGGCAAGCTATCTAATCTCCTCCACGGCTTCAGCTCACCTTTGTAAAATGACAGAGTAGGACTCCTATTAACTCCGAGGACCACTTTTTGCTTTAATAGTCTACAAACACACAAATACACAAAATCCCACCTAACAAAGGAATGTATGTAAAGGGCTTAATGCAAGGTACTGATGTGTTGCACACAAGTGCTGAATAAGTGAGAGTTTCCATCATGTTTGGTTTGGTTTAATACGAGGAATTGAACACAGGGGCATTCTACCTCTGAGCTATACCCCATCCTCCCTATTTATTTATTTATTTATTTTGGAAATAGGGTCTTGCTAAATTGCTGAGGATAACCTCAAACTTGCTATCTTCCTGTCTTAGTCCCCCCAAGCACTGGGATAAGAGTCCTACGCCACTGCACCGAACTGTGACAAGGTTGTTATTGGCATAAATTTCTCAAGTTTGGCTCTGTCATTAAAGCAGTTATCCCTTGAACACTGGCTACTTTACTGTGGAGACCAAATTAATGCT
The DNA here is from genome assembly GCF_963383645.1 of Muscardinus avellanarius. Taxonomy (NCBI): domain Eukaryota; kingdom Metazoa; phylum Chordata; class Mammalia; order Rodentia; family Gliridae; genus Muscardinus; species Muscardinus avellanarius. Next base: position 85,080,089 of record NC_137788.1, on the reverse strand, counting down.
GCAAGCTCTGACCTAGAACTTGACCCAAGTGGGTCCGTGGAGAAGCAGCGGATTCCGGTGCTCACCATTTGGCCTCAGAACTGGGAACGAGTGACCGACCGTCCTTATATCATCTTCTGGCAAGTTTTTCTGATTCCACTAACAGTTTCTCTTAGGGGTTGCCTGGAACAGGAACATGGGTCTGCCAAGACATCCTGCTGCCTCGGCATCTATGTGTTGAGGACCCCCACTCCACATAGTAAAATAGGCAGAACGCCCCGAGAAAGAGGTATCGTCTCTGGCAAAAAATATCCCCCACTTTAGATATCCTTCATAACTATTATTCTCTTGGTATTCTTTTAACTCTCTACACGAATTGCTCTGATGATGTGAGATCAGAAATTGAGTCCGTGGAAATAAACGTCCTTGGCTTTGCTCAATAGTAAGGAAAAAACTGGCCAGAACTCAGATGCTGTGATAAGCATTCCAACTGCAGCAATTACAAAGGGTCTCTGACCCTCACTATCACTAACTTAGGTTAAGCTATTAACTCCGGTAACCGATAGCTCAGTTTAAGGAAACTTTGTTTACCCTTGAGATCCTGCCTAGAGACAGAGAAGATAAAATTTTGGGTGTGACTTCAAAGCAATTTAACTGATGAACAACTTAGTTGCCAAAATACAATAGAGCCAAGGAGAAAGATTGTTGACCTTCACGCCCAGTGTGAGCGTTCCCCGAAACAGGGAGAATGCCGCATGGCTAGAAATGAAAATGACAAAATAAAGGACAGATATTCTAAATATATATGTATGAAGGAAAGGAAATACCATAAGACTAAGAAAGCACTTTTTCATGAAGAAGAGCTTATCATAAGAACGTCCCGACTGGGAAAGAAAGGAATTAGAAAGTTAGAAGCAGGTTGCAGAGGGTTTGTGATAAGGAAATGGATTATTAGAGACCAATAGGCCTTTAATAGGCTTTTGTCTAAAAAAGAGTGTTCAGCAGTCAAGGAAATACATCTGACAACTAAATCCAAGAACTTCACAGTGTTATTTGTGGTGTCTTATTTGCCAAGCTGTGTTGTGAGTTTTTGTAAGCTTTCAGACTTCAGAAGGCAAGGCGGATGAGATCTGAGAGACGCCCATCGCATCTCCCTGAACGCCACATCTCCCCATGCTTGTCATTTGGATATAGATGGAAACTTCAAAAAAGAAAGCAAAAGAAGATTCCATGAGAAGGCGTATTCTCCAAGCCCTGGGCCTTGGGCGTGCCTGTATTGCCTTTGGAATTTACCTTTGGACCTGCCCTGCTGCGATAACGGAGGAGTTAATCTCCTAAATGCTGGACTAGTCATTTACTTTGTTTATATGTAATTTACTATTGTTTTGCTGTGATTGCCCCCCTTCCCTTTCCTTTTTCTCCTATTATTAATCTCACTGGTGAAGGGTATAAGTTTCTCTGGGTTCCTGTAATAAATTGTCATTGGCTCAAGAAGCCTTTGTCCACCTCAAATTCTTTCCCAAGCGTCGTACCTAAAAACTTAGGGAATTCATAGAGGGGAAAGAATTGCTGCAGATAGCCTTCTGCAGAACTCCACCTGCCTTTTGCCCCATCTTTCTGAGGATTTGACCGGGAGCTGACAATAACGACCCAACTGAGATTAGTCGGCAACATGGGTCCATAAACATTAACTTTTTTTTCCCACTTCTGAAACCTTTTCCTGATTTACTTAGAAATTTGTTCTTCTTGACCCATAAGGTTATTTGAAAAATACTACACATTTGTGGATTCCTCACTTTGAAAGGAAATGGCCACTTGAAATAGTCTAAAAATAAATCAGTAGAAATTATAACATAAAGCTTGAATATGAAAGTTTCTCCTCCCTGCTCTGCTTACTATGTTTCCTTTATGATACCCATTCCTTGGAGTGCCCAAGTCAGAAAACAGAGAGGCATCCTAGACTTCCCTTTGCTAACTTTTTCTTTCTCTTTTCTCTTTCTCTCCCTCACATCTTAATTAATAGCTAAACATTGCTTTGTCTGCTTACATGTATTTGATGGGTATTTGTTGAATCAACACAAGTAATAACTAATGGCTCTATAGTGCTTACAGCAGGATGGGCACTCGTCTACACATTTCTATATACTCCCTACACATTTCATTTGTATTCACAACTATGTCTTAGTTCATTCTGTGCTGCTGTAACAGAGGGCCTAAGACTGGGTAATTTATAAAGAACTGAAATTAATTTCCTCACAGTTTTAGAGACTATGAAATTCAAGGCAGGAGAACTGGCATCTGGTAAGTGCCTCCTTGTATCATCCCACAGCAGAGGGCAAAAGGGCAAGAAAGCTAAGAGAGGCTGACCTTGTCCTTTTATAAGGGCACTAATCCCACCCAAGAGGGTGGAGTCCCTGGACCTAAAGGTCCAGCTTCCTAATGCTATTCTAATGGCAATTGAATTTTCATATGAGTTTCAGATAGAATATTCAAACCACAGCAAGCTCTATCATCTCTTTAACAGATTAGGAATCTGAGGGGTATGGAGTAATCAGGTGACTTGCTGAGAGTCACATGGTTAGTAAATAGCACAACTGCCTTTTCCAACCCAGGCAGTTCAGCTCCAGAGGCTGGGCACTTCACTGGTACTTTGTTATCTCTTTCTATATTGACACCTTTAGATGTAATCCTACTACCTAAGTCAAGGTATATCCATTCTGAGTTAAATAAAATAGGCAGCATATTGTTTCTCCAACAGTATTGTTTTGTTTAATTTGTCTCACCTTCCCAGCTTCACACTGCACCCTGGTGCTCTAGAGTGACCAGGAGAACACCCACACAGTGCGAGTCACCCTCATGCTCCTCTCTGGCAACCTAGTGGTACCAGTTCCTTGCTTCCTGCCAAGTCAGCAGAGTGGGTACAGAAAGAAAGAAAATTAAAGGGTAAATTGAGGGCAGCATAGTGTAATAGAGCTCCCCTTACAATTGGACATTCAAAGAGGCACCTGATCCTTCTAACCTGTTCTTTATTTTTATTTACTTATTTGCAGTGCTGAGGATGGAAGCCAGGGGCACTCTTCCACTGAGCAACACTCCCAGTCCCTTTTACTTTTATTTTGAGATAGGGTCTCACTTATCTTCTCAGGCTAGCCTCAAACTTGTGATCTCTCTGCCTCAGTTCCCAAGTCACTGGGAGTACAGGTATGCAGGACTTTGCCAGGCTCCTGATGCCAAGTTGCCCTTTCCTTCCCAGCTTTATCTTATGTTGGGAGCAAAACCTCTCTCCGCCCCAGGCCCTCGGATCAGTGGGTCCCTGGACCCAGACTCGACATATGTGCACACCCTCTCGCTCTCACTTTTTGTCCTTCATCTATCTATTTCTAAAGCTATAGTCAGTATGGGGAAGAAAATTGTCTAGACAAGTTGTCTTCTCTATTTGGCCAAACTGAGAATAATAAATTCTTTTCTTGCTTCGCCAATCTCTCTGTCCTCTCTTTCTCTCGAACACTTGATGCAATGGGTGACTGATCTGGTCTGTTGGGAACCCCAGAGTCTAGCCTCTTGCCAGGGACCCTAGTAACAATAGGAAGAAAGAGGAACACAGAAGTGATTGAGTAACTATGGTAAAGAACCAGAAGTTAGTAGCAGGATGTTAGGTGATTGAAGATGCGCTTTAAGAAGGACAATTTGTTGCCAGGTAATAGGATGGACTGGAAGCAGGGGTATCAATTTGCCAGCTCTCTTCTTCATCCTGCTGAGCCATCAGGGGGACCTCAAGCTGAGTGGTGGGAGTGGAAAGAGCAATCAATCACCTGGAGAGAGATTTGGGAGTAGAATTGGCCTCTGTGTCTGATTAGATGAAAAGGATGGGAGGAAGGAGACAAAGGCCTCCTCCGAGTTCGCAGAGGGAGCCCCAGGGAATGGTAATCTCACCAGGCATAGTGGTGGATGAGGGAAATGGGCCTTGCCTCCCTGCAGATTATAGTCTAGTGAGGATACATAATAAAATAGCAAGCTAATACAATCTGTCAAGTTCTATAGAAGAAACCATACACAGGATAGGAGGAGGAGAGGAAGAAAGCAGGCCTCCTGAGAAGTAGAAAAACAGCAGCAGAGCTCTGCAGCTCAGAAGCCGAGGAGGCCACAGATTCCCATAAGACAAGTGTGGGAAGCCCAGCAGACACCAGGGGCTGTGGGATTTTGCCCTTGGTGGCTGTAATGGCTCTGGGGGGCATAATCTGTAAAGTGGCTGGAGTTGAATGATTGGGATCAGCTGGCTCACGCGTACATGAGATTTGAGAACGCTGTGAAACCAACCCAGACCATGCTTTCTGAAAGTTTGGAAAAGAAAATAGCAGTTTAGCTCAGAAAGGAAGTTTTGAGAGTGCTTTTTTCTAAGACAAAGTGTAACTTATTTATGGTCTAAGAGAGAAGTCATTTTAGGCAAAGGTTGAAGATTCAAGAAAGGAGGGGCACAGATGAAGGATAAATCCCAGAAGAAAGAGGAAAAAGGAGAGAGGAGGGAGGGACAGCAGAGACCTGAGAAAGGGCCTTGGAAGAAAGAAGTAAGCAGGCTGTGTCCCAAAGAGACACGTGTGCTTTGGGGCTACAAAGAAAAAATAAGTACGCCCTCTCTTCTAAATACTGAACAAGATCAGAAAGCAGCTCAAGAAATGCTTTCCCCCCAGGTGGCTCATTTGAGGGGCACCGACACCATCTTCAGAGAGAGAAAGCTGTGTGCTAGGAGAGGATACTGAAATAGTCTGCTATTACAAATTCAATACACAAACGGTATTTGCAAAGTCACACCAGCATTTATCTCAAGAAATCAATAACAAGTATTAAGTGGTTCTGGTTTTCCTTTTACCATCAGAAACAGGAAAGATCTAGCAAGCTGTTTGGATAGACATCACTTAAATAAATTACCTGCAAATAATTGAATTTATTTTCAAGTACAACAAAATAGGAAAATCATTTTTAATGCTTCTTTTAAATGGATATGTTTCCATAGCGGGTAATGCATATAAAGGAGCGAAAGAAAAGTGAGGGCCATAATATTTATTGAACACTTACTATATTCCAAATGTCTTAGATTCAGTATAGGATACCCTTCCTCACTTAATTCTAACACTCTCTACAGGAGATATTATTACCTCTCTAGATAAAGCGAAAACTCATGCATGTCAAAGACCTGTTCTCCTGAGTGTTCACCCTTCAGTATAACTCTCTAGGATGGTTATATCTAGAGACTGGCTTGACAACAAACTTTAGAGCTCTGTTTGGCACTCCTGCCACCAAAGAAGTCCTGACCATTAACAGATCCCATTCCCAGGACTTATTATGAGAAGGACCTTGGCTTTTCATCTTTTATCATTTTGCTCATAGCCATTTATAATAGACATGGTCTTGAGTGCCTCTTTTTTCTTACCATAGTCCTGTTTCCAGAGGCCTCACAGCCATGAGCCCCTGATGAGGGGGTGGATCCAAGGTGTTGGATTTTATCTTTCTGCCAGCTGGTCAAGGCTCAGTAGCTATTCCCCAGGTGGAGCACCCATCAGACTCAAGGCTAAGGGCCAACCAGTTAGCGTCTAATAAGAATCCAACTAGACACAGATAATGCAATTGGCGATGGGCTCTGTAACTAAAAACCACATAGATTTGAATCTGAAGCTGGTATGGGTCCACAGCCGTGAAGGAGTAGGTGCCCCTGTAGGTCAGAGCAGGAAGCAAGAGCAAGGAGGGAAAATTCAGTAAGCAAATGGGAGAATGGAACAGAGACACAGAGCATTTGAGGTGAGAGTCGTGTGGCCCTGGGGAAGCATATTATCCCATTCCTGAATTCTGCCCTTCTGGAGCCACCTGTAGTTAATCTCGGCCTCCACTTGCCCACAACATTGTCTGATACAGCCTTATAATAAACACTACTTTGGGGGAAGGTACCTGCTGTCTAGAAGCAAAGTTGTGGACTAAACACTCATTTAACACAAAACAATTTATTAACAATGTAAAAACATTAGCTAGCTTTCAGTCCTGTGCATTTTAAGTTCTGTGCATTTTAAGCATAGATCAATTCATTTGATCTATACAAGTTGGTAATTTTATTCTCATTTCACAGGAAAAGAAACACTCAGGCAGAAAAAGTTAATGTGTAAATGTCTTCAAAACTCTGCTGTAAATTCACTCCGAAATATAAATGAGACCCTATTTTCACCCCAAAATAAACTCTACTTTGCCTGTATTTCAACTTAGAGTTAACTCAGGTTTTAAATCCCAGAGTTTTCTAACCAGTTTAATTGGCAGCTTGGGAATAATTCATTTCTTTTTCAACTGTAGAAACAAGTTGAAAATAGCTTCAGAAAACAAAATTTATTCCTGAACCAAAAATTAAAACTTAATAATGTGCAAGCAAATCGCATTGAGCTTTTATCACATTTTGCCCTTGCTGAACATTCTTGGCTCCAGCAGCTGCTCCATGAAATGTAACTGTCACTACAGTGAATAAATAAGCAACTATGGCTGTGATACAGCTGCCCCTTGTAACAGCATTAGCGAAAAACCTTCAATGCAACTAGCGCCCAAAAGAGCTGCATTCTGACTGAATACGAATGGGATTTTGTGCAATCCACACCAATTCCCCCTAGACTACAAAACAGGTGGAGGCCAAATTAGCTTCATAGTGGACATCTAGTATTTTGCCTACCTAGCAGGTTTTATCCTTCTGGGAGTTTTTCTGAGCCTAACTTCACTCTGATTCCTGTGGGGAAATTGCCTCCCTAGCCACATCCAATTGGTAGGCCAATCTGAGGTAGGCCAATCAGATATTTCTTTTAGGATTTTGCACATGGGAATCAAGGAAGAGAATCAGCATTTAGAAATGGAAGATTTAAAATGAACAACGTGGGAGCCATCAGTATGTTATGTTCTCTGCCACAAAGAAGAAAGTAGCTTCCAAAGACAATGTTTTGGAGAGACAAACACATTTGAATCCTTTATTACAGTATTTATTACAGTAGTTCCTGGGCTCAACCGAATCATTGTCCTCCCCGTATTTGATTACTCAGTCCTTTCTAAGATGACCTAGGTCAATAAACTTTGTCTATATTATTACGTTTCTGTCATTTTCAAGTCCTAAAACAATCTTATCACTTATTCTCATTGTCTTGGCCATTTTTAAGAGAGAAACATGCTTTCCATTTTGCATAGAAACTTGGATAGTTACAATATGTTTCTTTTATCACTCATTATCTTTCTTCTGACCAACATTCTCTTACTACACAGATTATCTTTCCAAGTTCATGATTTCTAAAAATGCTTTGAATTAGAGCCACACATCGTAGAACATTGGGAATAACATTTCTGTATAAGAAACGCATTCCTTGGAATTGCACAACACATAGTCATATTTAGTAGTTATGATAGTAGCCATGGTAATCATTAAAGATTTTCTGATGGTGAAAGGGCCTGATTTACTTGCTCACTTAGCAATGTTCATATCCAGTTTACAGAAGGAAAAATGGTACCCAAAATTGATTGGTGCACAAACCACAGAAGGTTACCAGTGGCAAAATGGTGTTGGCAAAGCCTATGGGAGGATGAAAGAAAACTGGAGCAAGCCTTAGCAGAGAGTTGAATGAATCATTCAAGTTCTAAACCATAGCACTAATGAGAAAGAAAGGAGGCTTAGTATTTATTCTATGGTATCCTATGGAACATTCCAGTCACATCCCAAAACTAGGAGCCCTTCAGCCATATCCACTTACCATGAAGACAGTTCAGCCAAGTGCAAGGAAAATGGGCACCAGAACATCTACCATCACAGGCGTCCTTTGAAAGAGTCCTTTATGTTTTGCTTGCCTTAAATTGCACTTCAATAAGGGAGAGTCATTTGTGAAGTCTGTCATGCCAAAGACATGTCTGGACTCTACCTATCTTTTTTGTAATGTGCTTTTATTGGTGCATTACAGTCTCACATCATATTAATCATTTTGACAATGACATACATGCACACAGTACTTGGTGCCTCCTCCTGCCTCCCCATTTCCTCCTACCCCAGTACAGAGTACTGAGATTGACATTGGTATATTCACATATATACATATAGTCGATATTAGTATTTCCATTATCCAACCTCAGTCTTCCTCTTCCCCTTCCCTTAGACCTCTTCCCTGGCTCGACTGAGGTTTCTTCTCCATTATCTGGAGTCCCTCTGGTATCCCAATTACTCTCTAGCTGTGCATATTAGAGAAAACATATGGCCCTTCACTTTCTGTGATTGGTTGAGCTCACTTAACATAATGTTTTCCAAGTCCTCCCATTTTCTTGCAAATGACATAATTTTGTTCTTCTTTATTGCTGATCAGAATTCCATTATGTTTATTTACCATAATTTTATAATCCATTTATCTCTTGATGGATATGTAGGTTGGTTCCATAACTCTGCTATTGTGAATTGTGCTGCTATGAACATGGCTATACATATATTACTGTAGTTCTCTGGTTTCAACCTCTTTGGATAGATACCTAGAAGTAGTATATCTAGATCGTAGGTGGATCCATTCCCAATTTTCTAAAGAGTCTCCACACTGATCTCCATAGTGGCTGAACTAGTTAGCAATCTCACCAACAGTGTAGAAGAGTTCCACTTTCCCCACATTCTCCCCAACATTTATTGCTATTTGACTTCTTGATTATTGCATTCTGATTGAGGTTAGATGGAATTTGTGTAGTTTTTATTTGCATTTCCCTGATTGCTATTGACGTTGAACTTTTTTTCATGTATCTATGGCCATTTGTGTCTTTTCTTTTGTGAGGTATCTATTTGATTTAGTTGACCTGGGTTATTTTTTTAATGTAATGTTTTATAATTTCTTTGTGCATTATAGATATTAGTGTTCTGTCAGAGGGATACCTGGTAAAGATCTTCTCCCATTCTATAAGATTTCTCTTTAGATTCTTAGTAGTTTCCTTTGATGTACAGAAATATCAGGAGACAAAGTGATGCACTTATTAATAAAAGGAACAATCCAACAAGAAGATATAATAATAGTAAACATCCATGCCCCAAATTAGGGTGCCACCCACATTTGTGAAACAAACTCTTCAGGACATCAGGTCTCAAATAGACCCCAAAACAATAATATTGGGAGACTTCAACACCCACTCATGCCAGTAGATCCATCTCCAGACAAGAGATGAATAAAGACATTTTATTCCTAAAGAACACGATAAACCATATGGACCTAATAGACATACACAGAGTAGCTTAACCAGCAACAGCTGAATACACATTCTTCTCAGCTGCATGGAGATCAAATGATATATTCTTGAATGAGGAATGGATCAGAACAGAAATAAGGAAAGAAATTTAAAATTTTTTCTGAAATTAATTCCAAAAAATAGAAACATGCCGGGTGTGGTGGCTCACGCTTGTAATCCCCGTGCTTGGGAGGCGGAGACAGGAGGATCATGCAGGTTCAAAGCCAGCCTCACTGGCTTAAGAGACCCTATTTCCAAATAAAAATATAAAAATGGGTCTGGAGTGTAGCCCGGAGGTAGAGGGTTTCCAGGAACCCCAGTACCACCAAAAAAAAAAAAAAAGAAGAAAGAAAGAAAAAAGAAAGAAAGAAAGAAGAAAGAAAGAAAGAAAGAAAGAAAGAAAGAAAGAAAGAGAGAGAGAAAGAAATGAGTAGAAGAGTGATATAAAATGATTTAAGGTGCTTCTAACTAGTAAATCCCACGGTTAGCCTCAGCAACTTAACAAGAACCTCAGCAACTTGGCAAGCCCCTCTTTTAAACAAACAAATGGTGTGCTTTGTTTTATTTTGTTTTGTTTTGTGGTACTGATAATTGAATCCAGGGGCAGTCTACATCTGAGCTACACCCCCAGTTTTATTTCATTTTTACTCTGAAACAGGGTCTCACTAGACTGATGAGGGTCTCACTACTTGCTGAGGCTGTCCTCGAACCTGTGATCCTTCTGTCTTACCCTCCCAAGTACTGAGATTATATGCATGCACCACCACTCCCAGCCAGGTATGTGCTTTATTATAGTCCATCTATACCATAGGCTATAATGCAGCCCTGAAGAAACAAAGATGGCTCTATATTCATTTTATTCATTTTCTTTTTCTAATTTAAAAATTTCTGTTTATTTATTTTAAATTTTTTTATTGGTACATTGCAATCATACTTTTTTGTGGTACTGGGAATAGAACCCAGGGTCCTTCTACTCTGGGCTACACTCCCAAACCTATTTTATATTTTATTTGGAAATAGGGCCTCACTAAGTTGCTGAGAGCCTCACTAAGTAGCTGAGGCTGGCTTTGAATCTGTCTCAGTCTCCCAGTAATCATATATCTTAATAGAGTACAAGATGATAGAGGCATACATGCACACATCACTCATTTAGCCCTTCCCCAATTCCCACCCTCTGCCCTCCCCCTTCATTTTATTCATTTAATATTAAAATAAAACTAAAGTATATTAAGTGGGCAGGGCAGCTAATTTTAGAACAAAGTATATAATGTAATCTGGAAGGAAAGCATGTTTGTTTTTTCTGAAAATAGCCTGCCCCAGATTCAGCCAGCTCTCCTACTAATAAACCACGAGACCTTAAATGAGTCCCTTAACTTTTTGTGCCTCAGTTTCCACATCTTTGAAATTAGAATGATAACAGTACATAGGATTGCTGAAAGGACTATAGAAAGCAGTCTTATGAAACACTTGGCATGTTACCTGACTCATGATACACAAGAAACTATTCATAGTAGTTATGTCTGGGAAGTGGAGCAGAGTTTAGAACTTACCTAGGACTTTTATTTTATACTTTTGAGTACTGTTTAATTTTCAACTTAAACATATTATTACTTTACAATAACATTTCCCAGTTTAACTCAAAGAGTCATCTGTAGAAATTGATTTTAAAATTCTTTTCCATGACTATTTCGATATTTATCATAGTCTTAGAGTTAGATTCCCCTCAAAATAAATGTCTATAGTCTTTCCTCAAATAACAACGCTAACTAGCAGCTCTCCAGCATCTATAAATCTCCCACTATGCATCCAGACAGGAGGGATGAATTTGCCTGGTGAAGGATCACAGTAGTGAGTCGTGAGGTTTTAGTTGACTTATTTGTTGCTATAATAAACCATTATTCATTCATTCGCAAAGTATATAAGAAAGACTGACCTTGGCAGCCTTCTTTAGTAGTGAAAGAACTCTAAGCCAAATATCTAATCATCAGAATCAAAATCTGATTTCTGGATCATCAGAAAAATCGGCCTCTTCTGCTGCCAAATGATCCTCTCGCTGACCACATTTTCAGTCAATCAGAATATAATCCTATCACGGGCTGTGAGCGAGCATGAAGATTGCATTTTGTTTCATAGCTGGTCTAAACATGATTACTGCTTTCATCACACAGCCATATCATCAAGTCAATAAGGATTTTCTATACTGACTTTTCATGTTGCACAGACTGTATAGAGGAACTTGGGTAATTCCAATTTGCTGCACAAAACCCAGCTTCTGCAGAGAATAGCTTAGTACCTGTTCACCTTGGCTTGTTGAGGATAAACCATGGTACCACTCATCAGCCCAGGAGTTCATTTCTCTTATTCCAAATATAAGAAAAAACTCATCAACCCTAATTCTCCTTAAAGATAGATTTCTCTTGTAAAAATGAACTTTTAAGACACTTCTATGACTCAAGCCATGGATGCTGTAAAAATTGCACTATTGTGTGGCATTCCTTCATGGGGGATTTCCTGGTTCTAGGAATTTAATGAGCCCTGAGGAGGCCTCAAGGGTGCCCTGGTACTGTCTCTGGGCAGGGTAATATCCACAAAAAAGAATGTGGCTAGGAGGTAGGTAGTGCTGTTTCCTATGTTTTTGTGGCCTAGGGGGAAAAAAACACAGTTGGAAGGTGGGAGGAGAGGAAAAGAAATTATGAGTTAAACTACCTTTGTGCAATACAAAAATAAAGCGAGGGGCACATTGTGAGAACTAAACTAGGCAAACAACTGGAGTTTGGGGAATGTGTTTCTTGGTGTGAGTTTCAACTCCACCTGTTTCTGGGAATTAACTGCCTTTTTGAAATGTGTGTGTGTGTGTGTGTGTGTGTGTGTGTGTGTGTGTTCCAAATTTTTGAATTTTCAGAAAAATATGGGCATGTGTTTATAGCTCACGCTTGTGGGACAACTTCTTAAGTGAGCAGACTCTGTGCCCAGGACTACCCTGAAGCAGAGTTCTCCTAAAGGTACCAAGGCAGGAGTCAGAGATTAGGGACCTTTCTGGGAGATGCTACTTCAGACTGACTCATGCCTTATTGTTGGAATGGGAGAGTAGTAGTATCTTCCTCTGTGGATAGACACAGCGTAAAGGGTCACACGATGGTGTTTAGAAGAGGGACACACTCTTGCTAAAAGGGCTGAGATGCCGAATGCAAAATTAGCAACTAGGGTATCTACACAAGAACCCCCATGTAAAGTGTATCTTCTCAGATAGAACGTGGGATAATCATCATCACATCAAAGCATAAATGTCTCCCATTGACTCTAAAATTCCTTTTAGTCAATAATATACCCGTATAGCTCTATGCATGGGTATTGTGGGAGCAAGAGATGGGAAGGCAGGAACAATGCAAAAACACAGTCTCAGTCCTCTGATGGTTTTCGGGGGAGTGTCGCCTCCTATGGGAAGATCATGGGGGTCTGTGAGCAGGAATTCCAGGCAGGAGCAGCTGCAGGAGGTGGGATGTGAACTGGGGAGGAACTGAAGATAGGGTGGACAATTTGGAAACAGGTGTGAGACATCCCTCTTTCCTAACACTTCAGAACAAGAAAATCTTACAGGAAAAGTAAAATGAACAGATAGCCAAGTCATCTAAAACCAGACCCATATTTAAAACAAAACTTTCGTTACTATTTTTGTTCTCTCATATCACTGTGGCTATTCCTTTGGTATATGTTTACTTCTTCTCTGATAAGAAGCCAAATATATAAGCTCAATGTCTTCTAGGAAGAAAAGAAAAGCATTGTTCAGGCCTCTAGCATTGGCCGGCCAATGCCAGATAGAGAAGCCACCCCAGGAGAGGCTGGGGGAGGGACACTGGGAAGCTCTGTTCTTTTACTGAGCCTCTTCCTTGGAGCCAGAGAGGAATAGAGCCACAAGTTCATTGCTTTCTGTTTTGTTGTGTATTTGTGTGCATGTGGGTGTGCATGTGAGCATTTTGTTATTGTTTTCTGTGTTACTGGGAATCGAAAACAGGGGCATTCTACCTCCAAACCACACGCCCAGCCCTATTTTATTTTTTATCCTGAAACAGGCTCTCACTAAGTTGCTAAGCATATCACTAAGATCCTGAGGCTGGCCTTGCACCTGCAATTCTCCTGTCTCAGCCTCCCAAGTACTGAGACTACAGATATGTGCCACCAAACCCCCTGGGAACATTTATTATGCTGTTTTCCCCTTTTCTGTTAAGAATGTAATAGACTCAATCCAGGTGCTTTTTTTATGAACTGATGACTCTGTGATTGTTTTTCACATACACATATTTCATTGTTTGCCAACTAACACACTGTGCCTTAAGAATCCATATTTCCTATGAATGGGTCCCCCCAAAACAATGAACAAAAAAAGTAATCATGTATTAGGCCCATCAACATAACTTGAATAACCTGGGAGCTGAGCACTTCTTTATACTAGCATTTTTCTTTTTTCTAAAAATGATCATATTTATGTTCTGACAGCTTCCCAATTTTCCCTCAGCCTCTCCTGTTTCAAATTAAACCTTGTCAAATTCCACCTCAAGCCTTATATCCCTCAGCCTTCTGGGCTTCTGTGTCCTTGGATGTCTCCCTTAGTGCCAAGCACTCTGTGGCACTCAGCAAAGAACATGAAAGTCCTAAAAGAGGTTATATTTTAATTTTATTACTCTGGACTTTAACCTGCCCTCTAATTAGACGGCAAACTGAGGAAAATCTAATTACTTTTCCAATATCCCTTTGCGTGGTATTCTTGATTATTGGAATGTCACATTTGAACAACTCACAGGGGCTTCATGAATGTGGATAACAATCATCTGTTTCCTAACAAGAGCTAGAAGTAATGTGCTTAATCAAAAACAGGAAGGTTCGCTTGTTTGTTTATCTATTGTTCATTATTTGAATTGGCTGTATAAGCCACACCTCCACTATGGGCTTTGTCGGGTTTGGGTACCCAAGCAGCCACAGGCAACTGCTGCAATTGGCCTCAATCTTATAACAATTCTTTTGTTTTACAAGATAGATGTATGACCTTTCCTTTAGCCAGGAGCAAGTGGGTAAATGAATTACTCGATTGACGGGCTATGACAGGGCTGTGGAGAAATGCACTGGGAACACATTTGGCAAGTTGAAAGTGGCATAGCCCATTAGGACACGATTATGTTAATTAGCATTGCCATCGAGGTAGGGGAGCGGTTCTGCTGTCGTGGGATGTTGAAAAGGACTGCTTGGGTCCTTCAGATGGAAGTGGCCTTATGGACTTAGGGCAACGAGACATGTGGACACCAGAGACAACAGAATAGGTGACATCATTTGCTCAACTCCTAGGTCTGCCTCTTCAAAGAAGGCAACAAGAGACTGCCCAGGGCAGGATTATATAATATACAAACCCTTTTCCCAGGATACTAGATAAACCAAGGGTGCAAGCTAGTACAAGACAGCTAAACAATAATCCAGCTCTTTGTGTGTGTGTCTATAAATGAAGACCCACATAAGTGCCTTGGAGGAATTAAACCACAAAATTCTAGCAAGGAAAAGTTCCCTCTTTTTATATGATTGACTCCTTCCAGCCTTAGGGATTCAGGCAGATGGGGAAAACAAGTAAATAAATGAGCTCCATCTCAGCTTAATTAACACAAACCTACTACCATCACTGCAAACAGCAGAAAGGAGATGAAGGCCCTGGTGCGTCTTTGCTTCCGATTTCTGAAACCAATTTTACAAAGAAACAATATTATCAAAGATGAAAGACAAACACTAGTATCCCCAACCAGGAATTTTAATGGCAAATAGGAGAAAAACAATAATGAAAAGAACAAATTTTTGCCAAATTTTACAGAGACATTTCATGTCATCTCTGCCTCTTTTCTATTAAACTATCTAGTATACTGACTCTACTGTCAAAGCGATCAAGATGAAAGCACATGTATTTCAAATCCATGATCCACCAATAAACAAAGTGTTCAGCCAAGAGGTTTTCTTATGGAGAGACACTTTCCTACCAAGTCACTCAAAGATCCTTCCCTTTCTCTGTTTTAACTGAGATGTGAGATGATCCTTTCATTTCTGTGAAAGTCAAAACATAGAAGGGAAATAATTCCAGGAAAAAAAAAAAGATTATCCTGGATACAAACCTTTCTGGGACACTAGATAATCCAGGGATTTGAGCTGGTTCAAGATGCTAAACATCCGTCCAGCTCCTCTTTGCATCTCTAAAGGTAGACCAACATAAATGACTTGTAGGTATTAAACCACAAAGTCCCAGTAAAATGAAGTGCAGGCAATTTGCAACTCAACAGCTGCACTGGGAAAGGATCTTTGATGGGCTTACCTAAGAAACAATTATGAAAAGTTTTCTCAGTAGTAAAGGTTTCTTTTCCTTTCAGGAGACACTCAGCTAGAAAGTTGGTTTTGTTTTTTGTTTTTTTTTTTTTTCACCAAAAACAGAGAGATTTATATAGTCATTTCTTTTACCACATTACTGGTGAATGCAGCAGGCACATCAGAAAAATTGGAGGAAAGCACATCTCCAGATCCAGTAGGATCTATGTAGTGGTAAAAGAATGGGGTGGGGGGGAGGCGACATATAGGCAGACCTAAAAAAAATATGTGGTTGCTGAAGTCTCTGTACTCTTTAAAAGCCTCAACCAAGGATGGCCTAGTGAGCACAAAGACTGTCTGCTTCAAAGCCAGAGGAATAAGAATTCAAAACAGGCTTCTGCCACTTTCTAGCTCAAGGATCAGGGGCAAGTTTTTAACCTCTCTGATCTTCAACTTCCTCCGTTGTAAAAATAGGATAATAGGGGAGCATCCTAGAATTGTCATGGACCCAGTGCATAACTGATGTCCAAAAAATTCCCACTCTAGTCCTCTTTTAAAATTCCCACCCCAGTCCTCTTTTTCACAATTATAGATTAAAAATAATAGTAAAATGTCCCACTACCTACAGCAGATGTAAACAAAACAGAGAGAACATAACGTAGTTGAAAATACAATGCTCTGAATTCAGCTCCCAGCTTTGTTCATTTCTGTTGCTGTGATTCTGCTTTTCCTTCTCTCTTAGCTTCCAATTCCTCATCTAAAAACTGAAGAAATTTAGTAGTTGATCCTTGGGCTTCTTCTAGCTTTGAAAGTCTTTGACTTCACTGATAGTTATTACTGCTGATGTCTATGCCATTATCAGATATTTGTTTAAAGCCCAATACTTTGGTGTTAAAAAGCAAGAACATATTATGGGAACATGAAAAGATTCTAAAGAAGCCAGGCGTGGTGGCGCACGCTTGTAATCCCTGCGCTTGGGAGGCCGAGACAGGAAGATCGCGCAGTTTCAAAGCCATCCTCAGCTAGCTTAAGAGACCCTGTTTCCAAATAAAATATAAAATAGATCTGGGAATGTAGCCCAGAGGAAGAGGGCCCCTGGGTTCCATCCCCAGTACCACTAAAAAAAGAAAAAAAGATTCTAAAGATAGACTGCTTAGGGTTTGAGTTCCAGATATGCCACTAACTGGCTCAGATGTCTGGAAATGTAATCTTTCGGTGCATTAGCTATCAATCTGTCAGATGTGGAAAGTCATGGTTACTCCCATCCCTTGGTCCTGAAGATTTAGTGAGTTCATCATGGAAAATGCTTAAATTGTATCGGGCACATAATTAGTACTCAATAAATAATAGCTGCTCTTTGTGGTTGCTGGTATTTTTTTTGTGTGTGTGTGTGGTACTGGGGTTCCTGGAAACCCTTCTACCTCCAGGCTACTCTCCCAGACCTATTTTATACTTTTTATTTGGAAACAGGGTCTCTTAAGCCAGTGCAGCTGGCTTTGAACCTGCGGGATCCTCCTGTCTCCGCCTCCCAAGCATGGGGATTACAAGTGTGTGCCACCATGCCTGGCATTGCTGGTATCTTAAAGATGATATAATAATCACTTAAGGCAGTGGCTTTACACATATAGATTTAAAATATGATGAGATGTCTTTGTATAAAGGAGAGTGTGGTTACCTTCTTATCTACCTGTGCTTTCAGTCCACACTTGCTTTGTTGTGAACAACCAGTGCAGAAACTATCCCTAACTCTGTCACCCAAGCAGGCATAACCAGAGACAGCTCTGAGTTGTGATACAAAGGTCTGCATGTGGAGAGAAGACCAAACCCAGAAAAGTGTACCATTAAGCACTGCCATGATTTGTGAAAAGGTCAGACAGTTACATAAGCATTTTGCTGAGACCTGAGAAAACCAAAGAAGAATACAAGTGAAAAAAGACATATGATTTCAAAGTAAGGGACACTTTGAAAACTTTTAAAGAGTCATTTTCTGAATACCAAAAAATTGAGGAAAGAAATCTGTGTCAGCATATTGTAACACATGGCAACATTGCCCAGACAGTTAAGACCCATGATTGATCCAGAGCAGATTTTTATGCCAACTAATCTAATATGTGTTGGCAACTAATACTTTCTATAGATTTCATTTATTTCTAAAACACACTTAGGTATTTTAATTATTTAGTGCCTGTGCCTGTGAAACTCTGACCTCACCAATCATGATCAGCCACTGTACAGTTAGATAAGGTGACTTTATATGTTGAAACCTAATCCCCAGTGTGATAGGGTTAAGAGGTGACTAAGTCATAAAGTTGGAGCCCACATGAAAGAGAATTGCACCCTATAAAGAGGCCCAAAGGCAGCTCATATGCCTCTTCCACCATGTGAGGACACACTGAGATGGTGTCCTCTATCAGTGAGTAAATGAGCTCTCTCCAGACACACAATCTTCCAGTGCCTTGACTTTTGACTTCTCGGCCTCTGAAATTGTAAGAAATAAATTTTTGTTGCTTATAAGTTACTCAGTCTATAGCATTTTGTTCTAGAAGTCCAAATAGACTCAGATGGGCCCCTTGATTCATTTCTATCTCTAGTACACAAATATCTTCAAAGAAAAAGCAGCTTCCAGTATCAAGCTTTCTCAAAATATCTGGTAGCTACAAGTATCCCTTAAACACTACAGATCTGTCATGCTGGATATTTCCCATTTTTCCTTCTTATTATATCTCTACCTTTCTGCACCCTGTCCTGGGAGTCATGAACCACATCAACTTGTTTCTTTAAGCCAAGCTAGAACCTTTGGATATCGAAGGAAGGAGAATAGTGGCTCCCTCCCAACAATGTCGCCAAGTGAAAGCTTCATCCATTCACCAAAATGTACTTTTACATTCAAGAAGGTGATATTACAAAAACATTCCTACTTAATCCACTTTGGATCTCAGTATGATAATGGTACAATTGCTAGAAAGACCTTTTTATTCTGGTATTTGTAGACCCACTACTTGTGGGCTAGTTCTTCCTGGCTCATCATCAAGTAAATGCTGACATAATCTTTCCTACTCCATCCACCCTATGCAGGACTCTGATCAACAAGTGTGTGTGTGTGTGTGTGTGTGTGTACACACATGCATGTTTTGCTAGAGATTAAGCCCAGAGGTATTTTCTACCTCTGAGCTACACCCACTGCACTGAGGCTGGCCTCAAGCCTATAATCTGTAATTCTTCTGTCTCAGCCTCCCAAATACTGGTATTACAGGTGTGGGCCACCATGCCCAGTCTCTGTATACTTTTATTGAGAGACTACTCCTAACACAAAAAGATAAATTTCCTCTTACAACAAAAGTCCAGGCCAATTTTGTCAGCATAAAGGCTTTGCCTGATCTTACCCTAAATAACCTGTCCTGCATTAGCTCTCTTCTCCAGCCAGTCTGACTTCGTTGGAGTCTCTAAATCTAAGATGATGTTCCCTCCTGCCTGCCTTCATACAAGCTCATTCTTCTATCTGGAATTGACTATGGTCCTACTACAGTCTTCCTGGCCACCAGAAGATCCCAGCAAGCATTCCCTACCCTCTGAGACCCAGGGAAGGATGATCCCACTATCCCCAACCCAGTTGCTATAGGATGAACCACACAACCCATTATTACTTACTTTCTTGTCTCTTCTTCTCAACATTAAATTCATTCAGCTTTATGCTCATAGCAGCAACCATAGTGCCCAATACATATTAGATGTTCAGTAATTCCTTATTTAGAGAAAACTTTTCTAAATAAATGAATAACAAGTAAATACAAACAATAACTACATTAGATGTATTAATTATGTCGTATTTCATATCAAATTTGCCTTACATATGTACTACTATGCATAAACACTCCACAAGCAAAAATTTCATGGATATATTAATTTATTATATTCCTGTGTATTCATTTATATCTCATTTTTCCAAAAGAATAACTTGAGATAGAGAAAACTGTATAAATAACCTTTATATTCCTATGCCTTCTAATAGCAAGTTTTTGTTAACTAAATGTTTTCAGGTTAAGATCTTCTTTATCTTCCCTACCAATAAAAACCCACATGTTGAGGGTTTTGATTTATTTCAGAAGCATACAGAATTTTTTTAAGCTTGACATAATGAGGTTTCCTTTTGTGCTAATTCTTTTCAGACAAAGGTCCAAATGGGGCCAGAATGTTGAAAAGCTCATGGCTGTAGTCTGGCTAGGCAAGGGAGGGCCACCTTCCTTTCTGGACTCTAATTTTCTCTCTGAGTGGCACATCTTTTTTCAGCAACGAGGGGCTGGAATGATGGCTTCAGGAGGGGGATGGGGAACAGATGTCAGTCATTGACTCCGGGTAATGAGATTTCATATTCAGTCAAAATCCTGAATAGGACAGGAGAGGCCTCATTAGTGATTTCATGACTGAACAGGTGTAGAGGTCCCATGCGCACAGCAGGTAGAAAGAGGCCGTTTCAGTTCCATGTGTAGATATATCTAGGAAATTGGAAAGAGGGGGAAAGTGCTCTACCACAACTGCCACCTCAGGAAAATTGCAGCTTTTTAGGAGCCAAAACAATATTAATTCAGACCACTGGTACAGACTTCATCCATGGGCCAAGAAAATGGCTGAAGACAGGAGACAGGTGATGTACAGTCCTAATGGCAGTGTGTAAAGGGGGTCACCTCTTTAGTTCTTCAGCTCCATATGGCACATCATAAAGTTTTAGTACTCTTTAGCCAATGAAGTAATAACCCTCTTAAGTCCACAAGTCAAAATCTGGGACTGCAGGGTAAAATGAAACCCTGTCTCCAAATCTAATGGCAGAAACCTCTTCAAAAGATAGGCTGCATTGGAAGCAGCGTGTAGATAAAATGTTCTGGAGTACAGAAAAACCTGGCTAGCAATTTGGCAGCTGTCTTTCAGATGAATGTCCTTCTCTGAAAGTAACAACCAAGACACTGAACCTACTGTCTCTCTGCCAGAAGAAATTTACACTCTATACGAGTCAAAGTACTCAGAAGCCATCTACCAACCCAAACTTGGAGAGCTCAGGATACCTAAGGCATTGACAAATGCATGTTTAAATGGGGACTATGCTTCCAGGGTTTTCAGTATGTTAAAGGCAATTCAGATCCTCTTCCTTAAATGGCCATGGTCTTTCTAAATGGCCGTCGGCCCTGGAATGAAGACCATCATGTCATACTCTTTGGTTAATTCTTCCTTCATCAACTTAATAAACTCTACTCTTCAGAAAAATATCAGCACTTAGAATGAATGTGGAACACCTCACAGTCCTAAAATGTGTGTTTTAGACATCAATTTATTATGTTTTCTATTGGTGTCCTCTAAACAGATTCTGGTTTCTCATGCTTTTTTATTATTATTATTATTTTTTGGTGACCATTTGTCTATGATAGACTAGCCTGTATCATTGCCATGCCAGGCATTCGATAGGAGTTGTCTCATCCAACTTCACACCAACTTTACAAAGTGCTGAGGCTTTTTTAAAAGGTGATTCCAGGTGACCAAGGTCACAGGCAGGTGGATGGCAAAGGTGCAATGAAAATACCTGTCCCTGGCACCGAGGGCACACCTGACCCTTTCCAAGCCATCATACTGCCTTTTGTGGTCACAGAGAAGTAGCTCACAAAATACTGAATTAAAACCCATATATTGTCAACCAAAGTTTACAGTGGATCTGTATTAGTAAATGACTCAGGCCATTTATAGCAATTATCAGCTCATGCCTGCTATTTTTTAAGAAATCAATGCTAAAGTGGCTTGGGAAATACTAGAAAGCTATTCACTTTTTTAAACAGACTACACATGGCCTCCATGGACTGATTTATGGTCTTCTGTCCTATATTTAATTACTGAAATAATGTAGAAGGTAAATTTCAACCCACTCCATGTTGATGTAGGCTTAAAATCCATATTGCTGAGGTAGTAAATTTATTTTATTGTGTATTTCTTGTTATGAGTTTATTATGTCTCAAAAATATTCTTCAGTCATTTTATGTGTATAGTTTGATTTCCCAGCAGGACATGGACCTCTGCGGCCATGAACATCATTTCTTCTTTCCTTTGGCATCCATTCACTCTTCTCCCTGCAGGACCTAGGTTGCATGGCACCCTAGCAAACCAGATGCTCTCAATATTTCTATAAACTAAATATAAAGCCTGCTTTAGAGTTAGTGTATTCTAAAAGCAAACAAAAATATAACATATTCCAGAAAAGGTACCACTGTGCTTCGGGATATCAATAGCGAGGGAGGTTATGTAAGTTTGGGCCAGGGATACCCGGGAATCCTCAATACATTGCACTCAGTTTTGCTGTAAGCTAGACCACACTAAAAAATAAGGTGTGAGCATATGCCTACCTCATTTACAGATAATTTCTTTTATTACAGATTCATTTGTAGACAACTTCTGTTTCTAATTCATTGCTCCTTCTCCATTCTACATGGAGCCAGAGTCTCAATCTCATTTGAGAAATCAGTCCATGTATCATAAGATAATCACATCTGGACTGCACATTAACAGAAAGAGCATGTTTGAGGAGGCTGGCATAAACACTACCTTATGGGATTTCCCACTTTTTAATGTGTTTAGATTACCCAATCAGAGTGATTCATCAATGCAGAAAGAAGTAGGCCATTCTGTTCAAACACATCATGAAAGGCATTAATGAGAGAGCTGACAGTCTAAGCTCCACAATGCAGAAAAGCATGCAGTCTAGGTTATATAGTCTAGGGTATATTGATGCCAGTGCCGTGTGAGTGTGTGTGTGTGTGTGTGTGTGTGTGTGTGTGTGTGTGTGTGTGTTACTGGGGATGGATATGAGGGGCATTCTACCTCTGAGTTATGCCCCCGGGCCTATTTTTTTTATTCTTTATTTTGAGACAGGATCTCACTAAGTTGTGGAGGGGCTCACTAAGTAGCTGAGGCTGTTCAGAAACCTGCAATCCTCCAGCCTCAGCCTTCCAAATGTTGGGATTACAAGTGTGCACCACCACACCCGGCTTTCATTGGTGTCTTTTTAAAGGAGTATAGCCAGGCGTGGTGGCACACACTTGTAATCCCCACACTTGGGAGGCTGAGACAGGAAGATCACACAGGTTTGAAGCCAGACTCAGCTACTCAGTGAGGCTTTCAGCAACTTAGTGACACCCTGTTTCCAAATAAAGATTAAAATAGGTCTGGGAGTATAGCCCGGAGTCAGAAAAGCCCTGGGTTTCACCCCCAGGACCACCAAAAATAAATAAATAAATAAATAAATAAATAAATAAATAAATAAATAAGCCGGGCATGGTGGCACACCTTTGTAATCCCTGCACTTGGGAGGCTAAGACAGGAGGGTCGCACAGGTTCAAAGCCAGCCTCAGCTACTTAGTGAGGCTTTCAGCAACTTAGTGACACCCTGTTTCCAAATAAAATATAAAAAAGGTCTGGGAGTATAGCCCAGAGGAAGAAAGGAAGAAAGCCTCTGGGTTCCACCCCCAGTACCACCAAAAAACAAATAAATGAATAAAAATAAATAAATAAATAAATAAATATAAATAAAAAGGGGAGGACATATCTCTCTTTATTCATATGTGCATTTAAAATTCCAGAAGACTATATAGAAACTCATAACAGAACTTAGCCAGTTTCGAACATTTGGAAGAGTCAGTTAAGGTGAAAGAAAGATCTTTACACTTAGGTTTTTGAGCAAATGGATGCATTATCAGCCATTATAAAATTGACATATATCCAACACAAAAAATAGCTCACAGTCTTGATTTAAACTACCCAAAGTCTAATCAACAATTAAAAACTGTGTGATCTTTGACATTTAATTTCTTCAAGTCACCATTTCATCTATAAAATAAGGATAACATGTTTATTTTACAGAGTAACCTTGAATATTAAATTATATAATCCCTGTAGCATGCATAGTAGATAGTACTTAAATATATTATTAATTGACATTATAATTGATATATTATTCATATTAAAATTTTTCTGTATATTATAGAAACCAAAAAAATTGAGATATGAGATATTGCTTTCTCCATTCAAGTCACTGATAGATCTTTCCTGTAATCTTTCATTACTGAGGCAGTGCATGTTTATTCTTATAATTTCTAGGGCCTGAGCAGTAAGGCATATGTTCTCTAAAACCCATAACACCATAATCTAGCAACAATAGTACTAATACAAATTTCTTTTTTTTCAACATCTAAATATATTTTAATTTCTTATTGGTACATTGTATTCATACATCATATTGGGTTATCTTGTTTGCTCCTCTATAGGATTTCCTTTTTCATCTAGAGGTCCTCCTATGGCCCATTTCTCCTTATCTTTCACATATTAGGGAAAGCATCTGGTTTCTTATTTTTTGTGACTGACTAATCTCATTTAGCATAATGTCCTCCAGTTCCATCCATTTCCCTGAAAATGATGCAATTGAGTTTTTTTTAATGACTGAGTAAAATTCCATTGTGTACATATCCCACAGTTTTGTAATCCATTCATCTGTTGATGGACATCTTGGCTGGTTCCATAGTTTGGCTATGGTGAATTGTGCAGCTATGAATATAGATACACATGTATTAGTGTGGTAGTTTGGTTTCCTATCTTTTGGGTAGATACCCAGAAGTGATATTGCTGGATCAAATGGTAAATTTGTTCCCATTCTTCGGAGGATTCTCCATACTGTTTTCCAAAGTGTTTGCACTGATTTGCAATCCCACCAACAATGTATTAGAGTTCTCACTTCTCTACATCCTCGCCAGGATTTGTTGTTGTTTGTGTTTTGAATGATTGCCATTCTAGTTGGAGTTAGGTGAAATCTCAGGGTAGTTTTGATTTGCATCTCTCTGATTGCCAGTGATGTTGGGCATTTCTTCATGCATTTATTGGCCATTGAAATATTTTCTTTCGTGAAGTACCTATTTAGTTCACTTGCCCATTTTGTTATTGGATGATTTTTTTTTAGTATTGAGTTTCTTGAGTTCTCTGTATATTCTAGATATTAGTCCTATATTGGAGGTGTAGGTGGCAAAAAATCTTCTCCCATTCTGTTGGCTCTCAACTGAGGTTCTTGACAGTTTCCTTTGCTGAACAGAAGCTCTTCAGTTTCATGAAGTCCCATGTATTGATTTGCCTTTTAATTTGTAGTGCCTTTGGGGTCATGTTGAGAAAGTGTTTATTTGTGCCTATGTGTTGCAGTGTTGGGCCTATGCCTTCTTCAAGGAGCTTAAAGGTATCTGGTTTGATTTCCAAGTCTTTGGCCTATCTTGAACTGACTCTTGTGAAGGGTGAGAAAGTGGGATTAATTTCCAATTTTCTGCATATGGTTAACCAGTTTTGCCAACACCATTTGTTGAACAGGCTTTTTTCCAGTGTATGTTTTTGGCCCCTTTTTCAAAAATCAATTGGCTGAAAGTGTGTGGACTTGTTTCTGGGTTTTCTATTCTGCTCCATTGGTCTATGTATCTGTTTTTGTGCCAGTACCATGCTGTTTTAATTACAATGGCTTTGTGGTATAGTTTAAAGTCAGGTATTGTCATTCCTCCTGCATAGTTTTTGTTGCTGAGAACTACTTTGGCTATTCTGGGATTTTTGTTATTCCTAATAAATTTAAGGACTGATTTTTCTATGTCTGTGAGGAATGATCATGGTAGTTTAATGGGCATTGCGTTGAATCTTTAGATCACTTTTGGGAGGATGACCATTTTAATGATATTTATTTTGCCAATCCATGAACATGGAAAATCTTTCCATCTTCTAAGATCTTCTTTGATTTCTTTTTTCAATGTTTTATAATTTTCTTTGTAGAGATCTTTTACCTACTTGGTTAAGTTATTCCAAAGTATTTTATTTTTTGTGTGGGAGATCCTGAGTGGAAGTGTTTTCTCAATTTCTTTTTCAGTGGGTTTATGGCTGGTGTGCAGGAAAGTTTCTGATTTTTTAAGATTGATTTTGTATCCAGACACTTTACTGAATTTGTTGATCAGTTCTATAAGACTTCTGGGTGAGGTTGTTGGGTTTTCTAAATACAGTATTATGTCATCTGCAAATAGCAAAAGTTTGAGTTCTTCTTTTCCTATTTGTACTCCTTTGATTTCCTTTTCTTGCCTTATTGCTCTGGCTAGAGTCTCTAATACTATACTGAAGAGAAGTGGTGAAAATCGACATCCTTGTCTCATTTCCGATTTTGGGGGGAATTTTTGAAGTTCTTCCCCATTTAATATGATATTGGTGGTAGGCTTATTATAGATTGCCTTAATGGTGTTGAGATATGTTCCTTCTATTCCAATTCTCTGCAGTATTTTTATCATAAATGGATGTTGGATTTTATCAAATGCTTTTTCAGCATCTATTGAAGTGATCATGTGATTTTCATCTTTGATTCTATTTATGTGATGAATTAATTGTATTGATTTTTGTATGTTGAACCAGCCTTGCATCCCTGGGATGAAGCCTACCTGGTCATGGTTTATGATTTTCTTTATGTGGTTTTGAATGTGTGTTGCTAGTATCTTGTTTAATAGTTTTGCATCCAAGTTCAACAGAGGCCTGTAGTTTTCCTTCCTTGAACAAACTTTATTCAGTTTCAGTATTTGTGTGATGTTGGCTTCATAGAATGTATTTGGGAGAGTCCCACTTTTTTCTGTTTCACAAAACAGTTTGAGGAGTATTGGGGGTTAGCTCTTCTATAAAGGTTTTATAGGATTCACTTGGAAAACCATCTGGTCCTGGGCTTTTCTTTGATGGTAAGCTCTTTATTGCTGTTTCAATCTCTTTGATTGTTACTGGTTGGTTAAGTGTTCTATATCTTCTTGACTCAATTTAGGAAGGATGTATTTATCTAGGAATTTGTCGATTTCCGCCAGATTTTCCATTTCATTGGAGTATAGTTTTTCAAAGTAGTTTCTGATAATCCTCTGGATTTCTACACTGTCAGTAGTAATGTCTCCTTTTTCATCTCTTATCTTCATAATTTGGGTTGATTCTCTCTTTTTTTTAGTTAGGTTGGCTAGTGGTTTATCTATCTTGTTAATTTTTTCAAGAAACCAGCTTTTAGTTTTGTTGATTTTCTGTACTGTTTTTTATTATCTATTTCATTCATTTCTGTTCTGATTTTAATTATTTCCTATCTTCTACTGGATTTGGGGTTCAATTGTTCCTGCTTTACAAGGGCTTTGAGGTGTGTTGTTAGGCTATTTATTTGAGGATTTTCAGTTTTTCTTATGTGAGCACTCAGTGCTATAAATTCTCCTCTTAATACTGCTTTCAAAGTGTCCCAGAGGTTTTGATATGTTGTGTCTTTATTTTCATTTGTTTCTAGAAATTTCTTGATTTCACCTCTTACATCTCTATGACCCATTCTTCATTCAGAACTGTGGTGTTCAGTCTCCGCATGTTTATGTGGTTTCTCTGGGTCTTCTTATAGTTGATTGCTAGTTTCATTCCATTATGGTCTGAAATGACACAAGGAAATATGTAACATTTTTGAATTTGCTAGTGCTCATTTTGTGTCCCAGGATGTGATCTATTTTGGAGAGGGTTCCATGCACAGCTGAGAAAAATGTAAACTCCGCTGTAGTTGGGTGAAATATTCTATATGTATCCAACAGATCCATTTGATTAATGGTGTTCTTTAGTTCTGAGGCATCTTTACTGACCTTTTGTCTGGAAGATTGGTCTAATATTGTGAGAGGTGTGTTGAAGTCTCCCAGTATTATTGTACTAGGATTTATATGTGACTTCATGTCACAAAGAGTTTGATTTACTAAAGTGGCTGCACCTATGTTTGGGGCATAGATATTGATTATTGTTATTTCCTCTTGCCTGATTATTCCTTTTACCAGTAAAATATGACCTTCTTTGTCTCTTCTAATAAGTTTGGGTTTGAAGTCTAACTTGTCTGATATCATAGTTGCTACTCTTGCTTGCCTTCAAGTTCCCTTAGCATGAATTACCTTGCTCCAGCCCTTTACCTTGAGTTTGTTCCTATCTTTACTTGTAAGATGTGTTTCTTGTAAGCAGCAGATGGATGGATTCTGGTTTCTAATCCATTCTGCCACTTTATGGCTTTTTATTGGGGAGTTGATGCCATTTATATTCAGTGTGATTATGGAGAGATAATTTTTAACTCCTAACATGTTAAGATTTTATTTCTGTTTGAGATACTGTTTATTCTTCTTTGCTTAGTTGTCTGCTGGATGGGAATTCTTGTTTCTTTGGTTCTGGTGTGTATTGCATATTTCTTCTTTGTAGTTAATCTCCTTGAGTATTTTCTCTAGCGCTGGTTTTGAAGACATGAATTCCTTCAGTTTCTGTTTGTCATGGAAGCTTCTTATTTCCCCATCTAATTTGATAGATAGTTTTGCTGGGTAGAAAATTTTTGGCTGGAAATTGTTTTCTTTCAGAGTTTGGAATATGTTACTCCAAGCCCTTCTGGCTTTCATGACTTGGTTTGGGAAGTCTGGAGTGATTCTAATCGGTTTGCCTCTGAATGTCACTTGGCCTTTTGTTTTTGTTGCCTTTAAGATTCTCTCCTTGGTTTTCACATTGGTCATTTTGACAATTATGGGGCATGGGGAACCTCTTCTCTGATCCTGTGTAAAGGGAGTTCTATAAGTTTCCTGGATCTGTATATCAACCTCTTGCTATATGTTTGGAAAATTTTCTGCTATTACTTCCTTGAAGAGATTATTGATCCCTTTGGTTTCACCTTCTTTCCCCTCCTCTATTCTGATTATTCTTAGCTTAGCTCTTAAAATGGGCCCATATTTCTTCAATGTTAAATTCCTGCTGCCAGATTTTTTTTCTAAATTAGAGACTATGCATTCATTTTTGGAGTGA
Organism: Muscardinus avellanarius; assembly: GCF_963383645.1. Lineage (NCBI taxonomy): Eukaryota > Metazoa > Chordata > Mammalia > Rodentia > Gliridae > Muscardinus > Muscardinus avellanarius. Next base: position 85,051,667 of record NC_137788.1, on the reverse strand, counting down.
TCATCTTCTAGGAGCGAGAGTCTATTCTCCATGTGGTCTAATCTGTTGTTTATATTTTGAATTGAGGTCTTTACTTCAATGATTGCATCCTTTATTTCTTTTAAACTCTCTCTAAATTCTTTTTGAAGGTCCTGTATTATTTCTACAGTTATATTCCTGATTTGATCTTCTGGAGATCTCTGAATTTCTATGTTATCAGGTTCTGATGTTGTGGGGTTGTGAGCATTCATTGCTTCATTGTTATTCCTCTTTCCCATGATTTCAGAAGTTTGTGCCTTCTCTGGGTTCTTCCCTGGGTCACTATGACTTCACTTAGGGTGCTCTGGATCTCAAATCTTTGGTAATCTCAGTCACCACTACTCCTTTACTGGGTTGTATTGCAAAGTCTCAGACCCAGGGAATTAATTGAGGCTGTGCGAGACCATGGGAATACCAGGCTGGGTTTTTTCCCATGGGGAGCTGCGACTAGGGTGTGGTATCTCTGCCACTGCTACTCCTTCACTGAGTTGGACTGCAAAATCTCAGAACCAGGGATATTATCAAAGATGTGCAAGTCCCTGGGGATGCAGTACTTGGATTTTTCCTTTAGGGGCCACAATTTCACTTATGGTTATTGAGTGCGCTGACCTGGAGCTGTTGCAGGCGTGATGAACTCGCTGCTACCTCTGGCAATATAGTGCTGCTGCCATTCCCTCGGCAAGTGTGAAGCTGGTGTATTTCTTTTCTGGTTTGGAGCTCTGTTCTGCGTCTCTAGAGGGCTTGATGAGCTTGGTCACTGGGAGTTTAGACAGTCTTTGTACTGAAAAAACTGCTGAATTACACCTGAATGAGCCACAGCTGCTCGCTTCAGCTCCTTGTTTACCTTTCTTCTCTGGAGCCTGGTGGGTTGTTGAGTGTGCTGATCTGGAGCTGTTGCGAGCATGGTGAACTCACCACCGCTGCTGGCAATATCACTAATACCAATTTCTGAAGAATATGATGCTACTGAACTTTCAAGATCTCATCTTGCATTTTCAAGATCTCCTCTTACATCCATGAGCAATATCTACTTTACTTTGCTTTTCCCTAAGTAAGATTTTGATGAAGAAATGAAACAAATTATCTTTTTTCTGTAATGTACATTGATTTTATCAAAATATAGAATAGAAGCCATAGAAAAATATGTTTTAAAACTATTTCAATAAGGGTCTTTATGTGAAGTTAAATTTTTTTCTCTAAAAACAACTAAGCAAGTAGATGAACAAAAACAATGGTAAAAAAATAAGCAAAGCTGACTAAATCTGTGAAATTCCACAAGGAAACTTAACATAGTATATTAGATTAAGTGCTCAAATATATTATTCAGTACTTAAAATTTTTCTCATTACTTTTGCAAAGTTCAATATTACATTTCTCATTTATTAAATAACACATAATATGTATTTAAGTATCATCAATTTATTAATATTTTGTGGAAATAGATAGTAGATTCACAACCATGTCATCTCAGAGTTGCCCAATTATAAGGGGCCAAGGCAACCAAATAAACTGGCCAGGGCTCATAGTCCTTTTCCCATTTCTCACCTAGTCAAGCTTTCTTCTGAAACAATTTCAAATCTTCACTAACAGATACCTCCAAATCCATTTTCTCTCAATATACTCAACCTATAATTGTACGTACACATATTAGCACATGAAGAAGAAAGGGAGTAGATGATCTACTTGCCCAAATTCTAGCAGACAAATGATTCAGTTTTGCACTTGAACTATATTCAAGAAAAATTTTCGGGAATGACCTTCCTTATCTCACCTGATTCTACTAAGCATTAAAATCAAATAAAGGTTTTTGGGCATGGTTGTGCACGCTTGTAATCCCTGTGCTTGGGAGGCTGAGACAGGAGGATCAAGCAGGTTCGAAGCCAGCCTTGGCTGGCTTAAGAGACCCTGTTTCCAAATAAAAGAATATAAAATAGGTCTGGGAGTTTAGCCTGGAGGTAGAAGGGTTCCATCCCCAGTACCATAAAAAAAACAAAAATAAAAAGTAAATAAAGGTATGCATATATTTGAAAAAAGGAATGAATAATACCATCAGGAGAAGCAAAAATAAAGTAAATCTGGGAGTATATCCTGGAGGTAAAAAGCCTCTGGGTTTAATCCTCAGTACCACAAGAGAGAGAGAGAAATAGAGAAATAGAGAAAGAGAGAGAGAGGGAGAGAGAGAGAGAGAGAGAGAGAGAGAGGGAGAGAGAGAGAGAGAGAAGAGGGAAGAGGGAAGAGGGAAGAGGGAAGAGGGAAGAGGAAGAGGAAGAGAGGAGAGAGAGGAGAGGAGAGGAGAGGAGAGGAGAGGAGAGGAGAGGAGAGGAGAGGAGAGGAGAGGAGAGGAGAAGAACAAACCAAAGCAATAGTAGTCATGCCTGGGATTTATTTTACTAAAAATCACAAGTACATTTTCCAAGCATGCAAACAATGGGTAGGTAGCCAATGTTTATTCCAAATATGTGAGCTGCAAGAGGTCAGCCCAAGGATACATTAAGAATACATTTTCACTGGCTCTTTATTTCCCTGAAGGTACTTTGAGAACAATCTTAAATTATTACCATGTTTTTCTGGTTGTTTTCCAATTCATTTATGAGTCTTACTATTTGATGACAATTTTTACTTACTACCTGATTGGCACACTAATAATCTTTCCTAGAACAATCAAATCATATAATTTTTAATATCAAAAGATTTAATTAATTCCAGAGGTTGTGATCAAATTATACAGAATTCTAATTTACCAGCAATCAAATTATCCAACAAGCAATGTTTATGTTACATTGTAGAGTATTAGAAATACTTGGTAGTGATAGTACCTTCTCTAAGTACTTGGCAAGTCTTGGTGGAATTATTTAAAGTTCTCAGGATAGTATGAGGAGTTATTGAAAAGAAACTGAGGCACTAGTATGGACAATTTAAAGAAAAATAATAATAAAGCTAAGAAATAGGACTATTTAACTACCCTTGAGCATTGCCCTAGCCTGACTTTTCATAGAAAACAATAAAATGGAATCTACTTTACTCTTAGTCAAATTTTAAAATTATTTGGGATCAGGTTTCAATTTTTCTATAAATCCAACTCAATTCAATTCAACTAACTTCACTGAAAGCCATGCTTTATAAAGTACAGAAAATAATAATTAATAAATAAGTGGTCTTTGGACATTGATTCATTTTTTAAAAATCCTCAAGGGCACAGTTGTCATAGTAGGGCATAGTAGGCTCTATTTCATTAAGACCTTGCTGTGACAGAGCTACCATGTCACCCATACCTCACTTTTCAGATTTATACTACCTCTAGGCTTAAAATGAAGGTTAAGCTTTTTAAAGTGTAGATAGAAATTTATGAGAAAATATCTAGTTTCTCAGCCCAGGAAAAAAAATGTTATAAGTCATCTATACAAATCAAATGAAGTCATTACAAATGACCCTGGTCTTCCTCAGATACTGCACATTAGCAATAACTAGCACATAAATTTTGGCAAATCCAATCTCATAGATAATCTTTCACCAAAACTGTGACTAATTAAAAATTGGTTTGTGTTTTTACAATGACAAGACTAGCTCTATCTGGGACCCCCTAGGCACTGTGGATGTGATAGATGTACATCTCCCACACTCATGGAACTCAACCTCTCTCTTTCAGATTAAGGGAGAGTTTGTACAGTTTCCTAAGTGTGCTTTTAAGAAGCCTCAAACACCCAGGAAGTCTGCTCAAATTTGACCTCACTTACTAGGCTACATTGTGGGTGACAACTGCACTTCTCCGTGACAATTTGACTCCTATCATCAAAAAGAAGCAGCAAAAAAAAAAAAGCTGTACATCTATTCTTCCAAAGAGTAAACAAAATAAAATGCCAAATGATCCTTTAACCCTCTGCTTATGGTAGAAAACGCAGAGAAGAAAAAAAACAAAACTTAAAACTTGGAGACCCACAGCTATAAAATGCTCCCTGTGACTCTCGTTGATACACAACGACAAATTGTGAAGAATTCAGAAATGAACAGCACTTCACAAGAGCACATTGATTTTCAATAAAGCCATTTACACATTTTTGCTTGGACTACAAGCACCACGCTGCTCTCCCAAAGCCTCTGCCACTGGAGTGGAAAATATGGACAATGTCCTCACTTGGAACATCAAGTTGTCTTTGGAAATACTCCCCAGGAGAAGAAGGTTCCAACCTTGATCAGAGAGGAAAGAGGGGAGAAAAATGAACCAAATGACATTTGATATTTTTCCCTGACTAACTTAATTACTTGGAAAAGAGAAAAGAATACACAGTGTTCCAGCACAAAAAGACATTTATTTGAAATATAGCATAGTTCATATTGACTGTGTACCAGTGAACCCTCCAACAGACACGGCATGGGAAATTAAAAACAGACTTCCTTGGGAAAGTATTTAACATCCTAGGTGAAAGGTGATTTTCTTTTTTTTATTTCCGTCCTCCAGAGTAATACCTCAGTGTCCATTGAAAAACAAGAGATATTTTTTATTTTTTTATTTTTTCTTTTATTCTTTATTTTGAAATCAAGTCTCACTGAGTTGCAGAGGGCCTCACTAAGTAGCTGAGGCTGTCTGTGAACAGCGATCCTCCAGTCTCAGCCTCCCGAATGCTGGGATTAGAAGCATGTGCCACCACGCCCGGCTAAGAGATATTTTTTAAATGAAGAAATTTAAACTGCAGAAAGAGCCAACGTGATTCATTCTGCTACTGACCTGTGATCTGTCTTACTGTGGTTTTAACACTACAAATCATTAACATTCCAATGTAAAAAGTAATACTAAATGGAACAAAATAGAAGATACAGAAACAAACCCACACACTTACAGCCAATTGATTTTTGACAAAATTACCAGACACATACATTGGAGAAAAGACAACCTTTTCAACAAATTGTGTTGGGAAAACTAGTTATCCATTTGTAGAAAAATGGAACTAAATCCTTACCTCTTTTTTCTGCACAGGAGTCAACTCAAGATGAATCAAAGACCTGGAAGTTACAGATTGTGAAGTTACTAGAGAAGGGTATAGGTCCAAAACTCTACCATATAGGCACAGGCAGAAACTTCCTCAACAAGACCCCCAAAACTCAGAAAATTGAAACAATAATTAGTAAGTGGGATGACATTAAGCTAAAAAGTTTCTGCATATCAAAGGAAACCACCAAGAGTCTAAAGAGAAAGCCTATGATATGGGAGAAGATCTCTGCCAGGTACCCCTCTGATAGAAGACTAATATCTATAATAACCAAAGAAAGAACTTAAAAGACTCTATACTAAAAAACAATAACCCAATCAAAACTGGGCAATTGAACTGAATAGATACTTCACAAAAGAAGAGACACAAATCACCAATAGATACATGAAAAAATGTTCAATTTTGTTAGCAATCAGAGAAATGCAAATCAAATCTGTACTGAGATTTCATCTAACCCAACCAGAATGGCAATCATCAAGAAGTTAAAAAACAATAAAAATTGAATAAATAAAAATAAAATAAGTAGCAGTAAATAAATATAAATAAATAGATAAAAATAAAAATAAATAAAACATAAAAGGGGCTCGAAATCAGAGATCTGCAGCAATATATGCATACCCATGTTCATGGAAGCACAATTCACAATAGCCAAATTATGGAACCAACCTACATGTCCATCAACAGAGGAATAGATTGCAAACTTATGGGAAATACATGCAATGGGATTATACCCAGCAATAAAGAAGAATAAAATTATATCATCTGCAAGAAAATAGAAGGACTTGGAGAACATTATGTTAAGGGAGATTAGCCAGTCACAGAAGATGAATGAGCTAGGTTTTCTCTAATATGTGGAAGCTAGGGAGTAGTTGGGATACTACCAACAGAGGGGCTCTAGACAATTGAGGAGAAACCTTAGTGGAGCCAAGGAGGTGGTCTAGAGGAAGGGGAGGGGGAAGACTGAGGTTCATTAATGAAAATACTACTATAGACTATGTGTATATATGTGAATATATCAAAGTCAATCCCAGTACTCAGTATTGGGAAGGTGGAAAATGGGGACATGGGGGTGGGTTGGGGATGCACCAAGTGCTGTGTGCATGTATAGCATTGTCGATATTTACATTATGATGTGAGGCTATAATGCACCAATAAAATCATAAAAATAGTTCTAATCATGACTGAAAAGAAAGAATACACGATATCAGAAAGATAGAAGGAACTTCAGTGACACAATAGTGATATAGTACTATAGGCCAAGTATTGACCAATACCTGGAAGGATCTGACATGAAGCTGTTAGAATAAATAGTATTATTTGCGGTCAATCATGGGAACTCACCCTCTTTGACAGTGAGTGGTTTAAAAATCAATGTCTAAAATCAAAACTGCACTGAAATTCCATATAACTAGCTAGAATGACAATCATCAAGAATGCAAACAATAATAAGTGCTGGCAAGATTGGGAGGAAGTAGAAACTTTTATTCACCACTGATGGGAGTGTAAATTAGTACAATCACTAGGGAGATCAGTATGGAAGTTCCTCAAAAGACTACAAATAGAACCACCTTAAAAACCAACTACAACACCCCTCTATATCTTTCCAAAATAGCAGCACAATTCACAATACCCAAATTATGGAACCAGCCTCGGTGTCTGTGAACATATGAATGGATAAAGAAAATATAGTCCAGGTACACAATGAAATTTTGCTCTGCCATAAAGATCAAAATGACATCATTTGCAGGAAAATGGCTCGAGCTAGAGAATATTATGCTAAGTGAGATCAGCCCATCTCAGAAAGTCAAAACTTGTGGTTTTTTCTTATATGTGGAAGATAGAAAAAATAGGAAAACAAAGGGACCTCATTTATCTGAGAGAGAGATGGATAGAATGGTGAAAGGGGATTGAGGGAGAGAGGTGGGGAAAAAGAAGGCTTGATGAAGAAAACAGTTTTACATAATGCTATATCCATACATGAAGGTATCAAACCTAGCTCACTAACTTGTACAGGGAGAAGGGGCATGAGTGGGATCTGTAGGAAAACACACCAAGTGTGCTGTGTGTGTGTGTGTGTGTGTGTGTGTGTGTGTGTGTGTGTGACTTTGAACCTTACTGTGATGTATAATTACAATGTGCCAGTAAAAGTATATATATTTTTAAATGCCTGGCTATCAACAGATGGAAGGATAAATAAAACATGGCATACCCATACTCTAGGATATTATAAGCAATAAAATGCTTATAATGTAGTCCTGATACATGTAATAGCATGGATAAAAACATTATGCCTAGTGAACAAAGTCTGTCACAAAGGGCAGCAGGCTGTATGATTCTCTTTATATGAAGTGTCCAGAAAAAAAACAAATGTAAAGAGACAGAAATGAGAGCCACGGCTGCCTAGGGCTGGGGGTAGGGGAGTTAGAAGACTGGCTAAAGGCAAGAGTTTCTTTTGTAGGTAATGAAAAGAATCTCAAAGTGATTGTTGGTTGTACAACTCTGAATCTACTAAAAGCTCTTGAATCGCATACTTTAAATGGGTGAATTGGATGCTATGCAAATGATATTTCAATAAAGCTGTTCAAAAAGAAAAGGCCAAAGCCACCAGTCCCATGATATCTCCCTGGCCACGTTCATGCATTTATTCAATCAATAAATATTTATTAGGTGACTTCTAAGTCAAGTGCTGTTCTAGGCATCAGAGATACAGCAGGAAACAAAACAGATAAAATCTCTACCCTGGTGGCGATGATGAAAAATAAGCAAACAAACAAAAGAAACCTTATGTAGAATGCACAACCATTGAGAGGTGGTTAAGTGAGCTGGAGAGAAATGGAAGCTACTAAGTTTGCGGGTGTGATTTTTAGACACAGCTTTCAGGGAAAGCCATACTGAGAAGGTGACATTTGAATAAAGACCTGAGAGAGATATTGGTTTGGAATAAGCATGTAACCGCATTTGGCCCAATCTCATTAGAAAGAAAGAAAGAACTTTGCATTAAATGATTGAAACAAAAGGTATCTCCCTGTTTTTGTCTATCTGTCTGTCTGTGGGTCTGTCTGTCTCTTACACACACACACACACACACACACACACACACACACACACACACCTCAGATGTAAAAGATGAAGCATGTAGTTCCCCAGACTACTTGCTATACTTCAAAGGAAAAAAAAATTCTGCCATAGGGTAAAACCAGAAAAGGACAGGATAGCAAAACAGACATAGAGAGAGAAACTGGATTTTTGTCTTATCACCAATTAATAACACCAAACACTGCCCACCCTTTACTTCTCCACCTCCAGTCATGTGACCAACAAATTTTCTTAGTGTTTAGGCCACATGGGCAAGACATCAAAATTCCTTTTCAAGACATTCCTCCTGCTTTTTCACCTGACCCCCTATGAAGAAATGGCTGTGGGGCTGAGTGCCAGGCCAGGGTGTGTAAATGAAGTTTAGTGAACCACTAAACACAACCAGAGAACAGGAAGACAATGGTCAGCACAAGAAAAACATACAGAGCTGTGTGTAGTGGCGCACGCTTGTAACCCCAGCATTCAGGAAGCTAAGACAGGAGGATCATAGTTTGCAGATAGCCTAAGTTACTTAGTGAGGCTTTGCAACTCAGTAAGATCCTGTTTCAAAATAAAGAATAAAAAATAGGGCTGGGAGTGTGGCTCTGAGGTAGAATGCCCCTAGGTTCCATCCCTAGTACCGCAAAAAAAAAAAAAAGGAAAAAATAAAAACATACAGTTTTGAACTTCTACCATTATTTTCCTCTTTATCAATTAATTGAGCCAAATTTTATCGAGCATTTCTTCTTGCAAAACAGTGCACTGTAAGTTAAGAATACAACAGTTTATTGTTGAAAATACAACATTCCTCTTTGGAATGTACAGTTCAGAGTGAAAGGTGGGTGAGTAAAGAAGCAAATAATTGAGCAAAATATCTGTTATAAGTGGAATGAAGAAAAAAAAAAAAAACAGGAGCTGAGAAACAAGAATAGTGAGGAAACTATTTTGCTGACCTGATTAGGAAAGGCCTCTTTAAGGAGGGGACATTAGCGGCTCTATCAGCATCCCTGTTCCCAGTGGACTTCTACATCAAGGTGAGCAAAGATGAACACCACCAAAGTGAGGAGAGAGAGACACGCGGTGTTTCAACAATGTACCTCTAGGCTCTTAAGGAAAATATCAGAGAATCCAGTTCTCTCTTTCAGAATGTTTTAACTTAGGTCTAGTTGCACTGAATAGACAAATCTCTCATTTCAAAAGCAAGGCTGATTTCTTCTAAGGCACTGTTAAGGCCAGAGAGATGTAACACTAAGGTAGGGGACTGGCCTAAGACAACAGAAACTGTACAAGTCACTTAAAGACATAAAAATTCAAATAATTTTTTTAAATACTCTCTAGACAAAATGAAGTATATTTGTGACTAACCTGGCATAAGGACGCTGTTGGTAATTCATTTTCTAAGAGTCGGTTCAACACCTGCAGGCATTGTACATCTTTGGGAAAGATTTAAAATAATGAAAGTTACCAGTTTCAAAAGTGCAAGCAGAAACACAGAGGTACACCAGTGGAATATTGTGAGAAAAAGTGAGAAGAATGTTTTAAATTTTGTTCAGAAACATAAAGAGAATAAGAATTCAATATGCCTTTACTGGAAATATTGCCTTACATTGAAGGAAGGGACAGGACCACAGAGAAAAAGAGGACCGTGTGTCATCAATGAGATGGGCGGGTGGTGATGTTTCCATGCCTAAGCTATTTTAAGGAGAAAAGTCTCACAAGAGGCAAAGGGCAGTGACTCCAGCTCCCCATCCTCTGGGGAGCGTACCAGCTTCCATATTATCTCCCCCACTGTTCAACATACAGGCATGATATGCTCAGCGATATGCTGAGAAACCACAGCACGCACAAAGAAAAAGAACCACGTCTCAGAAGCTATGTGCCCAGTTCAGGTCTTTATTATGCTATCAATGTCAGCATGTTTTTATTTTCCATCTCAGAAGGAGAAGGAGAAAATGGAGAAGAAAGGTTTTAAGCATAAAAGGAAAATAGGAGGGGGACTGGAGCGCAAAATAGGAAATGTCCAACAGGAGATACAATTTGTTCAGTGCATCCTTAGTCCATATATTTTGATGAGCCCTAAACCAATAACTAAGTAATCATGGTTATTAAAACTACGGCGATTTTGTCCAGTTAATTCATTTGGGGCTCAGTCTTTCAGAGAATCTAAGTTTCAGATTGTGACAGTGGAAGTTCAGGGATCTTAGAATAGAGGCTAAACTCATTAACCAAAGCTACCACTTTGACATTTCACATTGACAAGTGTTTCTTTGACACTCCTGTTCTTGGATTCTGTGACATCTAGAAAAAAGAGGTAGAAAAAAAGATGGTGCGTAGAGAGCAAAGAGAAGAGACTATGAGGCTATGAGGATTACTTTAGACAGTCCAAGCAGCTTTAACCAGTGCCATGGACCACGTGGCTTAGAAGCAGCAGACATTTTGTTTTTGCAATCTGAAGGCTTTAAGTCAGAGGTCTAATTGCCAGCACAGTCACATTTTGGTGGAGTTCTCTTTGGCCTGCAGCCAGATCTATGGCCTTTAAGGGCACCAACCCGACTGGTTGAATTCCCACTAGGGTATTTCACCCTTGTGAACTGACCCATCAAAGACTCTGCCTTCTAAAATGATCACATGGAGATGGGAATAGGCAAAAATATCTGATAAAATATAGTGTGTGCTGTGAAGAATATTAAATCAAAATACATGAAACTATTAAATAAATATGTTGTGGGATATGTTGCGGGGGGGGGATGTGCGTGGCGTGTGTGTGGGGAGAAGTAATCCCCCCACCACCACCACACAGACAAACAGAAAAACCGTGGATTCTTGTCCTAAGCTAAGAATAATTATTCATCACTTGGACAGCTGCTGAAGATTTAAAGAAGTTTATTAAAAAGATAGAAATATAGAGATAGTTACAGCCGTGTGCCGCAGAGGGGCACAGGGGGGCAATTCGAATGAAAATGCCAAAGAATTCCAGTTTACTGAGTTTTTATCCTGTCTAAGTCCAGCAGGTCCCTCTGATTTCTGGAGATCATGTTACCCCTTATCTCCAGCCGAATTTATGGCCTAAAGGGGGAGGCATCTCTGTCTTCAAACACAGGCTCAGATTTATGGCCTGAGGGGGAGGCCTGAGGGGGAGGCCTGAGGGGGAGGCATCTTTGTCTCCAGACAGAGGCTTTTACCTTTAGTCTTATCCCCCAAAATGTGTGAAATTGTTCTTAGGAATGCAAAGACACACATTTTTCCTAGCTCTAGTCTTCCTTCCTGCTAGCTAGCCCTGGCTTTCTTAGTAAAGAAGATATATTATAAAATTGGAAATCTTTCCCAATACTGACACATTACTACATTTTAAACCCTTTTAAACCCTCTTCCCACTACCAGTACAAAAAATAAACAACAAAAAATAATTAAGAGCTTCAGCCTTACGAGAATACCACCCATCTCTCTTTTCTTCCTTTTACTACATGTATCAAGAACAAATAGCCCTTTCATAAATTAAGATTCTGAAACTGAGTATCAGTGATTCAGGATTACTGGTTTCCTGGCCTTTATAAAACATAAATACTCAGTGGTAAAGAATAATATCAAATTGGGCTTCAAATGTTTTTACATTTATTCTAAACAATGTTCAGCATTCAATCAAAACTACTGAGACATATTTATACACAAACAACACATATACAGACAAATGTAAAATTTTCAACTATTTATTTTAACTCAATATATTGGAAATTATATCATATAGTAGGGTATTAAATGTTCTAATTAAAATGCAGAGATTTAAAATCATCAGTATAATTAACCAAATTAATTAAAGGAGAAAAAAATCACAAAATGACTTGAACAAATGCCAAAACAATTTATAAAATTAAACATCCACTTACCATTTTTAAAAAAAAAAAAGCTTTTGAACAAAACCAGAAATAGAAGAAAAATTTCTATCCACAATTAACATGCAAGAAGGATGGTTCTCGAACATTAAGAGTTTAAAATATCCTTTAAATCAAGAATAAGATCTTAAAACTTCTCCCATCACTTCTTTACAATGTTACTTTGGAGACCCTCACCAATACATTAGAGAAAGAAAAGAAAAAAATATTAGAATTGAAAATTTGAAAATAAAATTTTATCATTTTGCAAATGATGGACCATTTATGTTGAAAAAAAAAAGAATGTGTAGGTAAACTACTGTTCGAAAAACAAGCCCATCTTGTTAGGAACATAGTGTGGTGCTCTCCTGAGGAGCAGGAGGAGTATGGGCATTGCAAGGGACAGAGTTAGGACGGCTAGGACTGTTTCTTGACTCAGATGCATTGTGGTTGTTTACTGTGTGATATTCCATGAAGGACTTTCTAGATGTATGTTATAAAGCACAATCCTAAAAAATAGAGGGAGGGAAAGGAAGAAGGAAAGAAAACTACAAGTGATTATTAAATAAGTACCCGAATCTAAGAGGAAGCTAAAATCACAGGAGATTTAACAATCACCTAAGAAAAGAACAAGCAGAAAGTAGGAAAACCCACACACCTGCAATTGGTTTACCCAAGGAAGGCACAGGGCGATCAGTGGGAATGCCATTCTGAAGGCTCAGAAGAGCGAACCTCTGAAAAGGATCGATTGCAGGTTCTGGAAAGAAATGTCAAGAAAACTGAGGCCAAATTTGCTAAATAAGTTGCTTTAAGTCATACAAAAGTAAGAAGCAGAAGAAATACCAAATGTTATACCTGTACACTGAATCTTGCTCACAGATATCTATCATCTAGTCTGCACATTGTTAAAAAACATTAATTGGTTCAGCTTTTAAAATGGAGAGCTTCCAGATTATCTCCCAGAGAACAGCTTGGACTCTCAAGACCAGCACTTTGCCTCAAGCCAGTGTGGCTCATTCACTTTACCTGTGTTGTTTCAGGGTCAAACCAAGATGTAAACTCAGATCTAGGTTAAAGCTTTATTCTCTCTTCAAAATATCCTGCTGCTTACAAAAGTGTTGGGGCAGAAAAGTATAAAACTAACAACTAAGGGTTTACAGTTTAAACTTACTGTTCTTCCCTTCCTCTAATTTTCAGTATTTTTCCCCAATTAGAAGAAAGAATGTTTTTACTGTCTTCTATCAGTTATTTCTAGAAGTTTCTAGTTGTCCTGTGTAACAGAATCCCTCGTATGGGAGCCTCTAGAGGTAGTAGTCTGAGCGATTTATTCAAGAGCAAAGAATAGTAGGATCAAAGCCAGCCTTAGCAACTTAGCGAGGCTCTCAGCAACCTAGTGAGACTGTTTCCAAAAATAAAAAAAATAAAAATCAGGGCTTGGGGTAGCTTGGAGGTAAAATGCCCTTGGGCTCTGCCCCTAGTAACACACACACACACACACACACACACACACACACACACATACACACACACACACACAGCACAAGCCCATTTCCCAGGTCATCTCATGTCAAAGTTTCCAAACAAAAGATATAAATGCATCAACACCATCACAAAGAAAGATGAATTTTCACAAACACTCTTGGATATGTACACAGCTACAAAGAGATATCCTATGGGATTCTGGGTGGCAATATAAGCAAATACACTTTGAATAGCATGGCCTATTGCATTAAATGTGAGAATTTGTTAATTTAAGTAACCTGTAAATTCACTGTTAAAAATGAAAGAGGCTAGACACTGTATCTGAAGTAACATGCAACTTACAGTTAACAAATCAATATGCTACAGTGAGGCATGATTTAGGAATTATTAAATTCACTCTATTCTTCTTAATGCAATGAAAGGTTTATATCTCTCAACCCTGTTTGCCCTACACCTCAGGGCAAACATCTCCCTGCTAATGGCTAGACAGTGAGTCAGAGAGAGAAAAAAGAAATTGAAAGCTTCAGGCTGTACTGGAAGGCAACGGAGACTCTTCCAAGGAAGACCAATTGGCAATTGAGCCCTCACTCCAACAACTCAGGCAAAGGTTAGAAAACCACTCAGGCTTCTCTGGGCCACTATTTTGCATACTTCTTCTCAAAGGACATATTTTCTGCTTTCTTTCATCTACAGAATAGTCCAGAACACCTTTGGTATCCAAAGTTCCAGGCGCCAAAGGGAACTATGATATTTACAGACACCCAAGAGATTAATCTAACATGCTTACTTGCAATAGATAAATTTGAGATACCACTTTTCAAAAAAAAAAAATCTACTAGTTCCACAATCTATGTCATTGGTCATGTGCCTTATGCACTGATTTTAAAACATAGCACTGACAACTATGAATCATTATCAGCCTATAGATTAGCATGGAAGTCATGGACTTGGCTTTTAGTTTTAAAACTCCTGAGGTAAGTAACATGATTGTACAGTGCTACACTTCACCCCATAAAAGTGTGTTTATTCTTCATACCCCCACAGAAAAGACTTTTGTTAACCAAGGCATTTAACTATGGAGGGAAATAACCCATTTATGAAGAATATTGATGCCAGCCATAGCATACACAACTGTTAATTCTGAAAGAAGCCAGGCTGTGAGGACAGTCTGTGATACGCACACGTGACACATTTCTCCCACTGCTCACCAAGATCGATTCTTCCACTCTGGCCGGCTAGCTGGGTGTATCTTTCCCCTCCTCCAGTACCTGGAGCTATCAGGTACAGCCAAAGAGACTTTTCCAAAAGAACAAGAATGTCTCTCTGATAAATAGTTGAAAGTAGCTGCACATTTTCCTTCTCCTAGAGAAGAAAATCAATACTACATAACCACTGTGTTTCAAATATATACTGATAGCTCTCACTAAAGTGAATTAAAATAAAGTGGGAAAAGTTCTGACAAACAGCTTTCTTCTTCTCTTACTATAAAACAAATTTGGATTCACTCCCTTGACTCCATCCAAGGCTCTTCCCCCTTCCACTGCTTGACTCGGGGTCTGTTTTTCTCAAGATGGCAAATGTCTTCAAAAAAGAAATAAATAATAGTCAGAAAAGTTCAATTCCAAAGGATCCTTCTTGTATTTATGCTGATGCACCTTTGCCAACTAATCTGATACAGTGCCTACGGCACACCAAGGCAGGGGCTTGACAGTCACTATTTGGTAAGTTTTCTGTAGGTTGCCTCCCTGCCAGGACCAGAAACTACACAGGACTGGCAATAAGAAAGAAACAGATAGCTTATAATCCCAGCATTCAGGAGGCTGAGACTGGAGGATCGTGGTTTGCAGACAGCCTCAGCTACTTATTGAGGTCCTCTGCAACTCAGTGAGACCTGGTTGCAAAATAAAAGAATAAAAATAAGGGCGGGGGTGTAGCTCGGATGTCGAATGCCCCTGGGTTCCATCCCCAGATCCGCAAAAAAAAAAAAAAAAAAAAAGAAAAGAAAAAAGAAAGAAAGAAAGGGATAGTATTTGCTGAATGGAGATGTAGAAACTCAGGCATGTTTACACAATGACACTGGCAAAAGTCCCATCATCACACAGCCCTGTCACCTATTTCTGAGTCAGAAGGAACAGACAACTGGCCAGCTCAAGAGATGATCCAGTAGTAGTCACTACTGACGCAGCACCTCACTCGATGACATGACACATCTCATCTGAGTAACTACTAGGCCCTTTTCTTAGTCAGTTCAGCTTGCTATAGCAAAATAACTGGGTGACTTAGAAACAACAGACATTTACTTCTCCGTTTTTGATTCTAGGAATTTCAAGACCATGGGCCTAGCATGATCGGAGTCTCCTGTGGGTCTCCCTTGGGTGACAGACTGCCATGGCTGTGTCCTCACATGAAAGAAGGGACTAGCTAGCTCCCTAGAGTTTCTTGCACAAAGACATTAATCCCATGAAGGCTCTGCCCTCAAGACCTAATCATACCCCAAAGCTCTATCTCTTAATAGTACCACCTCTAGGGTTAGGATTTAAACATAAATTTATGAAACACACATATTAAAAATGGAGCCATACTGTTGTAATCACTCCTATTTTGCCAAGAGAAAACCATAGTAGTTATCTATTACTGCTTAACAAATGAACCCCAAACTCAGCAGTTTAAAATTACAAATACTGCCAGGCATGGTGGCGCACGCTTGTAATCCCCACGCTTGGGAGGCCGAGACAGGAGGATCGCGCAGGTTCGAAGTCAGCCGCACTGGCTTAAGAGACCCTGTTTCCAAATAAAAGATATAAAATAGGTCTGAGAGTGTAGCCCGGAGGTAGAAGGGCTTCCAGGAACCCCGGTACCATTAATTAATTAATTAATTAATTAAAAAATACTGTCTCACATAGTTTCCGAGGGTGAGAAAACTAGGAATAGCTTATCTAGTTGGTTCTGGCTGAGGGTCTTATGAGCTTGCTGTTGAGAGTTAGCTGGGGCTACAGTCATGTGACGATTTGACTGAAGCTGCGGGATCCACTTTCAGGCTCACTCATGTGGCTATTAGCAAGAGACTCTGGTCTCTGACAGACAGACACATGCCTCTATAAGGTTAGTCACAACATAGCTGCAGGCTGTCCCCAGAATATGTGACCTAAACATCAGAGAGCTACTAAGATGGAAGACTTGGTTCCTCATAACCAAATCTCAGAAGAGACATACCATCACTTCTGCATATTTTATTGGTCACAGAGACCAATCCGCAAATGCAGGCGGTGATGATATGGGCATCATTATGGGATCACTGGGAGCTATCTTGGAAGCTGGCTGTCACAATAAATAAATAAGTTAATTAAATAAATAAATGAATAAATGGATACACATAAAGTTGCCAATTTGCCAAACGGTCCTGAAGAAATCAGGACTTAAACCCAGGAGAAGTGATTCTACCCAGAGACCACATTTTTTAGAACCACTAAGCCAATATGCAGAAAGTTAGACATGTAGATATAATTCCCATCCCTGTCTAATGGCACTAATCTGAGAATTCCCACTCCCTCTTGCTCTGGTGGTTGTGAAAGTCTCATCAGGATATGGAATCCCCTGAACAAGACCCTCTGCTGCTGCTTCCTTCTACTCTGGTCAAAATATTAAAAGTCCTGTCCACATCTAACTCTTTTTGCAAAATCAAAAACTTAGAAGGGAGGGAGCATCAGACAAAACTCTGAGACTATATGAACTTGGCAAATTTAAACAGTAAAGCAGAACGCTATTTTCTTAAGTTCCCTTGCAATTGCTCTTCCTTGAGAATAAATCCACATGCTTACTCCAGCTAAACGCTGGTTATAAAAATAAGTTCAGCTAAATAAAGGGAAAAAGAAAGTTTTTAGCAACTTAAAAAAAATTAGTAACTATATTTCTTTAACAGACATTCATTTCCTGGATTAGACACCAAGGAACCGACACCATCACTCTATTTTATTTATTCTAGGCGTCTGTGGATTGTAGAGTAGATTGTGTTATGTATAATGGTTTGAAAGGACCCTTCAGAGAAAGGACTAAATGAATTTTTCTATCTATTCTTAATATTCCCCCTCCTGAATGCAGACAGCAACAAGAAAATTCAAAGCTATTATTTTTAATGTCAAATGCCTTACTAGTTCAATAAAAGGGGAAAGATATTAAACTTTTTATATAACAAGAGCCAGATAACACATATCTTCAAGAAACACATCTTAATCAAACTGAACATCGGAAATTAAAAAGAGGATGGATGAGTGAGGGTAGCCATCCTCACATAATTAAAAAAGTGCTGCCAATTCCTATGAACAGGAGAGCATGTCTTCTTTGCCCTTTGTTCCTTTCAGAAGAATGGTGTGGATTGATTTTGATTCAGAGGGTTCTAAACAGAACACCTGAGAAATTGCTGTCCTCATAATCTTCTGATGAAAGGAAATATTCCTCTCTTAGGCAAATCTATCTTAATATTGGGAAACATTACCAAGAAGAAGGACATGTAGAGTTCACACCAACGTCTGCAGGGACATTCAAAAGACCTTCCTGATGAATTCACAAACTGGTTGTAAATATTAGCTGATTTAACTTATTTAATGCCTTCTGAGAAAAGTAGTCTACAAGTATAGGGTGGGAAGAGCAGTAGTATGTTTATTAAAGATATCTACAAATACTTCAAAACTGGGTCTAAAACTAATTCAGACAAATCGCCATAACCCACCAAAAATGATAAGAGCAAATGCTTATTGAATATTTACTACGAGTAAAGCATTGTGCAGTGATGATTCAGTCCTCACAAGAAACTTGAATACTATGCTTAGCCCCCCTGTACAGATGAGGCAACAGTTCAGAAGAGTTAACCAACTCTCTCAAAGAAATACATCTCTTTAAGAGGCAACATTTGGCTTCTAATGCAAATCCATTTTATTATCAGCCATAAAGTGACCCTGTACAAAATCATGCTGCAATTCTATAAAGACTGTGTTCTCCTGAGCCAAGAAGTACCCTGGTCATCTTCAGAGACTAAAGTCTCACCCTGACAACACATGCACAAACACACACACACACACACACACACACACACACACACACAACTTACACTCACATACACACTGAGATTTTTGTGTGTGTGTGTGGTGGTACTGGGGTTCCTGGAAACCCTTCTACCTCCAGGCTACACTACTAGACCTATTTTATATTTTCATTTGGAAACAGGGTCTCTTAAGCCAGTGAGGCTGGCTTCAAACCTGCGAGATCCTGCTGTCTCTGCCTCCCAAGAGCTGGGATTACAAGCGTGCGCCACCACACCCGGCCACACTGAGATTTTATGTTACATTCTCAAGTCAGAAATACTCCTGGATACTAAGTGTGGCTTAATTATGTTGATTATAAGGCTGAACCAAGCTTGAAAACATATGGAACACATCTCTATTTTTCACTTCAAACTTTTATATCAGTAGAGAATAATTCAGATAGTATTGTTACTGATTTCACCTGCTAAGTGGAGATGGAAAAATACCATGGAGCCCACAGTTACATGTAAAAATAAAAATAAAATTCTCTAAATATGATAGCATTCGATGGGTGAAATTGACCTAAGTTTTCTTTAATGGTTTCACAACTTTAGGCTGTCTGGAGTGTTTTTAATGGAGGAGTTTTCTACTTGGTTACTAAAAATTAAATTAATCTAAAAATGGGAGCATTGTTACAGACACTCACAATGTGCAATGTACCAGTGATGTCACCACAAGATGGAAGACACAATCCCTGTCACATACAGAGTCACAGGTGCCTGTAGAGATCAGATGTACACCATGCAAGATAATTGGTCAGACAAGCCTATGAAAAAAAAGGCTCCTAGCCGGGCGTGGTGGCGCACACTTGTAATCCCAGCATTCGGGAGGCTGATACCTGGAGGATCGCAGTTCACAGATAGCCTCAGCTACTTAGTGAGGCCCTCTGCAATTCAGTGAAACCCGGTTTCAAAATAAAGAATAAAAAACAGGGCAGGGGGTGTAGCTCGGAGATCAAATGCCCCTGGGTTTCATCCCCAGACCCGCAAAAAAAAAAAAAAAGGCTCCAAATCACCACGGTGGGAAACAAGTGATCTATAAATTAATGACAGTTTATTAAAGCCCAAAATAATTGACAGATGTCTCCAAGGGGGCTAGGGACTGACTGTGAGGCAACAATCAAGTCTCCTTCTTGAGAAATTCAGTGACTGTGCTGTTTCTACATGGGGTCTCAGGTCTGCTCTGTACCCTTCCCTGATCTGCCTGGCACCATGGGGGGGGGGGGGGGCTGGGACAAGCAGGATACTCCATCTAGGCTCTGATAGTTGCTTCTTCTTGGGTTTAGCTACCAGAAGCCTGGTGGGTAGAGTTCTGGGGGAAAAGGAAAGCTGAGATATGCTTATTTCTTCCCTTTTTACTTACACTCCACTATGTCTTTCAGCATTTGGGCTCCTTCTGCTTAACCCTGAACCTAGGTTTTTTTTCCCTTGGTCCCCAGCCCTTGGTGGTAGTGGCTTTCTATTGTCAACAATATCTGGGTTGCTTCACTGCCCCTTTATTGAAGTCCCAGCCTTTCCTATCATTTGTGTAACTGGATCTCTGTGTTAAAATCCCACTGGTTCAAATGTTCAGTGTCTGTGTCTTCCAGATTGGTATCTTTCTTAGATCTTAGGTTCCTGTCTTAGAAGCGGTACCTGAAACCATCTTGTGAAAGTGATAGATGGAAGAATTAATTTCAAGAGAAGGGTCTGAAGATACTAGGGTGGTGCAGGGATGGGGGCCAAACATGTGCCTGGAGATCAGCTTTGACCTGGTTCCTTGGGGAGTTTTGGCCCACTCTTGTACTACTGAACTGCCCCCCCCCTTTGGGACTAAGGGTGACCAACCATTTCAGTTTGCTAAGAGGTGGTAGGTACTCTTACCACTAAATTGGAGTAGTCCCAGATAAACCAGGATGTTTGGTCACTATAAAGGACAATTGGGCCAGGTATGGTGGCATAGGCCTGTAATTCCAGTACTTAGAGGCTGAGGCAGTAGAATGGCCAATTCTAGACCATCTTTGGCAATTTATGGAGCCCCTCAGTAATCTATTGAGACTCCATTTTAAAATTAAAAAAAAAAAGGCTGCAGATAACAGCTCAGAGGTAGAAAGTCCCTGGGTTCAATCCCCAGTACCAAAGGGGGGGAGGACAATTAGTGTTGGCTCTAATCATTAGTTAGGGGGAAACTGGAAATTTCAGGGTGAGTCAGAGAGTTTTTCTCTTGAGAAGGGAAAACTGTAAGCATCAGAAGCCAACACCAGGGTGCCAGAGGTGGAGACATGTTCACAGTGGAAGAAGAAAATTGAGGCAGCAAACCACAGTCTCCAGTACCAACACCAGTAACAACTCCAGTACCGACACCATTTCTTTCAACTCTGCACAGGCTGTTTTATTTGAACATTCACCCAATATGTTTACAGCTCAAAAGCTACAGCCAATTTTCTCATTCAGACTGAAAGATTAAATTACCATCAATCACTCGTCGCTTGGTGTTTTTCTTTGCGACCTAGTTTCATTCCTTTTCTGTAAGATGAATAGAAGAGGGACCGTAAAAAGAGAAATTTAAATTCAATGCCTCACAGTATTTCTGAGTTTCTGGGTAGCCTACACTGTCTAAATAAAAATCTCAATCAACATAGATGCAGAAGCAATCCCTTTAGGAAGTAGAGACACAGGTTCCAGAGCCTGTAACTCTGCCCTTCTAAGCCCTGCTGTCCTTTTCCAGAGATGGAGCCCAGATCCTGGCCTCACAAGATAGTCTGGAGGGCTAAATATGTTAATGTTGGTAAGGTAGCCAACTCAAAACAAATGTTCCATGAGTGGCTCCTTTTACAGATAGCTGTTCAACATAATCTGAAAGCTTGATTTCTACACCGATCAGCATTGTAAAGCAGATGAGAGGCTTTCACTAATTAAATCTAGATGGTAGCCAGAAAGAGTTCCCCATCTGCAGAAATTGTAGGGATTCATATTCATCCTGGATTATACTTGAACTGCCACTCAAAGAGATTTATATCTTGGACTTTGGTCAGATGAGTCTAAGATATTAACTAGAGTAATTACTTTAGAGAAAGTCAAAGGGCCATTAAAAGTTTTTCAAACCTAAAGCAAATACTGAATCATGTGTCTTTATTGCTAGTGGGTAAATGAGTATGTGTGTGGGTTTAAAAAAAAGCTGTAGTATGTAACTCAATTTGGGACCAGGAGTGGGGGAAGCTAAAATTATTCTAGCTGTATTTTATCCAAGAACTTTAAACTGTGAGCATGGTTCAGCAACTATACTTACACATAAATGGATCTATCCTTATAATTTAAATAATAGCTTTAATATTTTCAACATCAACCATGTATGAAAGCTCTGCATAGAAGATGTAGAAATTTCCCAGGGGAAGAAAAGTATGTTTTGATCACTTTCAAAACTGTATATCATGCCTACTTTCTTTGTCATATATAAGGGGAAAAATAAGTATTCTAAATAATGCCCATTTCAAAATCGATGGTAAAGTATAAATGCCTTTATAAATGTAAGGCTTTACTAGATACTAGAATAAGGATTATGAAATTCAGAATGCCATTATGGAGAGAGAGAGAGAGAGAGAGAGAGAGAGAGAGAGAGAGAGAGAGAGAGAGAGAGAGAGACACGAGGGAGAACTCTAGTCAAATGTGCAAACTACAGGAGTGGAAGAGGCTGGTTCTTCTCAGCTCTTTGACAGAAAGGCAAATTCTCTTCCCTAAAATAAATTTAGTTTGAGATAAAACTGAAAAGATTTGGCAAATGCAAATAACCACTGGTAACTAGAAGTGAATTATAAACAATACCTACTCAGGGTTATAAGCATTAATGGGGTTAAGTGGAATTTCACACTTGAGAAATTTCATATGCTCAGCCTTGACCCAACTTCAGAAAATATGCGGCTTTACTGTAAAATGCCCTAGAGACTCAAGAGGCATGCTGTTAGTTTGTGGGCAACAAGCAGCAGAATTTAAATCAGAATGGAAAATTAAACACATGGCACTCTCCCCTGGCCTTCTGTTTCTCTCTGGGTGGGAAAGAATCTTACAAGACTCCTCCTTCTTTCTAACCTGTACATCTAATTATTCTCCAGTCTGATCCAAACTCAGAGTGTTTCCTACAATCACTCCTTCCAGGCCACTGCCTTGTGACTCAACAGCTGGACATTTTACCACACTCCTTCCTCCTAGATTCGGCACCTGGAGAAAAGGAGTCAAGAAGATACTTGCTTGCCTCTAACCCAGTTCTTCAAATGGAATAATTATAGTTAACAACCGATAGACTGTTATTAGCATCATTATTGCCATTTTAAAGACAAGAAAACTGAGGGTGTACAAGATTAGAGATGCAAACCAGGGAGATCAATTCCAAAGTGAAACAGTTTTTGACATCCTACAAAACTTCAAGAAACAGCCTCTCGAACCTTAAAGTTTATATCATAGCAGGCCTCTGATTTCCATAGATTCCCATCATGTCTCCCTAAACACCATTTTATCTTTGACTTAGAGAGCCTTCCTATGTGTGATGCCCAAAGACCAGTCACACCGCACCATCTGGCAGCTTGTTAGAAATGCATTCTCAGACTTACTCCAGTCCTTCTGAGTCAAAAGCTGCACTTTAACAAGGTATAATCCCCAGTTTACGAACAACTGTCTTCCATAGAATACATTAGAGACTTTTAGAGATGATCAAGCCTGGCTTTATATCTTTAGCCTGTGGTCATACCATTTCTCCTCTAGTTATTTCATCTTGCATGAATCACATTTCTTGAACTCATCAGCCTGACATCAAAATAAGGCAGGATCAGCTAGCAAATAGTACCACTCTGATGTGCTCCCTACCAACAACACCTACTTCTAGACCTTTCAAATTCATCCAAGATAGTTCTGGGGTTTCTATGTTTATGTCTCATGTGTCCTAGATTCTGGTATCCACTATTTTCCTTCCTTCCTCATTTTGTAGCTGTCTCCTTTCTCTGCCAATGTCAGAGCTGGCAACTATGCCACCCAAACCTGCCAGAAACAGTTCGTTCGAATGCCTGCAAAAGTGGGCCAAGCCACCCAGAGAGGTAGAACATGGGAGGGCAGCTGTCCCCAGGCCAAGTCTCCAGCCTAAGCTCCCTGAGGACCCAGACCACAGGTGGTTCCTCCACACAGCACAGAACAGAGTACAGTGCCTTCACACAAACATGGAGTCAAATAAGGGAAGGGAGGCAATTGAGCCATTAGGGCAGAAAAATCATTCGTTTACCAAAGCAATTCCTTATAAGGATTCCTCAGGAGTACATACATATTTCTAAAATAATTTTATTGACAAGAATGTATCCCATACAACTTTTCAGAGACACAACTGATGCCTCCAGTAAGATGCATGTACTCACTCTCAGAGGGCAGGTTTGCCCTGTGGAGAGAACATTGAGAAAAGGGAGAATAACAAGCTAAGGATCTGGCCCAAGGCAGAGGCTCAAGTGAGCACCTGGAAGTGAAACCCCAAGATCTATGACTTTTATAGGCCAAACCAAACCAAAAAAAAAAAAAAAAAGAATGCAGGTAAAAAAACAAAAGGTACCCAGGAGGGAAGCCTGGTAGAAAAAATAGAAGATGGTGTTGTGCATGATGGAAGATCTCATGCCAGTGGTGGCTGGAAATCCCAGTGAAGAAGTAATGTGTGGCCTCTCTCTCCTGGTTGCCAAACTAAGGAAGATAGCTAAGACAGGAAAGTGTCCAAAGAATTTGGAGATATCCTGCTCCCTATACTCCATAAAAATTAAATAAGTAAGATGTGAAAAATGGAACCGATTTTCATGAGATTTGGTTAGGTCCAAAGATAAGACACTCAATAGCTGGGAATTATCCTGAACACTTCCCTCAGCCTAACCTCCCTGTCCAATCAATCACAGGGCTCAGCTGAATTCTGTACATACTTCATTCATCTTTTTCTCCACCTTCCCTATTATCTTCTTAGATTATCTCCCTCTGTATCATTTCTGTTTCAATCAGAATTCTCACTGCTATAATCCAAAGCACTTGACCACCAATGAAGAGAAAGAAGATTTGTTTGCTCACAGTTTGGGAGATATCAATGATTCAGCCCATGTTAGTCCAGGTAAAGTCTGCAGAGACCAGGGCATAGTGCAGGAGACAGAGAGAGAGAATAAAGGGCTTTGCTCTCACTCAAATCATGGAGGCCAGAGGCCAGAGAGAACAAGGGAAGAAGGCCCCCTTATCTCTGTGAGGTCTAGGAGGATGTTGTAAATCCAAACCAACACATGCCACTCTTGGACCCCAGGACCTACTGGCCATCCATCGCACAGTGCAAAACGCATTTAGTCCATCTCCCAGTTCCCAGTCTTAATAGCTTCAGCATCACTCAAAAGTTGAAAGTTCAAAGTCTCTTCTGAGACTCTAGGTAAACGTTTAGCTCTGAGATCTTGTAAAAATAAATAAATAAATAAAAATAAAATTACATGCATCCAGTGTACAATGGCACAGAAGAAACAATTGCATTCCAAAAGGGAAGAATAAGCCATAAAAAAATTGGAATGGGACCAAAATAGGATAAAAATCCAACAATGCAAGCATTTAATACGGCAATTCTGTTTCTGGCATCCAGGGCACCTCATTCTTGACCTTTTACCTAGCTTCCTCATCTTTTCTTAAGACTCAGTTTAAATATCATACCCTTATAACTCCCTAAGATTAGAAGGGAGATTCCTGTCATACTCCCCCAGCACCACAATTCTCTTAATAACATGTACCATAATTTTATTTAAGTAATTACTTGTTTATTTATTATAATTATTTTGCTAGTGATATAAATCATATTTATCTTACATTTTTTTACTGTATCACCAGCACATGTTACATATGGCTGGTAGATGGTAGGTACTTAATAAACATCTGCAGAAGGAAGGAAAGACTTTTCCAGACACTTAAGCAGTCAGAAATAAGATGTTTTTCCCATTAAACCTCTCAAAACAATATTGTCAGAAAACTTAAACTGTCAACTAACTTTGTGTGATATCATCTCTCTCCATGTAGTGACACAAATAGGCAAGATTTTATTGAAGTCAAGGATCAGCAGTATCTCTTAAGTCTATCAGCAAGAATATCACTCATCTAAATTTGACTCCCATATTAATTCTAATTAAGGAGAAAAGTAGCAGTCTGTTATGATGGTCAAAACTGAAGTATTAGAATCAATTTATCAAGACAAAAGATATGGATTGCCTCTCCATCTGTTCCTGTAAACCACCAAGAAAGTACATTTAGAAAATAAGTTACAAGTGCGTCTATATATATTTACAGATAGCACAAAAACTTTTGCCAAGATAAGACAATAATACTACATCTGTTAAAAATGTTTTATTTTTCTTCAAAATATGAATTCAGTATTCTGCTAAGAAATACGATTCAGCAGAAGAGAGGCATCTCATCTCTGTATGACTTAAATATCAAAGCACCCGAGTACATTTAGAATCTCTTTGGGGCCACCCCAAAACACCTGATAATTACACTGGGGATTGGAACAGACAAACAGCAAATAATGTACAGACTTCCATGTAACCTCCTCTTCTGTCCCTGTAAGAGCCATGATTAAAGGTCTCCTCCATGGCCAATATGGATTTCTACCTTATCCGTCTCCTCCACCATACAATGAGATGTAAATGAACAGAGAAATCAAAAAGCAACATCAGCAGCAGAGGGGAGGGTAGTTAGAGGCTGAAATAATCCATTCATCAGAAACAGAAATTCAGATGAGGTCATTGGTCAAATTTGTCAAATTGAAATGCACCTTCCTCTCACTGAGGATAAATTTTTGCTGAATGTCTCTTTTTGGATGTCATTCCAAAACTTGGTATCAAAAATGTGTTGTCAAGCCTGTGAAGAATATTTGCCACTTAACCAAGCATTGCCATTTTTCTACTTAATTTTCATGCTGCTAACACATCGTTGCTCACTACTAAAGTTCTGACCTTTCAGTTGTTGCTTGCATTGTTCCTTTTTCCATGTCTAGGAAGGGGCTACTAGTCTTCTCTGTTCCTCAATTTCTTCATCTGTAAAATAGGTTAATTCAGTATAACAACATTATTTCAAATTGAAAAAAATTGTGCCAGGCATGGTGGTGCACGTTTGTAATACCCATGCTTGGGAGGCGGAGAAAGGAGGATCACACAGGTTTGAAGCCAGCCGCGCTGGCTTAAGAGACCCTGTTTCCAAATAAAAATATAAAATAGGTCTAGGAGTGTATGCCAAAGGTAGAAGGGCTTTCAGGAACCCCAGTACCACCAAAAATAAATAAATAAAATACAAATAAAAAATACAAATAAAAGTATAAAATAAAAATAAAATAATAAAATAAAATTTATTGTGAAATATTTTCTCCCAAAATATGATTTGGGCATGGTTAAAAATGTACTCTCATAAAATGGATGAGCCAAAAGTTGACAGGTATAAGTACTTTAGGGGCCAACTTTAATGAATAAGCATGGTTGTTAATAAGCAGGATATAGTAATTATTCGAATATAAGTTTTTCTGACCTTTTGTTATTTTAAGTAAGTTAAACATCCCCTTGGGAATTTGATGTAGATGATATTTTGCTTTTCCATCAACCGGGCCACAAATATTAGCTAATCTAAGTACATATCTATAGATTTTTATGTGCACTTTCCCATTTTTACCTCTATGTCCCTCTGATGCCCAACATTTATGATATTCAAGGCGTTGTAGGAATGATAGGACAAGGTTGGTACCACCTGCCACCAGGAACAAACAAAACTCTTCTATCTCCCTCCCCACCCACTGGCACACTCTGATCACTGATCCACCTTTTTCAGCAAGCAAATGCATTTAGCTGATTATACAGATATTTTCATAAGGACAATTTTCCATCACTTCACTAAAACAAAAATCCATTTAAGTTACAAAATAGAGGTGTTTTTCCTGATCACAAGTTATTGTTATAAGACACACTTAATGCTAATTATATAGAAATACTCTACTCCCCACCCTTTTTTTTTTTTTGTACTGGGGAATCAAACTCAGGGGAATTCTACCTCTGAGCTACGCTCCAGCTCTTTTATTTCATTTTTATTTTATTTATTTATTTTTGTGTGTGTTACTGGGGGGTGGAACCCTAGGGCTTTTCTACCTCTGGGCTATACTCCCACGCCTATTTTATACTTTATTTGGAAACAGGGTCTCACTAAGTTGCTGAGGGCCTAAGTAGCTGAGGCTGGCTTTGAACCTGTGTGATCCTCCTGTCTCAGCCTCCCAAGCACAGGGATTACAAGAATGCAACACCACGCCAGGCTATTTCATTTTTATTTTAAAACAAGGTCTCACTAAGTTGTTGAGGGTCTTACTAAATTCCTGAGGCTGGCTTCAAAACTACAATGCTCCTGTCTCAGCCTCCAAAGTACTGAAATTATAGGCATGAACCACCATGCCTGTCCTCTATTGCCCATGTTTTTTAAATATGCCTTTATTGGTGTGTTATAGTCTCACATCACAATGTAAATCATGTTGACATTGGCATACATACACCCAGCACTTGGTGCTCTCTATCCCGGACATCTCCTTCATGAGGTTAATAAAATGATTCTGCTAGCAAAACTGGCTGTCTTCTTCTGAAATAATTTGTGTCCTTATTTATTTGAAAGTTCCTAAAATTCTCCATTAAGTAGCAGATTTTCTGAATGAACTCAAAGTCCTTTTCTACCAAATGTTCTTGATTCTAATACTGTGGAAAGTGGGATTCTCAGATATTTCTCGGCTGCCTTTTATGCTTTGCTGTTGCTGTTTTTGTATCCTCTGCCTTCAGCCAAGACCATCGCCTTCAGGCCTCCAAAGTACGAGGCTACGGGACTGGAACACCCAAAGTGGAATAGGTCTGAAGGAATTAATGCCTTATAAATCGAAGAAGCCAGATGGGCTGATTCTTATTCAGAGGGACTTTTTCTGACTACTGTAGTTTTTCCTTTGTTGTTGTTTTCTGTAAAATTTTATGGAGCTGTGTAACAAATAGACGAATAATCCACAGATATTCTGCATTCACTTTAGAATTCAATGGATTATTTTGTTAGAAAATGACACTCACGACTTCCGGGAAGATGGCGACTGAGAAAAGCGGGGCTTAAGAGCCCCGCTAACAACCAATCTCCATTACCACAAAATCAGCGCCTTTGATAGCCAGAAAACACCATCACCAGAGAAACAAAAAAATCACCAGGCTCCAGAGAGAAAGCGGACTGAGAACAGAGCTCAGAGCCACAGAGGAGATAAACCGGCCTCACGCCCGAGGATGCGGCAGCAGCGCTTTACTGCCAGCGGCAGCGGCAAGTTCACCGGACGGCTACAGCAAGCCGAGGTGAGCCGCTGCGGAACAGCCAGGCGGGATTTCTCGGCGCAGGGAGTATCTAAAGCTCCCAGTGGCTGAGCTCAGCACACGCTGCAGGGACTCAGAGTGGAAATCAAAACCAAGAAGAAATACGCCAGCCTCACGGCCGAGGGCATAGCAGCAGCACCATATTGCCACCGGCGGCAGCAGCAGCGAATTCACCGAGTCCAGTACAGCTACATCTGCGAACTCAAGAACAGTGAATCAAATTGCGGGCCACAGAGGAGAAATTCCAGTACTGTACTCCCTGGGATTTGACCCAGTGGGGGAGTGGCGGTGGCAGAGATATCACACCATAGGAGAACTTGCAACCTGGCACCCCCCACAGTCTAAAGCAGCCTCTATCAACTCTCTGGGTCGGAGACTCTGTGATAAAACCCAGTAAAGGAGTAGTGGGATCTGAGATACTACTGACTCGAGATCCAGAACACCTTAAGTGAAGTCATAGTGACCCAAGGGAAGAACCCAGAGAAGGCACAAACTTCCTAAATCATGGGAAAGAGGAATGATACTGGAGCAATGAATGCCCACAACCCCACAACATCAGAACCCGATAAAACAGAAAATCAGAGATTTCTAGAAGATCAAATCAGGAAAATAACTGTAGAAATAATAGAGGTGCTTCGAAAAGAACTCAGAGAGAGCCAAAAAAAGATAAAGGATGCAATTAATGAAGTAAAGGCCTCAATTCAAAGCACAAACAACCGATTAGACCACATGGAGAACAGAATCTCGCTCTTAGAAGATGATCATTCCAAAAATGAACTCATAGTTTCTAATCTAGGAAAAAATATTCGACAACAGGAATCTGATATTGAAGAAATATGGGCCCATTTTAAGAGAGCTAACCTAAGAATAATTGGAATAGAGGAGGGAAAAGAAGGTGAAACCAAAGGGATCAACAATCTCTTCAAGGAAGTAATAGCAGAAAATTTTCCAAACATAGAGCAAGAGGTCGATACACAGGTCCAGGAAACTTATAGAACTCCCTTTAGACAGGATCGGAGAAGAGGATCCCCACGCCACATAATTGTCAAAATGACCAATGTGGAAGCCAAGCAGAGAATCTTAAAGGCAACAAAAACAAAGGGCCAAGTG
This sequence comes from Muscardinus avellanarius, assembly GCF_963383645.1. Taxonomy (NCBI): domain Eukaryota; kingdom Metazoa; phylum Chordata; class Mammalia; order Rodentia; family Gliridae; genus Muscardinus; species Muscardinus avellanarius. The sequence continues at coordinate 85,021,669 of NC_137788.1, read as the reverse complement.
ACATTCAGAGGCAAACCAATTAGAATCACTCCAGACTTCCCAAACCAAGTCATGAGAGCCAGAAGGGCTGGGAGTAACATATTCCAAACTCTGAAAGAAAACAACTTCCAGCCAAAAATTTCCTACCCAGCAAAACTTTCTATCAAATTAGATGGAGAAATAAGAAGCTTCCATGACAAACAGAAACTGAAGGAATTTATGTCTTCAAAACCAGCACTAGAGAAAATACTCAAAGAGATTAACTACAAAGAAGAAATAGGTAACACACACCAGAACCAGAGAAACAAGATTTTCCATCCAACAGACAACTAAGATTGGTTATCTGTGGAGATTCATTATTTATGTTAGTCTTTTACCTATCTCTAAATGGTATTGTTTGCCTTTATTGTTGTTAATTTTTAGGATTTCTAGTTGGAATATTAATATACCTTCAGATATAGCATTTGGAAATATTTTATCCCATTCTATTAGTAACTTTTAACTCTTTTTACATTGTCTTTGGATATACAATTTTTTTTTTTATTTTTTAGGGAGTTTGTATACTCTTCTGTTGCCTATGCCATTGAAATCATATCCAAGAAATCACTGCCAATTTCAATGTTGTGAGGTTTTATGACCCAGATTTTCTCCTAAAAGTTTATAGTCTTGCCGGGCGTGGTGGCGCATGCTTGTAATCCCCGTGCTTGGGAGGTGGAGACAGGAGGATCGCGCAGGTTCGAAGCCAGCCGTGCTGGCGTAAGAGACCCTGTTTCAAAAATATAAAATAGGTCTGGGAGTGTAGCCCGGAGGAAGAAGGGCTTCCAGGAACCCCAGTACCACCAAAAAAAAAAAAAAAAGTTTATAGTCTTAAGATTTATATTTAGGTCTTTTATCTATTTATTTTGAGTTAATATTTGTATATGGGATTAGGTAAGGGTCCAATTTTATTCTTTTCCATGTAATTATTATTTTTTAACAATATTTAGTTAAAAGATTATTATTTCCACCACCAAATGTTCGAGGAAACCTTGTCAAAAATAACTTGATAATATAGGGAAGAATTTAGCTCTGGGCTTTTATTTAACTCCAATGGTTTATATATCTGCCTTTAGAATAGTACTACATTGTTTCAATTATTGTAGCTTTATATGGTTTGAAATCAGCTTTGTTCTTTTTCGAGAGCGTTTTGGGTATCTAGAGTCCATATTCCATATTAGGATAGATTTTTTTTCTGAAAAATAAATATATAAATATATGATAGTTTCACCTAAAAAAAATAGGAAAAAATATTCTCTGGTAAGAAAGAAAGTAAAAAGAAATATTGAAATGATCTTTAAGTCATCACAAGCTTGGTATCAGACAAATGAAACTGTTATGTGAGATTGTCATTTTTTTTTTTTTTTGGTGGTACTGGGGTTCCTGGAAGCCCTCCTTCCTCCGGGCTACACTCCCAGACCTATTTTATATTTTTGAAACAGGGTCTCTTACGCCATCACGGCTGGCTTCGAACCTGCGAGATCCTCCTGTCTCCGCCTCCCAAGCGTGGGGATTACAAGCGTGCGCCACCACGCCCAGCAATCATTTTTAATTTTGGATAAATTGCTATAATACTAGATGTCAACCACTAAGCCAAGCATGGAGGGAGGGATGGGGAGAGAATGGGGTGGGGATCGGGTGGGGGCTGACTGGGCGATGTGTGCATGTATGCCTACAAAAGTTTGTATCCCACTATGATGTATGAATACAGTGCACCAATAAAAAAAAAAAAGAAAATGACACTCACCCTTGGATATAATGATTCAAAAAATAGGCATTAATGGAAAGTGCTTAACTGTTTGCTAGGGATGATGTTAAGTGGTATTTTATGCTTCCCATTTAATACTCAGCATCATTGCCCAAGATAAACCTTATTATCCTCATTTTTAGATGAGGAAATTGAGAACTGAAGAGAAAACCAAAGATAGACTTAAGATTGGATCTGAATGATGTTGTTACATATACCTCAATAAATATCCATACCATGTCCCTGGGCTTTGAATGGCCATTTTTTAATCAGCAGGCATGTTTTGCCTTCCACTCAGTGCTACTGTGTTAGTTTGCCAGCAAGTCTTGTTGCCTCTAAGCTCTTTCCTCTATAGCCCATTATCCATCCTGCCATGAGAACAGGGTGTATCCAGAATGATGGCAAACATTTGTGTCAGAGTCAGCTGGCTGTTGTTAAGACTGCAGCTCTCAGAGTCATTCAAGATGTTCAGCATCAGAGTTTGTGGCATCACTAATCAGCACCTGATCAATTTTTCATGGCCACTAAATATTGAGAACTACTATGTCAGTGTTTCACCTATTCTCAAATTTCAACAACTATAGATTTTATCTGTAGCTGGCCAAATAATGCCCCCTGCCCAAAGATGTTCCCTTTCTAATCTACAAAACATGGGAGTATGTTACATTGCAGAGCAGAGGAAGAGAATGTAGATGTGATTAAGTTAAGAAGGTTAAGATGAACTACCTATTCAGGTAGGCCCATAATATTCACATTATAAGAGGGAAACAGGTGAGTCAGAATAAGGGAAAATGCTGAGACAGAAGAAGCTGTTGTAGAACAGTGTGAGACCAGAAGCAAAGGAATGCAGGCAACCTCTTGATGAAAAAAGACAAAGAAATAGGATTTTCCCTAGAGCCTCCAGAAGGAGCACAGATCTGCCCACCCCATTAGACATCTTACATCCAGACTGTAAGAGAGCATTTGCTTCTTTAAGTCACTAAATTTGCGATGGTTTGTTGCAGCAGCAATACAAAGCTAATACACTGAAATCTTCATGAAACTTTCCATGAGATAATCCCTGCTTAAGTTCACACCCTATTTCTCTGATCACTCCACCTTAAACTTTATACTCCAAGAGTGGTGAACCAAATCCAATTCCCCCAAAATGTCAAGTTTCTTAATACCGCACATGGAAAATTTTTTCCTCCAAACTTGTCAGCTTGAGGAAAACTAATTTTTTCTGGAATCAAGCCCAGATGTTACTCTTTACTAATAAGGATAGAGCTAATGACTCCCTTCTCTGTATATAGCTTGGAAGGAAAAAAAGTGTATATATATGTATATGTATATATATATATATATATATATATACATATATACATACAGTATATATTATAAATAATAGTATATACCATTGATACTATTGTTCTTTTAATGTATATTTTATATGTATATAAATTGTTCTCTATATATTTATACACATGTATAAAATGGACATATAAAGAATAATATGTGGGCTTGTTGTTCTTACCAGGTTCTGCTGTAAATATAGCTCAAGTCAACAATTACACCCTGTTCATCTTTATCTCTCCAAGCCCGATCAAAGACCTGGCTCAGGGTAAGTGCTCTATAAATGTTAGTCGAATTGGACGAAATGTAGAGTAGTTGCCTAGAAAGCTGTGGCTATATTCTCCAGCTGCTGCCTCTAAAGAAAGAATTTATGGAAGTCCATAGTTTTCCTCAGATCCGGCACCACTGCTCTTTTCTTATGTGTCCTCAGTAATAGCAAATCTCCTTCCTTTACAAGCTTTAGATTCAGTGTGGAGTGGGGGTGGCAGAGACAAATGCTATACAAAGAAACCTATCCACTCAGGAGGATGATGAAGCTATAAAGTATTATTTTAGATCAAAATGAACCAGAATATCAAATTTGTATGGCTCGTAAATAGCTCTGATGACACTGTAGATATGCGACTTCTGGTATTTTAGCTTTTTAAAGCCTATAAAGAATTTACGATTATATTAAAATATTCTGATTCGAAAAAAGCAAAAACATAACTGATAGAAGATAAAATGAAGCCACCTGGAAAAGTGTACTGAACTCATACATTAATGAAGAAATTAGCAAGAGAAAAAAATGTGTAATGTGTATGTGAAGAGCTGGGTGCTTATAAGAAATATTAAAATAAGATTGTTTAATTGGATATAAAACTAGCTAATGTCCTATAAGGCACAAAACCATAACCTTTGGATTACCTTATCTGCTGAACTGAAATAGTTTCTACCAAAACTAGATATAAATCTACAAGTGAAGAGTACTTCACATGGTACAAGTTCTTAATTAGTAGTAGATATTGAAGTCAAACAAGTATATTCTCCTAGAAGTAAACTCTGAACAGACATGGTAATCTGCTCAATCTAATCTGAAGATTTGCAGTAAATTTTCTGAACAATATTTTTAATTACAAATATGGGATCTGATTAGTTATATAAAATTTAAAAGGAATATAGATCACTGAGGATATTTGAAGATTCAATTGAACTAGTCCTTGGAGGAAGGAAAAAACACATTAGTAGACTTTAAGTGTAATTTTCTAATTCATTAAGATACTTTTCTCCAAAGAAATGACTCTACTATTTTCCATGAAAATTAAGAATATTCAGAAACTTTTTCTTCAGTACAATGCCTATTCTAAAAATTAATGTGCAGCTGTATTTTCTGTTCCCCCTCTATGACTACAGTATTCTCATTTGCTTTCACTCCAGTTCCCCTGAATCTCAGTCACTAGTACCAGGCCCCACACATCCACTTTTCCCCACCTGCTCTTTTTGTACTTCAAGCACACTGCCCACACATACCATGATCTCTCTCTTTACCTCTTGAGCTTTGTCTTTCGAGCATTGTGCAAGCCATTATGATTGTGTGTGTGTGTGTGTGTGTGTGTGTGTGTGTGTGTCTGTGCTCATGCCATCTGACTAGAAGAAACTATGGAAGAAAGGCTAACTAAACTACAGGACTGATCAAGCAAACAGACTCTAACACAATAGTAAAGTTTCCAGGAGATGAAGATGGACAAAAGAAACAAAAGAATGCTTGAAATCGTGGTGATCAGGGTACAAAATACTGAAGGGTAGTAATTCAAGTTGATAAATAGAATGTGAGTAATCAACAAACTATAATTATAGGAACACAGGATATGAAGAAGGTATTCCTCAGCAGAGAACTTGTCTCTTGGCCTCATACTCCACCTACACTTTATTTTATTTATCTTTGACATTCCCATTTATGAAAAGAAAGTCTTTTATTGGTTGTCTTTGGAGTAACTGCCAAGTCACCGATATCACCTTTGAATGGTATTTGCTTTTAGCTTCTGAAAAGTATGAGTATAAAACTACCCATTGCCTTTTCATGGGTTAATTCAAATTGGATCCACCAAGTATAAACTTTGGGAAAAGACTGCTATGTTTCAATTAACCATGTAAGTAAAGTACATTAATATTTTACTGAAGACCATTGAGATCTGCTAAAATGGAAAAAATTATACTTTGTTTAGGCGGGAATATTAATGCTTTTTGCATTCATGTTTTCTGTGTCCTCCACTAAGTTATAGTATACTTACTTAAGATTTTTGATGTGGTGGTAATAATACTGGATATTGAACCCAATGTTATTCTACTCCTGAGTTACACCCACAAACTTTTTTATATATTTTGTTTTGAAACAGAATCTCACTAGGTTGCTGAAGGTCTTAGAAAGTTGCTGAGGCTGACCTTGAACCAACTATTCTCTTGTCTCAGCTTCCCAAGTGCTGGCAATACAGGCATGTACCATTACACAAAGGTACTTATATATATTTGAGAATAAGATCTTCTATCTCTTTTGGATTTCCACTGTACACCACAATTTCTGGCACATAGTAGAAACTCTTGACAATTGACAGTTGAAAGAATGTTAAATAAGTGGGCTAACAGGAGATTATAGAAGAGTCATGTCTATATATTATGATTTTGACTCCTATGCATATGACTAGGAACATTTTGTGGTTAGGAAAGAGAAAGGAATATGTTATTGTTAGATATAGAATGCCCCATGATGTAATTAAGTCTTGAGTGTTGTCAGTTCATCAGTGTGTAGATCCATTGTAATGGATTTACTGGGTGGTAACCTAGTCAGGATATGACTGGAGAAGATGGGTCTCTGGAGGTGTGGCCTTAGGAACCGTGATTTTGTCTTTGAATGCCCTTGCTTGTTTGCCTTCTTGCTTCTGGCTTCCATAAGTGAGGGCAGAGCTTTGCTCTCTCCTTTTCTCTGCTTTCTGCTGCCATGCCCTGAGCTCCACAGACCTGGCCTCACATACACTGAACCTCTGAAATCTTCAAAAACTATTAGCAAAAAAATTTATTCTTCTAAGTTCCCTGGTCAGTTGTTTTGGATTATAGCAATGAGAATGTTGCCTGAAACAGGATAAGCGAAATCCAAATTAGTAAAGAAGAAAAAATTATGTCAGTATAAGTCAGATTTGGTAATAGCAGCCTCAGCAGAGGATGGTCCAATAATCTCCTGTGCTCAGAAAAACTGGAAATATACCCACTGTAGCCTTGGTAGTCATCATTAACTGCAGACTGAGAAGTGGACAATAAATGATATTCCTTGATTTTCAAGATCTTTGGAAAAGTGGAAATAAATGCTCTTTAAATGTATGCAGAAATCCCAACACATATAAAAGGTAAAAGTAGAATACCCTGGAGAGAAGCAGAACTATGATGTGGGCATATATGTCTTCCCTACCACCATCTTAGACTGGGAAAAGCTGATCAGAAAAAAAAAAGTTAACTTGGATGCTTTTTCATTGTTGTTTTGTTGTTGTTGTTGTTTTTGTTTTGTTTTGTTTTTTTGCCGTACTGGAAATGGAACCCAGGGGCATTGTACCTCCAAGCTACACTTGCAGTCCTATTGTATTTTTAGTCTTTTTATTTTTTGAAACAGGGTCTCACTGGATTTGCAAAGGACCTCACTAAGTAGCTGAGGCTGTCTGCAAACCACGATCCTCTGGTCTCCCGCCTCCCGAATGCTGGGATTATAAACATGTGCCACCACACCCGGCTCATGTTTTTTTTTTTTTTTTCCCCTGCCTCCATAACAACTTCTAACTAAGTAAATCAAGACTGTATATCATCTCAAATATTGTTTGCCAGGTCTGTGGTGGCCTGTGAAAACGTGCCAAAAGTTGTCAATCACTTTGGATGTGAAAAGTTCAACCAAAAAGCATATTGCCATATTCTTTTCTTTTCTTTTTTTTATCTTTTTTTTACTTCTCTTTTCTTTTCTTTCTTTCAGTTAATTGGCATACTCTAAAAATCATTCTTCCATTTTATAAGCATCTGTGATGGAGAAAAAGTACTGACTTCTGTCAAGTTCACATGAAACAGAAATTCACAGAAGTCAACACGCAAGATGCAAATGATCCTGATGGAGAAATTGACAAGATTCAGTGAGGGCAATGTCCTGACTCTCTCTTGTCAGGCCACAGGAGGCTGGATCTCTGCTGCTTGTCATTAAACCAACTGAGGTAGCTGGGGCGGGGAGTAGAAAGGGGGTTCAGGAGCAGGAGCAGGAAATTTTTTTTTAAGTTTAAGACAGGATAAAAGAGCAATTTAAAAATCATTACTTTTCTAACAACGAACACAGCTATTATTCTGAACTCTGAATCAGGGACGTAATAGTCAAAAAAGACAAAAGAATAGCAGGCTAAATTGTTGAAACAAATCCTTTTGTAGTCAATAGTAAAAAATCTAATTGCAATGCAAAAGATAAATGGCAATTAAGTAGTTTCTCTTAAGTGTTTATTGTTCACCTTTTATGTGGGTGGCCTTTTAAGTGATTTTTCTTTTCAAAGGAAAAGAGAAAGTTTGTTCTCTTCTGTATTGGAACCAAACACGATGCAAATGCATGCGACCATCAATTTTAAAATATAATCGTTTTTTTCTAAGCCGATAAACCAACTACTACACACCACTTCCCTTTCAGACTGTTGTTTGCTTGGCTTATCATAGTTAACTACTGCACTGTGACTCTGCGTGAAGATGGTAATGTAATTAAATCCTATTAACACATCAGGAATAAAGCCCTTTAGTGGGCACACAGGCTTTGAGAGGCAGCTCTTTCCTGAGCAGATTTAATATCCTTAAATTAAGCAAGTGTGAATGGGAAGATGAATCTTATTAAAAACTTAAATCTGATTATATTTGAAAATTATTGGTTCTTTAATGTAATAAATTATCCAATACGGACTAGAACAAATAATATGTCCTAGCTTCACATAACTCCACTCTATAACAAGTGACAAAAGAAATTATGTGTGACTGTGGGGCAAAAAGAAAGGTCTTTTTATAAAAGTCATTTTGCATAATGAAATACCTAAATCATTTTAATAAACATTTGGGTGGGGGGGGAGTGCAAATGACACAGTTGGAGAGGGAATCATTTACCCTATTCAGAAAGGGAATGTGGAAATAGTCATGCTAATGTTTTTTTTTTTTTTTTAAATTGCCATTCTGGCCAATTTGTTGTAAATTCTGAAAAGAAAAGCTGCAGCTTATGTTGTCGGTAGCAAATTCTTTCTCCAGAAGGCTAATGCAAATGTAAGCCATCTGCCACGCATTCTGCTGAGAAGGCTGGAGTCACAAACAATGGCCAACAGTCTCTGAATACTAACACACACACACACACTCCTCAGGCAAGAAAAGTTCGCATTTCCCCCAAAGGTGTACTTTGGGTTGTCTCCTCTCCAGTCCTCACCAGGCCTACCGGGCCCCGCCGCTCTCCCCCACTCCAGCTGGCACAGGCGGGCTTCCACATGATCGGTCTGATGATGTGCAGGAGGAGAAGCCCCTGAGAAGCACTTCTGTGGAAATCGACTGACGCAGGAATGCAAGACCTGCTAAATTATTTAAACCCGACAATACTTCACAGGGTGTGTGTTTTAGCTTAATCCTATTTTAGCCCAAACTGGCCTTGCCCATTGTACTACACATCAGAACATTGCAGAGGTTTACCTTCTATGACTGGACCCTCTCAGAAAGTTTGGGAACACTGTCCTTGGCTAATCTGAGAGCTTGTGTGTCCGCAGCAGAAGAATGTATCCACCAGAACTCATGGGGCCAGTAGGTGCTGCGGGCAATGGTAGTATCTAAAACCTCTCATACTTTGAAGTTCTTCCCACTGCATTCAAACGTGTTCAGTTTTTTAGCAAGTGTGTTCAAATAAGCCAATTTCAGTATTGTCTGGTGTTGGGCAATGGGGCTAAAGGAGAGGTGACCACAGTGAAATGCCACTCTAGGAATTTAGACTTTGCTGTGCCCTGCCAGTTTTCAGCTCCAGTCTCTCTGGCTCTGATGATCAGGCTCCCTCAGGCCTCTTCATAGGGGCTCTGGCCTTGCCAGGCTGCATCTTATCTTTCTACCTGTGTACAGCTGCTTACAGGAGACCCTGCATCATCTAGGCAGGAGTCTGGGGGTGCTTGGACGGGAGTCTGACGTTCTGGGTTCAGATCCAGTTTATTCTTTACTAGTCGTGTGGCTGCGGACAAGGTGAGTTGCTTCTCTGCCTCAAGCAGCCCCACTGTACGATAAGCAAAATAATGATATAACCATATAACCGACACCAAAGATTTACTGAAACATGAAGTTCTAGCACAGTGTCTAGTATTGCATGTGCTCAACAAACATCACCTATTACTATCACCTCTATTAAAAACCTGAATGATCAGCTGGGCGTGGTGGCGCACGCTTGTAATCCCCATGCTTGGGAGGCTGAGACAGGAGGATCGTACAGGTTCGAAGCCAGCCTCAGCTACTTAGTGAGGCTCTCTCAGCAACTTAGTGAGATCCTGTTTCCAAATAAAATATAAAATGGGTCTGGGAGTATAGCCCGGAAGTAGAAAGCCTCTGGGTTCCACCCCCAGTACCACCAAAAAAACCCTGAAGGATCTTTGTTATGCCTGCTTGATCACTCCCTAATATTAATTATTTTTCTTTGTATCACCACATACTTCTGCACAGGCACATGCTTATGCTGTTGCATATACCACATACCCTGACTGTGTCCTTATATGTCTTTTCTTCTAGACAAAAAGTTTTATAAGAGCTCATCTTTGCAAACCCAAGACTTAATACAGTACTCAATACATAATAATTGCCTGATAAACATGTATTAAGTAAATACAAGAATTAACAAATGAATGAATTTAGTAAGAGCTGGGTTAAGTTTATAAACCAAAAAAGGTAAGATATAAATATTTTCTACCTTAAAGATAGCAAGATGGCTGTAGTCAGCTTGTCAAGGACTATCAAGGGTGGACATGGATAAAAAACAACCAGAATTTTAATACACTGCTAGTGAGAGTGTAAAACTATAACTATGAAAAACTCTTTAGAATATCTGGAAAAACTAAATATATAGATATTCTGTGGCCTACCATTTTATTTAACATATACCCAGTAGAAATGAATAAATATATCCACTGAAGGACATGTCAAGTTTACAACAACTTGATTCACAATGGCCTATAATTTGAAATTATTTGAACCCATCAGCAGGAGAAAAATTTACAAATGTTTGTGTCATATTTATACAATGAAATACTACCTCTAATTTCCAATATAAAAAATGAAATGGATGAGGTCCCAAAATATAATGTCGAGGAAAAGAAGCCAGACATATAACAGTATGTGTTATACAATTCCATTTATATGAAGTTTGATGACAAAGTTAATCAACAGTGCAAAAATTCAGAGAGTGGTTACCTCACAAGAGAACTTTATGAAGTGACAGAGATGTTCTACATGGTTGTTACACAGGTATACACATTTGCAAATTTCAATAAACAGTATACTTCTAGTTCATGTACTTTAATTTGCATTGATTATTCCTCAAAATCACTGTAATAAGATTTCTGGCAGGCATGGAAATTGGTACAACCTTTGTGAGATATCATCTGGCAACATATACCAAACTCATCCTAAAATGATTTAGTTAGAAACTTCATTTCTAGGAATTTATCCAAAGAAAAGCATTGAACACATGTACAAAGATATATGTGCTAATGTTACCAGCCCAACTCCCTTTGCTCACCCCCTGAGGGGTAGTACTTGGGATATGAGAACAGGTGGGAAGGAAATCAGGTGTATTCAAGGGCTGATACTATGAGAAGATGGGGATAGGACTTCTGTCCTCCAAAAAAGACCATCTAAGGGAACTCAGGTGCATGAAAGGGCTTCTAGAGGGAAGGAAAGGAGGTTCAGTGAAAGGACAGGCAGGAGGGTTCCACACAGAGGGGTCTTACCATCTGGGACAGGTGTCTTTATGTTTTTGGCCAAAACACCACAATCAACCTTGACCTTCTGGAACTAGTTCCTGCAACTCTATAGACAAGTGCATTACTTTTCTGTGTGTTAAGTATCACTTTCACATTTTAATGTAATCTGAAGGTCATGAGATTTTCTGGCTTCTATCAACCTAAAAGATGAATTAGCAGTTGATATCTTCAACTTTTAGGTACAACCTTTCTTTAGGATTTAAAATGCTGAGCAAAGTGAGGGAGAGTAACTCTGCAAAGGACAATGTGTAAAGGAAAGGCCACTGTGACCCAAGATTGCCTTTCAGCCTAATGTTTATAAAAGCAAGAATGAAAATACAACGTGGCATGGTGGCACATGCTTATAATCCCAGCAGACAGCCTCAGCTACTTAGTGAGGCCCTTTGCAACTCAGTGAGATCCTGTTTCAAAGTAAAGAATAAAAAATAGGGCTGGGGATATAGCTCAGAGATAAAAATAACCCTGCCTGGGTTTCATCCCCAATACCACCAAAAAATAAATAAATAAAAAATAAAAATAAAACTGTTGGGCGTGGTGGCGCACGCTTGTAATTCCCGTGCTTGGGAGGCAGAGACAGGAGGATCGCGCAGGTTCGAAGCCAGCCGCGCTGGCTTAAGAGACCCTGTTTCCAAATAAAAATATAAAAAAAAATAGGTCTGGGAGTGTAGCCCAGAGGTAGAAGGGTTTCTGGGAACCCCGGTACCACCAAAAATTAATTAATTAATTAATTAATTAATTAAAATTTTAAAAGAATGGAAATACAAGCACTTACCTGTGTGTGGATGGTACACAGGGAAATACTCTGCAGACATTCCAAAAAAAATGATGTAGGATTACAATCACTGACACCAGAGGAATAAAGCAGGTTATAAAGAAGTATTTTTGTATGGTTTTATTCTTTTGGTACATAAACATACATATATGCATACAAACAAGTATACATATACATATATATACAAATCTATAGGTGTACATACATCTATATATTTGCCCAGGTTAAGGTCACTCTCTCTCTCTCTCTCTCTCTATATATATATATATATATATATATATATATATAGTTTATATATGTAAAAATATATAGCATATGTATGTGTATATACATATATATACATATATATATGTGTGTGTATATATATATATATATATATATATATATATATTAATAAACTGTCCCAGAGTCTTTCTGGATAGCATTTCAAATTATGTGGCTCGTTTTGGTTTGTCTATTGCGTTTTGTATTTTTCTTTACTTTGGCCAATACTTTGGCCATTTTAGTCATTTGTGAAATTTAAGTAGATACATGACCATTTGATACATATAAAGGTGTGTGTTTGCACATGGGCATAAACAGATCCCCATTCAACATAAATGAGTGGATATGACTTCAGGTCATATGTAATTAAAATTAAAAAGCCTTAATCTTTTTTTTAAAGTAATAGGTTAGACTTCATAAGACAAGAAGACTAGCCAACCCTCTATAATACAAGAGTAAATCCTGCTTGTCACAAACATGAACTATCCCTGACAGATGACATTTAAAAAAGCTTACTTCCCTGGAGAAACTCTGCTATGGTTTCAATATTTGTTCCCTCCATAGCCCATATTGAAATTTAATTGTTATTGTAACAATTAAATATTAAGAGATGTGATAATTAAGAAGTAACTAGGCCATGAGGGTGATTAATCCCATTCTTACTCACCACAGAAGTAGGTTATGGTGGGAACGGGATCCTTGTAAAAGGAAGAGTTCAGCCCTCTTTTGTCTCTATCACTTTCTTACCCTCTCTTTTCCTTTATGCCATGAGAAGACACAAAGAGAAGGCTCTTGCCAAATGCAACCCCTCAATCTTGAGCTTTTCAGGCCCCGAAACTGTTAGGTTCTGTTCATTATAAATGACTCATTGTGTTGCAGCACAAAGCAGACTGAGACAGCCTTAAATGGGAGATGGTCTCTAAAGATCCCCATAAGTAATGTGTTTAAGTAACTCATGATTGTCCAGAAACCAAAAAGAAGAGTATCGATTTAAATGGTTAAATTCTAAATGGATAATTGGCCAAATCATCCCAAATTCAAAAATGTGGTTTTACATACATTCTAAAGGCTTTTGGTTGGTTGGTTGATATTTCATATCAGATTTTAGAAATGAAAAAACAGTTGGAGAGAGGAAATACAGACATGGAGATGGAAATGGAGCTAGAGATGGAGATGGAAAGAGAGAGAGTAAGGGACAGAGAGGGTTGTCCTTTTTATTGCCAATGAAAAGTAAATTCTGGTTTTTGGTGCTACCATTTGATCATTATCTCTACTAATTATTTCTTCTTTCCCTTTGATTTTCTGTTGGTTCTTAATAGTTGGATACATATTCAACCAAGCTTCCTTTTGCATTTTTCTGTGTATAATTGTTACAACTGAAGGACTCAAAATCTCTTTAGCCTGGTGCAACCCATTTAAGCAACCTGCCCCATCCAGCAGGCCTAACACTACACAATCTCTTCCAACCCTCTTTTCAGAATAAGATGATCTTTTCAAGCCATAACTTATATTTTATAGAATTATTTTTATTTTTTAAAAATATTAAAACTTATAAAGAAGTCTCAAGTACAAAGAGCTTTTTTCTTAAGTGATTTTAGAGTGAATTGCTGACATGTTGCCTTGTCACCTGAAAACTTTAGTATGTGTTTCCCACAAACACATTCCCCTGCACAACCATCAAACCAATGGATTAACATCAGTGGATTCTTACTGTCTAGTGATCAGCACCCCATCAAGTTCCATCAAGTTCCACCAGTTGACCCCATAATTTGCTCTAGGTCAGAAGGCTAAACCTGAAAACCATGCATGACATTAAATTGTCTTCTTCAGTCTGGAGAAGCTATGAATTCTCCCATGATTCTTAGGACCACACTTTTAAAGATTCCAAGCCAGTTATTTAGTAGAATCTGGATTGATCTGGCGTTACTAATGACATAGGTTAGCACGTGTGAGAAGAATATCACAGAATGAAACTCTGTTCTCACTGCCTCCTGCCAGGTAGCATACAATCTTGATATGTTTCCTTAATGAGGTTCACTTTGACATCTTGATTATGTTAGTATTCGCTCAGCCTTTTCACACAAGTTACTCTCTTCCTCTGTAGTTAATAAAGGTTCTGTGGAAGAGTACTTTGAGACTATTTAAGTACCCATTTCCTCATTAAATTTTTAATTTTAATTACTCTGCTTATTTTTATGTGTATGGACCAGTAGTTTCCCATTTTATTCAATGTACTATAGTCTGTCACTGTACTATAGTAATTTTGAGGCTCAAGTTGCCTTTAAATTGGTCACTGAAGCTCCTGTATACTTATTTCTGTATTTATAATGTGTCTCCACCTTTCTTTAATTACTTGTTCACTTTCTAACACAACAAAATGTTCTAATTCATCTTATCCTTTTACTACTCTAGTCTATTTCCCAATTAGAAGCATGTCCCACCAACTGATACACCAATTTTTATGAAAACCAAGCAAGTTTACATGAAATATAAGATTAACTTAATTTGAATTAAAGGTTTTCTGTGGGGAGTAGTTATTCTGGCATAAGAAGACAAGTCTGGATAAGGACAAGGATTTGTGAGGTTTTTTTGTTTGTTTGTTTGTTTTGTTTTGTTTTTGGTGGTACTGGGGGTGGAACCCAGAGGCTTTCTACCTCCAGGCTATCCTCCCAGACCTATTTTATACTTTATTTGGAAACAGGGTCTCACTAAGTTGCCGCGAGCCTCACTAAGTAGTTAAGGCTGGCTTCAAACCTCCTGTCTCAGCCTCCCAAGTGCGGGGATTACAAGCATGCGCCACCACACCCGGCAATTTGTGAGTTTTAGACACATTAGCAGTAGTTGAAGTTATGGAAGAAAGTTGTTTTGTTTTTTGTTTTTTGTTTTTTGTTTTTTGTTTTTTGCGGATCTGTGGATGGAACCCAGGGGCATTCGACCTCCGAGCTACACTCCCTGCCCTATTTTTTATTTTTTATTTTGAAACCGGGTCTCACTGAGTTGCAGAGGGCCTCACTAAGTAGCTGAGGCTGTCTGTGAACCACAATCCTCTGGTCTCAGCTTTCTGAATGCTGGGATTACAAGCATGCGCCACCACGCCCAGCTTGGAAGAAATTTTAAGTTAAGGAAAAGAAAAGACCAGAATAAAGAAGAAAAAAGTTTAAAAAAAAAATTTAACCAAAGTGAATTAGAAGCTGGGCATGATGATACACACTGGTAATTACAGTACTTAGGAGGCTGAGACAGGTTCACAGCCAGCCTCAGCAACTTAGGGAGACACCTCAGAACTTAGTGAGAATATTTTTCAAAATAAAAATAAAATAGGGCTGAGTGTATAGCTCAGAAGTATAATGCCCCTGAATTCAATCCCCAGTATCACTGAAAAAAAAAAAATAAAGAAAAAAGAATCAGAAGCCAGGCATGGTGGCACCATAATCCCAGTGCTGAGCCAAACTGAGACAGGAGGATCAAAGATTTGAAACAAACCTCAGCAAATTATCAAGACCCTCTATAACTTAGCAAAACCCTGTTTCAAATATAAAAAGTAAAAAGAACTGGGGATGTGGCTAGGAGGTAGAATGCCCCGTGTTCAATCCAATACCTGCCCCCCCAAAAAAAGTGAAGTAGAAGAAAATAATTGGATGAAATAAAATATAAAAAAGAAATTTTGAAAATTTCAAGTGTGGCAAAATAAAAGACCTAAAGAATAGCCATTAGATTTTTTAACTTCATAAGCTCAGTGGTGACATTGACAAAACTTTTAGTAGCGTGGCCCTGGTAGCGTAAGGAATGGAATAGATCAAGAAGACAGGTGGCCTCTAATCCAAGTCAAGAGGGAAGAGGAGGATGGGTGCAATTAGAAAAATGAACAGTGAAACCAGGAATTCATCACTGATAACTTCTATTTTCTCCATGAAGATATGTCTGAGGGAAATGGAGCAGGAATGAGATACAAGTTTGAAAAGAATAGTCAAAACAACAAAAGTGGACCATGGAACTTCCTAGGAAGTAAGGTTGCTTCCTAGTAAGCTTTAGGCCTCCAGACTTTAATTTTAAAAAGCAACAAGTAAGTTTTCTGTGCAAAATATTTTATTATAAAACGTTGGTGGAGGACACTGTTGTGCGTAGTGAGCCCCTCACGGAAGTGCTACATGCAGAAGTGCCCAGTTTCCAAGCTGGCAGAGCTTTTGTCTGCAATTTTTCTCTTAGCACTTTCATAACCTGGGAATGAAAGCCCATCAGCCATGCTGTGTGCATGTAAGCCATTGTCAACCCGATTTATATTATGATGTGAGACTATAATGGACCAATAAAAGCACACACAAAAATAAAAACAAAAAAATAAAGTCCACCAACCACAAAGCTTGCTCCTATCACAGCCAACCACAACTGTTTCTAATTAATTCTGGTTTGTAGCTTCCACAAGTATCTGAAGTCACGATCAACCCAGTTTCTCCACTTGGTCCCGCAAGAAGCAATACAGAAGGTTTTCTGCTGATAAGAGGAGACAATCACATATGCACACACTTACACACACACACACACACACACACACACACACACACACACAAACATACACACACACTTCCCTTCCTTTGAAAAAGAGAGGCACACTTCCACATCCATGAAAACATGGAAGAATTCCCTCCAGTTTAATAGCAATTAAATCCCAAGAAAATAGTAGATGAAGTGCCAGTTTCAGGAGAGAGAAAAGCTACTCTTCTTATTATAAACATGAGTACATTCTATGTTTCGTCCATGTTAGTGAATCTATATCATGATGTCATGTGAAAGAGTCATTTGAACAAATTTTTTTTTTTAAAGTGACCCTCCCCCATACTATGCAGTAACCACACTCAACCCCTCTAAGGCCACATTCCACCACTAAGGCCATGTTCTTCCCCTGTGCTCCTCCTATACCCATTCCACCTTCTTCCTTCCACTGCTCTGTTTAGCATGAGCACTGGGGTCTGGCACACTGGCGGCTGCCCAGGTCCTGCACTTTGGAGGAAGTCATTGCTATAACAGAAAGAGGCTTAGATGAAGAAGCAGTGCCTAGGAACTCAGCTCAGCATGAAAAAGACCCGATCTCTCTGACCTTCTCCCTTAGGAAGGCCTTTTCCTGGGGACTCTGCTGTCTACCCAGTTTCTTCATCTTATTATACCTGCTGATCAAGAATGTCTTTTGTATCCATTTAACAAAATTTTACCAGCAAAAATATGAGGATAAGCTAGGCATGGTGGCACACGCCTCTAATCTCATTACTTGGGAGACTTACACAGGAGGATCATAGGTTTGAGGACAGTCTCCGGAACAGAGACCCTCAAAAACTTAGACCCTGTTTCAAAATTTTTTAAATGGCTTGGTGTGTAGCTTGGAGGTAGAATGTATCTGAATTCAATCCCCAGTACCAAAAAAAAAATTGAATAATAAATAATAAAATATTATATAATAAAATAAAATGATAAAATTGGAGGTAATGCATTTCCACTTCTCCATGGGAAATGCATTCCAATACCACTAGTAGATTAGTAAAATCTTGAGTAGTACTGAACCCTATATATACATACTATACTTTTCCTATATATACAGTATGATAAAATTTAATTTCTAAATTAGACACAATAAAAGATTGACAATAATAATAAAAATAGAACAATTGTAACATTAAAAATAAAGCAATAACAGTATAGTGCTATAAAACTTATAGCAAAACCAAAACTTATGAAAATTGTTTATTTCTGGAACTTTTCATTTAATATTTGGGATCCCTGGTTGACTGTGGGCAACTGAAACAGTACATAAGGGAGATTTATCCACTAAGTAATTATGGACTAAGAAAAATACCTTTGCTTTGCCTTGGGCACTGTACCTCTAAACACAGGCATGCATGATCCTCCTCACTATCTCCTTCCAACCTATTTTTGGGGGCTGACAGATGAGCTCTCAAATGTACCTCTAGTACTGTAAGCTCCCAGTCTTAATCCCTTTAAGTTTAATATCTAAAGCTCCAATGAAAATAAATCTTTTAAAAATCAGCTTTACTTAACCCATAAATTAATAAATGCTCCTCTCTCTCCTCTCCCTCTTTCTGTCTCTCTGTCTCTCTGTCTGTCTGTCTGTCTCTCTCTCTCTCTCTCTCTCTCTCTCTCTCTCTCATCAAATTGTAATGATCTAACCACATGCCTATTTTTATATTTGACTGAAGGCACAATTCCTGTTGTATAGGCATGAAATAGGTGTTAGATGAAAAAAATCATAAAATGAACAAATGTCAGTGTCGGCGCGTCCACTCCAGGCCAAGGCGTTCCCTCGTTCCCTTTGCACTTCACATCTCGTCATTCTTCCTTATTTCTATTTTGCAATTCTCTACCCTCATTTAACTATTGAAATTCTCAAAATACTAAAAATGTCCTTTCTTGCTTATCTGTCTCTTACTCAGTGTGCTTTATTTTTGCTTTCTCAGCCCCCTGAGCAGCCTATTCATGTCTTGCCTTCCATACTTGATACACAGTTTCTAAACTCCAACATCATGTCTTCTGATGAGCCCATTTATCCTTTGAGTCTGTTTATAATCCTCCTTTTTAGTGTAGAATATACTAGAAGCTCTTTGAGGAACTTCCAAAAAGGTCAATTAGGATAATATGAACAATTTTACCTACTATAGAATTGCTTTATTAAAGTTTAAGTACCTCTTTCGACTCAAAATTAGAAATTCATGAAAAGAAGAAACTGAAGTATATTGTGGTAAGGTCCATATACTGTATGTGAGTTAGTATAATATCATTGAAAGTTATATGCTATAAATCCTAAAATGATCATTTAAAACAAGTTTGCAATTTTAAGTATGTTTTTATTCCAATAAGTTCTACAACTTACACAAAATGAACATATTTCTTGAAAAACACAAACTACCAAAGCTCATTGAAGAAAAAGTAGATAACCTGAATACTCCTGTGGGTTAAAGAAATTAAATGTGTAGTTAAAAACCTACCCATACTGAAAATTCCAGGCCCAGAAGGCATTATTAGTGAATTATACCAAGCATTTAAGGAGGAAATAATACTTATTCTGCAGAAACTCGTCCAGAACACTAAAGAGGAGGAAATATTCATCCCATTGTCATGCTAAAAACAAAACCAGGCAAAGACATCACAAGAGAGAAATAGCTACTCAGCAACTCATGAACATAAATGCTATTCTTAACAAAACTTAAAATACCTAAATCTAGTATAATAATACACATAGAGCCATGTTTATGGCAGCACAATTCACAATAGCCAAATTATAGAACCAACCTAGGTGTTCATCAACAGATGAGTGGATCATAAAATTATGGGATATACACACAATGGAATTCTACTCAGCCATAAAGAACAAGATTACATCACTGCAGGAATATGGATGAATTTGGAGAACATTATGCTAAGTGAGATTTGTTTTCACTCATTTGTGGAAGCTAGGGAGTAATTGGAATATACGCGGGGACTTTAGATGATGGAGGGGAAACGCCAGTGGAGCCAAGGAGATAGTCTTGGGGAAAGGGGAAAAAGAAAATTCATGAAGAAAAAACCTTCACTAACATTATGTAAATATGTGAGAATACCAATGTCAACCTCAATATCCTATATGGGAAAGGGGAGTGTAGATGGAGCAGGGGTAAAAAATAAAAATAGGTAATAAAAAATAAAACTAATCTGTACCAGCCTGTCAGAAAAAAATAAAAACAAGATAAATAAATATAACAACAATTTTGTTTTTTGCAGTACTGGGGATGGAACCCAGGGGCATTCTACCTCTGAGCTACACCCCCAGTCCTATTTTTTATTTTTAATTTCAAAACAGAGTCTCACTGAGTTACAAAGGTCCTCACTAAGTAGCTGAGGCTGTCTGTGAACCCTGATCCTTCTGTCTCAGCATCCCAAACGTTGGGATTACAAGCGTGTGCCACCATACCCAGCTAGCAACAAATTTAAAAGATAATAGATAGCCAGATCATATGGTGGATCCATTCTCAGTTTTCTAAGGAATCTCCACACTGATCTTCATAGCAGCTGAACTAGTTTGCACTCCCAACAATAGTGTAAAAGTTTCTCTTTCCCCAAATCCTCGCCAGCATTTGTTGTTATTTGATTTCTTTATGCTTGCCACTCTGATTGGGGTTAGATAGAATCTCAGTGTAGTTTTGATTTGTATCTCTCTGATGGCTGATGATGTTGAACATCTTTTCATGTATCTATTGGTCATTTGTATCTCTTCAGTGTCTATTCAATTCAGTTGTCCATTTCTTGATTGGGTTATTTGTTTTGCTAGTGTAGAGTCTTTTGAGCTCTTTGAATATTCTGGATATTAGCCCTCTATCAGAGTGGTGGCTGGTAAAGATCTTCTCCCATTCTGTAAGCTTTCTGTTTAGGTTCTTTCTGAAGGGGTTGAAATCAGGGAACTACAGTAACATATGTATACCCATGTTCATAGCAGCACAAATTGCAATAGTCAAAATATGAAACCAACCTACGTCTTCATTACCAGATAAATAGATTACAAATTTATAGGAAATACAATGGAATTTTATTTAGTAATAAAGAAGAACATAATCATGTCATTTGCAAGAAGATGGAAAGACCTGGAGAACATTATGTTAATTGAGATCAGCCAACCACAGAAAGAAAAGGAATATATGTTTTCTCTAATATGCCCAAACTAGGGACTATTAAGGGTACCAAAGAAACTCCAGATAATGGAAGAGAAACCTAAGCAAAGCTAGAAAGAAAGGATAGAGGAGGAAGAAGGCTGAGGTTGATTAATGAAGGAGCTACATTCAAATATGCGTATAAGTGTAAATGTAGCATGGTTAACCTGGACACTCATTGTTAGGAGGGGAGAAAGGAGAAGTAGAGAGAGGGGACACCAAGTACTGTGTGAATGTATGCCATTGTCAAAATGATCCACATAATGACGTGAAACTATAGTGTACCAATAAAATAAAAAGATAACAAATAGCCAGGAGTGTTGGCACATTTGGCACATGCTTGTAATCCCAGCATTCTGGAGGCTGAGACTGGAGTATGGAGATTCGTGGACAGCCTCGGCTATTCAGCAAGGCCCTTCACAACTCAGTGAGACCCTGTTTCAAAAATAAAAAAGACTAGCTGGACGTGGCGGCGCATGCTTGTAATCCCCGCGCTTGGGAGGCAGAGACAGGAAGATCTCGCAGGTTTGAAGCCAGCCTCGCTGGCTTAAGAGACCCTGTTTCCAAATTAAAAGTATAAAATAGGTCTGGGAGTGTAGCCCGGAGGTAGAAGGGCTTCCAGGAACCCCAGTACCACCAAAATAATAATAAATAAATAAATAAATAAATAAATATTAAAAAATAGGGCTGGGGTGTACCTTGGAGATACAGTGTCTCTGGGTCCCATCTCCAGTACTGCAAATAAATAAATAAATAAATAAATAAATAAATAAATAAATAAATAAATAAATAAAGTAACCAGTGGTATTTATCCCAGGTTACAGATTTGGTTTAATGTGACAAAATCAATTTATGTAAATTTATATACTAACAGCCTAAAGAAGAAAAATTATATGATCATATAAATAGAAAATACATTTGACAGAGTCCAATGTCCATTTCTGATGCAAAAGAAAAGAAATCCTCTCAAACAATTAGGAAGAAAGGGAATTTCTTCAACCTGACAAGGGGCATCAATGAACAAGGTAATACCAATAGCATTCTTGATAGCAAAAGACTAAATATTTTTCTTCTAAGATCAGGAAAATAAACCAAGAAGATCTCTTCTTACCTTTTTGATTCAAAATAGTACTGAAGGCTTCTAAAAAGTTCAATAAAGCAAAGAAAATAGAAAAAAAGGCACTCAGATTGAAAGTGGAAAAGTACAAAACTGTCTTTATTCTTATAGAACATGATAATCAAATAAGTGGAAACCACAAATTTTTATAATCATTAAAATTTAAAACACCTCTGTGAACAATTATCAAATAAAAACAGTCCCCCCAATTTTATTTTTTTATTTTATTTTAGTTTAGTTTTAGTTTTGTGGTAATGGAGATGGAACCCAGAGGCATTCTACCTCTGAGCTCCACCCCTAGCCCTATTTTTCATTCTTTATTTCGAAACAGGGTCTCAAAC
This sequence comes from Muscardinus avellanarius, assembly GCF_963383645.1. Classification (NCBI taxonomy): domain Eukaryota; kingdom Metazoa; phylum Chordata; class Mammalia; order Rodentia; family Gliridae; genus Muscardinus; species Muscardinus avellanarius. The sequence goes on along the minus strand of NC_137788.1, from coordinate 84,999,367 downwards.
TGTTTTGCAAACAATGATCAAAATGATCCACATTATGACGTAAAACTATAGTGTACCAATAAAATAAAAAGATAACAAATAGCCAGGAGTGTTGGCACATGCTTGTAATCCCAGCATTCTGGAGGCTGAGACTGGAGTAAGGAGATTCGTTACAAAGGAATTACAGAGGGCCTCACTAAGTAGCTGAAGCTGTCCACAGACTGTGACCCTCCTGCCTCAGCCTCCTGAATGCTGGGATTACAAGCGTGTGCCACCACACCAGGCTGTCCCCCGATTTTAAAACTTAATGGATAACTTATAAACAGAATATCTCCATCAGAAAGAAAATTAGCAAATTGTAAACAAAAGGTATTATTATGTATGTTATTTTGTAATCGAAAGGTATTATTATTATTATGTAAGTGGCAATTCAAGTAGCTAAAATATGAAGTGTATCATTTAACAATTCTTTTTATAAAGGGGAAATGAGAAAATATAAGATAGATAGATAGATAGATAGATGAACCTATACCTCATTATGATGTATAATTACAATGCATCAATATAAAACATTTAAAAATAATTCAGGAAAGAAATGTATGTTTGAAAACATAATGGCTACAATTTTTCTAGAATTACAGAAATAAATATGTTTAAAATTAAAGAATCACATTATAACAAGAAGTATAGAGAAAATTCTATATCTGCTGTAGTTTGGGTTTAGAATGTCCCCCAAAAGCCATGTATTAACCTGATAAGGCTTGGTCCCTGGCCCATGGTGCTATCAGAAAGTGGTATAGTCTTTAGGAGTGGGGTCCAGTGGAAAGTTTTAGATAATCAAAGAGATACCTTCTAAGGAGACTATGGGATATTGGTCTCTTCCTCTGTCTTTGCTTTCCAGAACCATAAGGTGAGCAAAGGTGAGCACCTTTCCTTCCCATTATGTACTCCCTAACCACAGTCTCCAAAGCAACAAGACCAACCCATCATAGACTGAAACCTCCAAAACTGTGAGCTAAAATATACACTTCCTGTTTTAAATTGACCACCTGAAGTATTTTGTTACAGTAATGTAAAGCCGACTAACACACCATCTAAGTAATCATTAAAAACACGCCATATCACTCCTGTGTTATCTTTCCAAAGGAACAGAAGTCAGAATAGTATAGTGATGCATGCATATCCATGTTTATAGTAGCACAATTCACAATATTCAAATTATGAAACCAGCTTAGGCATCCATCAACAGATGAATGTATTATAAAACTATGGACTATATACACACAGTGAAATTCTACTCAGCCATAAAGAACAAAATTATATCATTTGCATAACAATGGATGGAACTAGAAAATATTATGCTAAGTAAGATTATCAAGTCACAGAAAGTGAGGGTCATGTTTTCTCTCTTATGTGGAAGCTAGGGAGAAATTGGGATACAAGAGGAACTCCAGATAAAGGAGGAGGAACCCAATGGAGAGATGGAGGGGATCTAGGAGATGGATGTAGGGAGAGGGAAACCTGATAATAGATGCTGTGCACATATACAAAATTATCAATGCCAACCTCATTATTACAATGAGAAGGAGAGGAAGTGTAGTGGGACCCAGGGGAAGCTCGTCAAGTACTGTGTGCACATATGTCCCTACCTCTCTAAACTTCATTATGATGTGTGATTGCAATGCACCATTAAAAATATATTAAAAATAAATAAAATTTTAAGAAACCAACTTTAAAGGAAATCTTCTAGACCAACACTAAAAGTCTTTAGTAAAAAAAAAATACTAGAGTATCTCTCCAATAAGAAAAAATCAAATTCAGAAACAGTGATATATCCCTATAATCCCAGCTACTTAGGAGGCTAAGGCAAGAGGATCTCAAAATCAAGGCCAGTATGGAAAATTAGTGAGACCCTGACTCAAATTATTTTTTAAAAAGGGCTGGGAATGAAGTTAACTTCTAGAGTACTTGCCTAGAAGCCCCTTTCTAGCATGTACAGGGCCCTGTATTGAACCCAAGTACTGCCAAGAAGAATAAGAAGGAAAAAAGAGAGAAAGAGGAGGAGAAGGAGAAGAAGAGGAGGAGGAGTAGAAAGATCAAACAACAATAACTAAAACAATTGGTTAATGTGTCAGTGCTTCTGAATAAGCATTAACTGAAAGTGGAAAAAAGAAAAGGCAAAACAACTGAGAATGTCAAGACAGTTCAAAACATAATAGAAACCAAATGCTAAATAATAATAACATGGAAACTATGATGGCAAAAGCTATAAGTACTATTATAAGAGCCATATGTTGTTCAGAAGGAGTACAACAATATTGGTTAATTTTTCAGACTTTGTTAACTTAAGCATTCATATTAAAATTTAAAGATAATCACCAAAGGAATAAGCAGACAGAAGCAAAGTCTGGGGTTGTGTTGACACAGAGAAAGTGTTTGCTAAACAAATTTAAATATAATTTGTTATTTTCTTTGTAACATACCTATATGCTTTTAATGTGATGATCACGACTGAGCCTCATTACTTCAACGATTCTTTCCTGTAGCATAATTACTGGGATATACAGTTGGATTGAGTTTCAGAACTGAACAATAGGAGGCAATGAGGTACTGAAGCATATTGTCTATCAGCATAAGCTTAGGAGAGTGACAAATGCCACCTAAGTATAATTGCCACCTCTGCCACTGGCCAGCTGACCTTAGGCCAGCCACTCAATCTCTGATTATTTTAGTTGTCTTACTCATAATCATAATACTATTGTCCTATAAGTGTTGCCATGATAATTCACAGATGAATCACTTTGTAAAGTGGCACATAGTAGGCATTCAATCAGTGGTGGTTTCTCTTCTTTCTCTAGCTCTATGTTTTTCCCAGAACAGGTTGACTATGTAAACAAATCCTTGATCAGGCTGTGAAAGGTTGAGTATTCCCTTGCCCAGAACTGATCCCCTATATTCTTGCTTCCCAGAAAACAAGCTAGCTCCTGCAAATTCCATGGATGTGACCTATATAGCCTCTTACTTTAGACAATGAGTCCTGGTCAACCCAGAGCTCAGAGGGGATGGCATCCCAGAAACTAAGGTGGATCTATCTTTCAGGTTGCCATAATGTACAGATTAACTGTAAGCCTCGAGACTAGGCTAATGCTGAGTCGGAAAGACAAGGTGGAGCCAAGGCACTGCCATGTCCTGTCACTCTCACATCCATACCACTGATTTCAGCAGAGGGCCCAGTGCTTCCCTACCCAGGTAGGTCTTAGTCTCACAGCCCAAGTCTCACGTCCTGCTCCACCTCTGTGTGCTGTGGTGGGTCAATGGTCAACCTGCACTATGCTGTTCCACTGGCCTTTGGACGTTTCCTTCCCCATAAACACTGCTCAAATGGGCTTTGTTGGAATACTGCTTAGCCATTTGCCTTTATCTTTGTGCCAGTCTGCTGCCCAGACATAAGGTACAGATACTGAACTATACAGATCTTGCTCTTACTGGCTCTAGCCTACCCCCCAACACACTGAAAGTCTCTGTACCCCTAAGATCTCTTCAGGGATCATCTCTGATTACTTATTTGTTCTACTTTGTGTTAGGCACGCAGAAAGAAGTTTTTACTTTGTTTACTGCCACCCCTACCACCCCATCCCCGCACACATACACATACATCTGCCATGCAGCTGTTATTCTGTCTTACATGCACTGCTTCCTTTCTAAAACTAATGTCTCATTTAATATTAAACAAAGAAACTGAGCTCCTCCTTGTTTGCTGGGGAAGCCAAAAAAGCAGTAAGGAGGTAGGTAGACTTAGGGTTCCTCAAAAGACACTTAGCAATGTTGACCTTGGATTGTCTCCGGTGTGATCACAGTTCTTCTCTCTGAGGAAACAACCATGAAAAGCAGGAAAACTCCCATTAACCTCAACCTGCCAGTCTCTGTACCAAATATAGCTCTTTGGTGAACCAATTAATGAGTAATCCATAGATACAAAGTGGTAGCTGAAGAAATGATATAAAAAATTGCTAGAAATGCAAGGCTCATTGCATTGGTCTCCGCAGTGGTTTTTTCAATATGACCCAAAGCACAAGAAACACTGGACAAGAGTCAATTCAAGATAGATCAAAGACTTGAAAATTAGACCACAGACTGTAGCTCCTGGAAGAGAGCATAGGTACAACACTGCAACAAATAGACACAGGTAAAAACTTTCTCAAAAATACCCCAAAAGCACAAGAAACTAAAAAGCAGATTAATACATGAGATCACATTAAACTGAAGAGCTTCTGTAAAGCAAACAAAACTATCAAGAACCTCAACAGAGAGCCAACAGAATGGGAGAGAATTTTTGCCAACTATTCCTTCAATAGAGGATTGGTATCTAGGATATACAGAGAACTCAAGAAACTCAGCACTAAGAAAACAAATAACCCAATCAAAAAATGGAAAAGCGAAGCCAGGCATAGTGGCACACGTTTGTAATCCCCGCGCTTAAGAGGCAGAGACAGGAGGATCACACAGGTTCGAAGCCAGCCTTGCTGGCTTAAGAGACCCTGTTTCCAAATAAAAATATAAAAATAGGTCTGGGAGGGTATCCCAGAGGTAGAAGGGTTTCCAGGAACCCCAGTACCGCAAAAAAAAAAAAAAAAAAAAAAAGGAAAAGTGAACTAAATAGAAGAAAATTCAAAATGAAAAAAGAAGAAATTCAAATGGCCAATATATGTATGAAAAAATACTCAACATCATTAGCAACCAGAGAGATGCACATTAAAACTACCCTGAGATTTCACCTGACTCCAATTAGAATAACAATCATTCAAAACACAAACAACAACAAATGCTGGCAGGGATGTGGAGAAGTGGGAACTCTAAAACATTGTTGGTGGGACTGCCAATTGGTACAACCACATTGGAAAACAGTATAGAGTATCCTCAGAAGAATCATACCGAGCTTACCATATGATCCAGCAATACCACCTCTGGGTATCTACCCAAAAGAAAGGAAACCAAACTACCAAACTAATGAATGTGTATCTATGTTCATAGCCACACAATTCACAATTGCCAAACTGTGGAACCAGCCAAGATGTCCATCAACAGATGAATGGATTACAAAACTATGAGATGTGTACACAGTGGAATTATACACAGCCATAAAGAAGAAAACAATTATGTCAATTACAGGAAAATGGATGGAACTGGAGAACATTATGCTAGTGAGATTAGTCAGTCACAAAAAACATAAAACCAATGTTCTTTCTAATATGCAGACGCTAGAGGGGAAAATGCATCATAGGAGGAACTCTAGACAAAAAAGGGAAGCCAGGCATGGTGGTGCACACTTGTAATCCCAGCATTTGGGAGGCTGAGACAGGAGAATCGTGGTTCAAGGACATTCTCAGCTACTTAGTGAGGCCCTTTTCAACCCAGTGAGACTGTTTCAAAATAAATAATATAAAATAGGGCTGGGGTGTTGCTCAGAGGTAGTACACCCCTGGGTTCCATCCCCAGTACCGCAAAAAAAAAAAAGGAGAAACAATAGATAAGCAAATAGGCAACAAGGCAACCTAACTGAGGGGATGGGAGAGAATAAGAGAGGAATGGAAGGAGGAAGAGGGACATTCCCTAATATACATGATGTACATCCACAAACATCAAATTCAATCACTAAGTCAAACATGAGAAGGAGGGAATAGGGAGGGAATGGGGTGGGAATTAGGTAAGGGATAATTGAATGATGAGTGCATTTATGCCTCTACCATTTTGTACTCCATTAAGATGTATAACTACAATGCACCAATAAAAAATAAATAAAAAAAGAAACAAAGTAAAATCAGAAGAATGTAGTTGCATCAAATTAAAATACTTCTATGCAGAAAAAGAAACAATAAACACAGCCTACAAACTCAGACAAAGATAAGGGGGTTCTATCCAAAATGTACAAGGAACTTAAGCTCAGTAGCAAGGGAAAAAATAACCCTATTTTTACAATGAGCAAAATCCTGAACAGACATTACTCAATGGAAGATTCCACAATTTAGTGACACCCTGTTTTAAAATAAGTAAAATTGGGTTAGGGATGTACCTCAGAGGTATATGTACCTGGGTTGCTCAATCCCCAATAGTACATCCATGTGTGCACACACGCATGCACATGTGCACACACACACACACACACACACACACACACACATGACACAGCTGGGCATGGTGGCACACACATATAATCCTAGTACTCGAAAGTTTGAGTCAGAAGGATTGCAGTTTCAAGAACAGCCTCAGCAAGTACTGAGACTCTCATCAACCTAGTGAGACACTGTTTCAAAAATACAAATAAAATTAAGGGTTGGGCTGTACCTCAGAGGTAGAATGCCCCTGGGTTCAATCCTCGGTATCAGTATCAAAAAAAATTTTTTTAAATAGTCACCAAATATATGAAAAAATGCTCAACCTCTTTAATCATCATAGAAAGGTAAATTAACACTGCAATGAGATATCACACTTATTAGATTAGACTTTATAAAAGCAATGATGAAAGATAAGTGTTGGCAAGGATTTGAAGAAAAGAAACTTATATACTCTTCATACAATTGCAAATTAGCACAGCCATTTTGGAAAGCAGTATAGAAGTTCCTCAAAAAGAATAAAAATAGAATTAGCATACAATCCAAAATCCTACCAAAGGAATTGAAATCAGTATGTCAAAAAACAGTATGGATTCCCATGTTTGTTGCAGCTCTTCAGTGGCTGAGTAGATAAAGATAATATGGCATACATGCACAATAAAATACTATTCAGCCTTTGTAAAGTGAGAACTTCTGCCATTTACCATGAAGATACCATACTAAGGGAAATAAGCCAGGCAGAGGGAGACAAATGATCTCACTTACATGCTAAACACACAAAAAGTCCAACTCATAGAAGTAGTAAATACAATGATGGTTACCAGAGGAAGAAAAAAGATTGGTCAAAGGTACAGTGTTCCAGTTAGACAGGAAAAATAAATGCTGGTGATTTGTTGCACTAAATGTAACTATATTTAATAATAATATACTACGTATTTCACAATAGCTCAAAAAGGAGATTTTTAATGTTTTCACAACAAAGTATTAACTATTAAAGTTGCCAATATATTAATTAGGTTGATTTGATCATTTCACAATATGTAGGTATATTGAAACATCACATTTTCTCCATAAATACACACGATTTATATTTAACAATTAAAAATAGAGCTGGGTAGTCAGGCATGGCAGTGCCTACCTAGAATTTCAGTATTTGGAAGGCTGGAACAGCAGGATGATAGGTTTGAGGCCAGCCTCAGCAACTTAAGGAGGCCCTCAGGAATTTAGTAAGACTATATTTCAAAATAAAAAATAAAATAGAGCTGGGGTTGGGTTGTAGATTAGATATAGAATGCTGCTGGGTTCAATCCCTAATATATATATATATATATATATATACACATACATATATGTATATACATATGTACATATATATATGGCTGAGAGAGTAGCTCTGTGGTAGAGTACTTGGTCATCATGCATGAAGCCCTGGGTTTAATCCCTAGTACTTCAAAATTTAATTATTTAATGTAAATTTAATTTAATTTGAAAATAAAATATAAAAAGAGGAAACAGTAATTTAAAAAATGAAAGATTGATGTTTACAACAACCTTGGTGATTTAAATGACAGGCTCGTAAATATTTTCTTAACTCTGGATAGGATATATTACTTTTTTAATTAAGAGTTCAAATGTATATAACAGATTAGAATCTTTTGTAATGCAGAAATAAATATCAGAGATCATCACACAGAAGTGGGTTAAGTTCCTCTGCTTTCTACCTCCAGCTTCCATTCATTCAACAACTATGTAGCATGTCCTAGGCTAAGCTTCCCATATATGGAAGGTGGAAATTCTGGGATACTATTTAAATCTGTGTGTGCTTCCATAAATAAAACAATAACAATATCTGTATTACTTTGAGAGACACATGATCTAGAAATACTGACTTCAGGGAAGGATTTAGAATTAGTCACACCCAAAGGGGTTTCATTAGTGATGTAGAAGAAGATGTCGAGGTGGAGGGGTCTCTGCCTGAGGCAGCTCAGTGCCGCGGACCCCAAAGGCAAAGTTACAGCAGGACTCTGCTGCAGAACTGCCCTGAAGGTCACTTCTCTCCCCACTTAAACCCATGTGGAGAGAAACCTGGTGGCTATTTCGTCAACTTGAACAGCCTTTGACCTGATGACTGGGGCAGGGCGGAGGGCTCTCTGTAAACCTTCACTCAAGCAAAATCTACCTGTCCACTTTCAAGGAGACAAATATATATTTTTTTAAAATGTGCTTTCTTTAAAAACAAAAAGAACCAATTCATAGCCTGAGAAAGAAAATCTCACCTTGGGTTCCTCGGAGTACTCGCCTATTCAATTCCTCAGCCCACTTGATGTTCCATATTAATTATCAAAATGTACTTACACAGTAGTTATTTAGATAATCTGCTAAATTCTTATGGAAACAAGCAAACACATTTTTTTTTTTTAGATTTGCCAAAATCTGTCGTTCCCTTTCCCTCAGAAGCAGAGAGAGTGAGTTCTTGTGGTTTCTTAGATGGATGACAGATTTCGATCTAATTAATCCAGAGCCCTGTGTATAGAAATGACTGCAAAGCAAACATGTCTATTAACCAAAAGCAGTGATTACTGGCTGGCACTTGGCCAGTAACTCTACATAAGCAATGAACTGATGTCTACAACTGACTCAGTGCCATATGGGTTCTGCTGTAGCAATGAATTTGATCCAATGCAAGGTTAAGAGATGTCAAATTTAACTGGGGTTTAATTGATATTGGTAAGAGGTTCTAAATAAAGAAACAGTGTGCGCACTATCAGAAACAAGCAACACGTCAGGCTCTAGCCTCCCAGTTTGTTGGCAACTCTGTTACAGACAGACATTCAAGTTAGTTTTCAAACCCAACTTTCTCAAATATGATTCCTGGAAGAGGCTGGGTTAACCAGTTTCTTAGCAGCTAATTGGGACCAAATATTATAACCATGATTACTTTTTTTCTTTATCACAATACTACTGCTTACCCAAACCATACTACTGCTTACCCAAACCACATAGAAATCTCAAGTTCACCTTCCCATCTGTACTTCCCCTTCCAGTAATGGCCTTTTGCTTCCCAAAAGTGAAAGATTCTTTTTGTTGTTGTCTGGGGGGTCTGGTAAAGTGTTGTTTGGGGTACTAGGGATTAAACCCAAAGATAGGGGGAGTGGTGAGTTGGCCCAGGCCACCCTCCCCCCTCATGCCATTTTGGCATGGGATTGTAACTATTTTCTGTATTTCTATTTTCTATATTTCTATCTTTTTAATAAACTTCTTTAAATCTTAAAAAAAAAAAAAAACACCCAAAGACAGTCTGCTCTGAGCTATGCCCTCAGGCCCCTTTGTTGTGGTACTGAGGATTGGACCCAGGGACATTCTACTTCTGAGCTATATCCCCAGCTTTATTTTATTTTTTCATTTGAAACAGCATCTCTCTAAGTTGAAGGATCTCACTAAATTACTGAAGCTGAAGCCAGGTGTGGTGGTGCATGCTTGTAATCCCAGCATTCTGGAGGCCGAGACCAAAGGACAGGTTCACGGACAGCCTCAGCTACTCAGTGAGGCCCTCTAAAACTTAGTGAGATTCTGTTTCAAAATAAAGAATACAAAATAGGGCAGGGAGTGAAGCTCAGAGGTCGAATGTACCTGGGTTCCATCTACACACACACACACACAAAAAAAAATTACTGAGACTGTCCTTGAACCTGCAATCTCAGGCTCCCAAGGATTAGTATTACAGACATGCACTACCACTCTCAGCTTATTTTTCATTTTTGAAACAGGGTCTCACTAAGTTGCTGAGGCTGGGCTCAAACCTGTTATCCTCCTGTTTCAGCCTCCCAAGCACTGGGATCACAGGAGTGCACAACCACATCTGGCTCAGCGTGAGAAATCTTAAAGTCACCTTATCTCCTCTGGCTTTCTTCCTCTCCCCCTTACTCCAATCAATCCAACTTTATAAATGCCTTTCCGGGTCCCTTTCTCCCCTACTACCATCTGCCAAGCCCTCATCATCTTTCACTAGAATGCTAATAGTTTTCTGGCTGGACTATCAAACTACCTAACCCTTCCTCCTAACTGATGAACACTGCCCTATTTTAAACACTTGATTGTTTTTGTGTATTACCTGAGACAGAATTCAGACTGCATATGCATTCATCCTTAGCCTCCAGCAACCTGATATTCATGGCCCTCGTCCCAGCCACAAGAACTTCTTATCCTTCCTCAGGCATGCATATGTGTTTTGGGGCTATTCTCTGTGCTAATAGCATGTGCGCACGCGCACACACACACACACACACACACACACACACACACACACGCTGAATTTTTGCCTGAACAGTAAGAGTGGAAAAGCTCAAACCCTACTTTCTGAGAAGTTTTCTCACCCTCAAGCAGAACTCATCCCCCTCCCTGTGCTCCCATGGCTCTTTGTGCATGACTTTATTATGGTGCCGATCTGATGCATTAGAGCTATGTTTATGTCTATCTATCCATCTCAATTATGAGTCCCTATCATTCCTATTCATCTCCGTTATAGAAAATCGTGCCATTCATCTTGATTCAGCTGAGCTCCCCACAGGGTTGGGTCTGACTCTCTGGGTGAAGTGGAGAATGCACAGCCAAGCCATGTGGATAGACTAATTGAAGCCACATTAACAGCATCTTACCCCTAATCTGACAGGAGGAGACACCTGTCATAGATCCAGGAGATGGGCCCAATTTTAACCAGGTGTGTCTCTTACCAATTAACAGTGACAACAACTAATGCTTATTGAGTACTATATTTTGCTAAGCATTTTATGATCATTATTTCATTTATTATTTGCAAGAATCCCACAGGGTAGAGATTTCTTTCTGGCTTTTTGTTCTCTTTTCTAGGATTAGGCACCTCATTAGGTGAGCAGTACATACTGTTAATGAAAAAGGTACTAATGTGTACTATATCATTACCTTTACAGTTGTAGACTGAATTGTGTGCCCATCAAAATTCATATGTTGAAGCCCAATCTCCCAAAGATACTGTATTTGGAGATGAGACTTAGAGGAAACTAAGATTGCTAGAATTGGTGTTCTTCTAAGAAGAAAGGGAGAGAGAGAATATCCCCTACTGATGTGTAAAGAGGAAAGGCTCATGGGAGCACACAGCAACGAGGCTACCATCTGCAAGCCAGGAGGAGACCCTGCGCCAGAACCTGACCAAGCTGACAGCCCTGACCTCAACTTCCAGCCTCTAAAACTGGGAGAAGACAAGTTTCTGTCACCTAAGCCACCCAGTCTACGTTATTTGTTATGACAGCCCAGGATGATTCATACACCAGTTATGTAAGGCAATTAGAAAATGGAAGATTCAAGATTTAAGCCTAGATTAACAAGTTTCAGGACCTTTATCCACTACACAATATTTATCAAACTTTGTGCTGTAGCAGAAACTTTGTGCTGTAGCTGCAGGCAGGCACACTCACTACATGTGAGCACATCACATATAAACAAGAAATATCATCTTATGGAACTTTTGTTCTTCAATTGGTACAGGAGATGTGGAGGGATATACGTACCCCAGTGTAAAGTGTATTTACTACTGTGAATTATAGTCAAAATACTTTTATAAACACTGTGGGTTTTACTATGCTATGCTGATTCACGAATAGTACATTCATTACATGTCTAGTCATTTGCTTTCTATGAAAGTAAACATGAGCACCATAGGTGAGACCCGGTTTTCATATTGCTTCCAAAATTTCCCTTGGACACACTCCATCATGAAACTTAAGCTCTACACTTCACATACATGTGTCCTTACTCATTTTGCAGGTATAGTTTTTCCTTACAACAGAGCATGGAAGCCTAAACACAAGCCTGATTGTGTATCCTTACTCCCTGTTAACTGACCCTTAACTCACTTGGTATCTCTGTTGCATCCATTTGTGGGCTTATCCATCATAGGTGCACATGAAATGTTTTGTTCAACAGAGTCAACTAATGAATCTAATCAAATAGATTATATTCATTCTAGATTTTCCATGATAGGCATCTGTAATCCACCCATAAATGCCTAGAGACCACAAGCAAAAAAAAGTCAGTCCCTAAAGAGCTCAGATTCAGTCACTGAGAAATAAAACAGGCATTAGCTCTGCTTCTGGAAAACTTGGGGATTTAATCCTAATATTGTAATTTCAGAGAAATGTTTCAATGTTGAAATAGTGTGAACATTCATAATTTTCTTTCTGGCTCAGTCTTGATCTCTATATGGTAGTCAAGTCCATTGATGCGGTGGGAGAGGGTCTGATATATTTACCCAAATATGACAGGCATGGTCACACTCACCTCCAGGAAAATATCTGGGCATGAATCATGCAAATAGATATCACTGTAAAGATTTATTTTCCCCCCTGGATTCCAAGTAGCAAGGCCAGGTATACTACTGATTTACAGGGTGCTATCTATTGATAAGTACCATGGACAGTTCTAAGTGCATAAGTCTTGAGTTCAGAATAGCAGAAATTCCTTTAATCTGGTGTCAGCCTTAACACACTTGATTTGTTGCTGTCCCAATGTAGATCCCACTCTAGACATGGCTTCCCAAACTCAGAGGATGCTTTCCAGTGTCACAGGCAAGTGATCACCCATTTAGGAGAGCCTTCCTCCAATGACCTGAAGTATTTTTTCTTCCTCTGGATGTGTGTGGGTCTTTCACATGAGAGGAGGAGGGAAGGAGAATGGAAGAGGTAGGATCGATCAGCTTTCTCCCCTCTCCTTGATTCTGCATTAACGTTTTCCAGTGCATCACACTGTGGTGAACGGCAGTGGCAGGGGCACACGTGGTCAACAGCGAGACAGGCAGTCAGAGTGAGCTGAGTGGGGCTGGGCTTCCTCCTCTTATAAAATATTACTAGCAAGAAGCACCTTAACTGAACTAAGCACTCTATTTACACCCCACCTTTAGGATGTTCCACAGCACTTCTCAGCTCACAACTACGGACACTTGGTGTACGAACACCATTCGAGTCAAAGCAGTACGTAATGCAATGTGTATTTGTCAAGATGTCCTGTTATCTCCAGGCAAGGGGGAAGACCTCTGACCCAAATTAGCCAATCAGATATTTCCATCTTAGAATTTGAACATAATAATAATAATAATAATAATAATATTTAAAAAAGTTGGAATCTCCTTATTATTGGAGCAGCCCTTATCCCTGACAAGACAGTCAGAAGGTTCCTTCTATCAAGATCTTCTAGGGCTGTGTGTTTCTTGTCTGTTCCCACCTGGCTTTTCAAGCTCATACAGAACTGCACTGTCTTTATATAAACATCTCTTTTGCTTAAATTAGCTAGTATCAGTTTCTATGGCCTATAACTGAAAATTCCTAGCATTTACTAAGAACAAAGGCCTAGAGTCTTGAGATTGGATGATAAAGGGAAGAGAGAGTAATAAATTTAAAATTACCAATTCTAGCCAGCTCCTGCAATCCCAGTATTTGGGAGATTGAAACAGAAGGATCACAGGTTCAAGGCTAGCACGTGATAACTTAGCAAAAACCTGTTTTAAAACTAAAATACAAGCCAAGTGTGGTAGCACATGCTTGTAATCCTAGTACGTGGGAGTCTGAGACAGAAGGATCACAAGTTACAGACCAGCCTCAGCTATTTAATGAGATCCTCCACAACTTAATGAGATCCTGTTTCAAAATAGAGAATAAAAATGGGGGAGGTATAGCTCAGAGGTAGAATGCCTCTGGGTTCAACCCCCAGGACCACACACAAAATAATTAAAATAGGACTGGGGAGCGTCACTCAGAGGTAGAATACTCCTGGATTCAATCCCTAGTACAAAAATAAAATAAAATAAAGTTAGCAATTAACCAAGCCCCAATGAGAGACCATGAGTCAAGACTATATTATTTATTTCTAAATCTTGGTAAGCCTCAACACATACTTTATGCATAGTTGGTACTCGAAATATGCCAATTTAATTGAAGCATAGATAAAGCTTACTATAGAGAGAGTATAGCTAGAAGAGAGAGATCAAAAGATGCTGGTGAAACAGTATTGTAAATAGCATATATTTTGGAGTTAAGAAATAGCTCTCAAAGAAATCACTGTTGCCTCTTCACCTCTCCCTCTCTCCTTCTCTTGCTCCTCTTTTATATCTCCCTCACTTTTAACAACAAATACAAATTTCAAAGCCTCGTTTTGGCCTTCTCATTTGTTAGGGCAGAAAATGCAGTGTGTGTTGTATCGTGGAGTAAGGCATTGAAGCAAATGTAAAAATAAAACCAATGTAAAATAAAGGCTTTTTCAAAGAATTTCTAAATTTTGATCCTTTCTGATATTCCCCTGACTCCAGTTAATAAAAATAGCTATAGTTAATAAAACATTCTATCCTCTCCTTTTCAATGCCACCTATTATTCTTAAATGCTCAAAAGCCCCAGGCTCCCAGCCGGGTCAAAAGGTTTCACAAAACATCCACGAATTATTTCGAAGCAGCGAGACTCCCACAGCATGTCTCCCCGGAAGCTGTAAGGCAAAAAAATCCATCCTCTCTTTCTGATCGAAAGTCAGAATTCACTGGAGGAGATATAAAGAAACCACCAGATAAAGGTTTATTCTCATTTTGCACCTTCGACCTGTAATCCAAGCTACGCCCCTCACCTAAGTAGGAGCATTCTCTCCCAGGAGAAGAGTCCAACACACCTCCTCTGACAATGTATCTTCAACTTTTTTATATAACTACAAATTTGATTTTCGAAAAACAATTCCATTCCCCAGTATGCTGGAGGGCACTCGTCGTTCTCGCTCCCAAACACTGAAGGGAAAAAATACTCCCACCCCAGACTTTCCGTCTTTTTTTCTTTCAATCACACTTCAGCAGGTTCAAGTTGAGCCTGCTAAAGAGGAGCTTCTATTCACTCCTCTGTCGAACCAAACCTTTTTGCACAACCCTCTGGTTTCCCTGGATGTG
Source organism: Muscardinus avellanarius (assembly GCF_963383645.1). Classification (NCBI taxonomy): domain Eukaryota; kingdom Metazoa; phylum Chordata; class Mammalia; order Rodentia; family Gliridae; genus Muscardinus; species Muscardinus avellanarius. Next base: position 84,984,330 of record NC_137788.1, on the reverse strand, counting down.
GTCATAATCTTGCTATCCTTGTATTTTCAGCCTGTGCCAGCCACAATTGGAGTCCTCATCCTAAACTCTGATTTTTTTGTGTGGAGGTGGTGACTTTAGAGAAAGACCCATGAACCCCAAACTCTTGTAGCTGCTGACATCTATAACTCCTTCCAATTTAGTCCCAACCTGCTGTCAAACAATTGGTCTGAGTGTAAGTTCGATCCTCCACTAGCACTGCCAACAGCAAAAAGGTTATAAAGTAGAAAGTGTAATGAGTTCCAGGACAGACCCTGTGGAGATATAGCTCCTTCTGCTGTAATATTTGTGTTTTTACGGTGAAATCAAGTTATTTTGATAAACAGAATCCCTGCTCTCCCATGAACTCAAAACACGAAATTATTAGTTAATGTTCTTTCTTTGCTTCTGGCCATGATGCCCTCAACAAGTTTTTGAGAGTTTTGTCAGGATCAAGTGTCCAGGATCTATTTGCTTTAAAGATACTTTGGTGAAAAATATTCTTCATCCTGGCCTGAAAATTTTTTAAGGTAAATGGGAAATGGTGTGATATTTTCTGCTCTGTTTCTACTGTTTACTCTTACTACATGACTATTTATTTATTTATTTATTTATTTATTTATTTATTTATTTTTGTGGTACTGGGGATGGAACCCAGGGCCATTCTATTTTTGAGCTACATCTTCAGCCCAATTTTTTATTCTTTATTTTAAGACCGGGTCTCACTGAGTTGCAAAGGGCTTCACTAAGTAGTTGAGACTGTCCTTGAACCACGATCCTCCTGTCTCAGCCTCTAAAACTCTGGGATTACAAGCATGCGTCACCCACCATGCCTAGCTACTACATGACAATTAAAAAACACTAATTTTGAGCCAAGTTAGTATTATAAGCACCTCTTCCCAAGTCTAGAACATTCCATCCCTCTTGTTCAGAAGAGATCCTGAAGCACCTGCTTTCAGGCAAAGTACTTGGCAAACAGTAAAGGGAACATCTGAAGGATTTTTAAAGTTCTACATTTTTAATGCGTCATGGGCCACTTTCACCCTGTGAAACAATCTCCTTCATTAACATAAAGTCTTTGTGTGGAGATTATTTCACTGTCTACCTCTTGGCAAAACTGAAACTTTGGGGAAAGCCTGCATTTTCATTTAGTCTTTTATTAGACTTGGATTTTTAAAAATTATGAGATTTTATGGCTGCCAAATTGAGACCCCAGGTCAAATCTTTCTACAGTAATAACAATTACAACAAAAATATTATTATAACAAAAGAAATATCCCAAAGTCCTCCTAAGAGTATTTGGAGGCTGTGTTAGGTGGACTGCTCAATTTCTTCCCACCAACAGTGACCGGGAGCCACATTAGCCGCAACATCTTTTGACAACTTTTGTTATTATCGTTCCCTTTCCCAGCAGCACAGTACATAGAGTTCTCTCCAGGGGGAGATTTCTAATGTAACCACCATCTTTTATATAACTACTTCCTTAAGTTCTTCCTCGGAGTGGTCTAGACACCAAAGAACTGAAAATTAGCTTTCTCACCTAATAAAAGGTTAATCGTTCTCTACTTGCTAAATACATCCCAGTCTCCTTCGCCGAGTAATCGGGATCCAACTAAATCATGCCCTAACCAAACTTCCCCATCTTCAGATCCTTCTATAGAAAATTCTGGTCAACTTTCCAGCTTATTCCCTTTTAGACTGGTCCTGTGCCTTCTTATCATGATTTTTTCCCTACTCAGAATACCCTTCAAAATGCTAACTAGCCTTCTATCCCTAACTCAAACTTCCTTCAACAAAGCCTTCACTTAACTGATACAGCATTAAAGTCAACAAACTGACTTTTCACAAATTGCAACATTTACACACCTGAAAGATCATGATAGTCTGAATTAGGGGAATGGCAAGAGAGAAAAGATCTTAAATCTCTGACAGTGGCCAAGTGGTCAGGGCTTAGTGGTTCATGATGAATGCTGTTAGGGATACCTTTTTCCCTAAATTTGCTTCGGAGTGAGACATGAGGCCTTCCCATACATTTTCTACTGATATAACATTTAGAATCTGAGGCAGAAATGACCACCAGTCAAAACACATAAGATTATACATTGTCCAATGAAAGTTGGAAACAATAAAGAAACATCTTCATAGCACAGTGACCTGCGGATTCTAATTGCAGTGATCTCTCATCCTGAAATTACTTCCCTCCTCACTAGCTCTTTCATCACAGATTCCCAACTTGACATCAAGGATAACTGATGTCATCACTGAAATTCTCAATAGTTTCAGGATGGGACATGGAGGCTATATCATTCATGCCCCTTGAGCCACACATGTGCATGTCTCAGTGTGTCTTGCCGGAAATAAATTCACCACAATGACTGTTTTTACAATCTGCTAAAGATATATTACCTAAATAAGCTTGCTCTGTCACAGTATAAGTGAGCCGAAGGCATTGTGTTCCATCTTAAAGTGAAATGCAGATTTCTCATCGAAAGACTAATCTTTAGTTCCAAATGACTGAATAAAATGGTGCTTAAGAAGAATTATAACTGGTTAAATATAAGCTGCTAAAAACACCAAGGACAAAAATACATTTAATTTTCAAAGCATTTTCATCTGCTTATGATTTAAACAAATTTTTCCTTTGGTGGAAGATCTCATCTCTATATTTTCCTCTGAAATCAGGAAACAAAGTCAGGAAGTATGATGACCCAGAGCCTTCTTTACCCAAATCATCTTATTTCTCTGTAAATGTGTTAGTAAGAGATTGCTTCAGTTTGGCAAGGTTGGCCCCCCTACACTGGCCAGGGCATACTACTCACAGCAGAATAGAAGGAATCCTATGGAGTGACCTGCATTCCCAGAGGGACTCACATGCTCATGTTCATTCCACATTTCTTCTCAGACCACCATTCACTGGCAGATGCCCATCCAAGGAGACTGCTTACAAATAATTATCCTGCCCTTCCTACGAAGGCTTCAGAATCAATGTTGATACGTTTTATCCCTGTCACCTTCTTACCCCATACAGTTTTCTGTATCCCCAGAGAACTCTCATTTCCATTCCCTCCACCACCCTCCCAACCCTTCCTGAGTATCAGCTGGAAGTTATGGTCTGTTGAGAGTAAAAAACATCTCTCAATCTATCACCTCACTCCAATGGAAGCTCAAGTAGACCTTGAAGGTTCATTCTCTGCTGAGGCTGTCCTGAGTGGTGGGTTGTTGTTGTGGTGGTTTGCTGATACCATTTTTCCTGAAGGAAGGGTTAAGTCTCCTCATTTCTCATTGCCACTTCCTCATGAATAATACTCCTGATTCTGCCCTAAAACCCCAGCCATGTCACCTGACACTCCTCATTGCTCCCACACTTATGCATTAATATTTTCTCTCCATTTCTATTTCTGTTACAATGTGGGGAGGTCCAATAACCATAAAATCTCTCAGACTCTTGTTCTTTCTGCCTCCATTGAAATGATCCCACATCCCACTTCAGCCTCTCAGTTTCCCTTTTCATTACTACTAACTTCATTTCTTCTAAAAAAATCTGTTTCAGGCCTCCCTCTCTCTACCAAGTATGCTCTTTCCAGCCTAATTCTTCATTTATCTCAATTTTACTCTTCATCTCCCTCAGCATATCCAAATCGAGGGCCAACCACTTTACTGCCCTTCAGGCCTTCATTTCCTCCTGCTCCAGTGTGAACTCATGGTCCGTCTATAAAGTCAGGCCTCACATACACTCTCAGCTGTCATCTGTGGGCCTTTCTCACCAGATACTTAGCCCGCTAAACCACGGTCCTGCTTAAATTCAACTCTCTACTGTTTCCATGCCTGAACCCAAGCCAATGCTAAATGCTAGAGACAACCCGACAGTCCTGACTAATCTCACTTTAAACCCATGAACACCAGCCTCCACTGTGTCCCCAACACTAATTAGGAAATCCTGCATATTGCCCTGTCAGTTCATTCTCCTGCCCTCTGAGACAAGCATCATATACTCTTCTTTAGAATCTCTGTAGCTGTACTTTAAAATTTAAAACATTCTCTCTATTCCCTCTCTCCTCTCCCCTCTCCCCTCTCCCCTCTCCCCTCTCCCCTCTCCCCTCTCCCCTCTCCCCTCTCCCCTCTCCCCTCTCCCCTCTCCCCTCTCCCCTCTCCCCTCTCCCCTCTCCCCTCTCCCCTCTCCCCTCTCCCCTCTCTCTCTCTCTCTCTCTCTCTCTCTCTCTCTCTCTCTCTCTTGTTTTGTGGTACTGGGGATGAAACCCAGGACATTGTACCTCTGAGCTTCAACCCCAGCCCTAGTTATTAATCTTTCTATTTTTTGAAACAGGGACTCACTGAGTTGTGAAGGGCCTAAGTAGCTGCGGCTGTCCGTGAACCGTGATCCTCCCGTCTCAGCTCCCCAAACGCTGAGATTACAAGTGTGTGTCACCACACCCAGCTTCTATTTTCTCTTCCGTGTATGTTTTTAAGCCTCCTACCAGATCACTTATATCACCGAACATGTTGTAATATTTCCCTGTTGAAATTTATTTTTAAATGAGAAAAGCCCTCCCTCCATCTCACATCTTCTTTCTGTTAACTCCACTCTCTTTGTTTTATTTTTATTTTTTGGCTTCTAATCATAGTAAAACTACATGTACTCCTCAACTTAGGATGGGGTCCCATCTGGATAAGTCCATCATAGATTGAAAATGCCATAAGATGAAGATGCCTTTAGTACATTAACCTACTGAACACCACAGCTCACAGTACACAGTTGAGTAGGATATTCACCCTCAGATCCTGGATCTCCATGTCCCTGCTCACCATCTCATGTAGCACCAGTTTAGTTAATGATTAATATTTGCAATTCTAAGTACAACTTTTAGTGAATGCAAATCACCTTCAAACTATTGTAAAGTCAAAAAACCCTAAGTCAAATCATGAGCCAGGGACATCTGTACTCAAATATTCTCTTTCTCATTCATTCTCTCTCTCTCTCTCTCTCTCTCTCTCTCTCTCTCTCTCTCTCTCTCTCTCTTTCTCTCTCTCTCCTTCTATCTCTGTCTGTCTGCCTCTCTTTCTCCTCTCTATCTCTGTCTCTGTTTCTTCTTCTCTCCATCCTATATTTCTTGTATATCTTCTATTCAAGTTAATACCCCCTCCATTTCACTAAATCTGCTCTTCTTAAAGGATCTAAGAACCTCTATTTAGCCAAATATAATAGTCTTTTCATGAATCCCATGATTAATTGGTGGCAGCATGATTCATTCCTGGAGCACTGAGAACTCATGGAAGTGTCACAAAAGAGGTAAAATTTCTGATGGCCTTGAACTGTGAGTCATATTGGGTAAGCAAAGTGAAGGAGAAGTGTTATGGGCCTCTTGTGATTAGTGACTAGAGCTGCCTCTCAGTCTACTCACACTGACATTGACACTCAGGTGCCAGTAACAGGCACTTGCTGTATTAGTCTGCAAGGGATGTAGTGACAAGGTAACACAGATCAGGCTCCTTAATCCATAGAGATATATCATCTCACAGTTCTGGAGGCCAGCAGAAAGGCAAGGCAAGGCAAGTAGGTTCTTTTTAAAGGCTGTGTATCTCTCCTTGGCTTATCAATGGCCAACTCTCCCTACTTATCATCATCTTCCCCCCATGAGTGTTTCATTCTTCAGATTTTCCTTTTTATTAAGATACCAGCCATACTAGGTTAGAGCCCACTATAATTATTCATTTGAACATATTACCTGTAGAAAGACCTTTCTCCAAGTAAGGTCATGTTCTAAGACAATGGAGGTTAGGATTCCAAAATATAAATGGACATATATATGGGACATATATATAGTATATATATGGGAGCACTATTCAACCTGTAGCACTCACATGCACATACAAATTCACACACATGTATGTACCCCCAGGTACATAAATAACCACAAAAACACACATCTGCTCAGATACACACACATATCTGTATATCTACACAGAAATGTTCACCCACACTCACAGAACCTTGCAGTACACTTACACACACACACACACACACACACACACACACACACACGTGCAATCCAGACTCGACTTTCTCCAACACACTCACATACACACTGATCTCTATCTTTCTCCCCTCTGAGTTTCATGGCACTCTGTCTCCTGGGGTGGGATTGTGACCTAAGGCAAGGGAAGACCTTGCCTTCTTCACACACAGACAAATTGGAAATAAAGGAGGATAGCTCCCTTGCATTCTGGTGGCAAATTAGGGACGGTGAATACCAGGCTGTTGCTTAGACACATGAAGAGGCCTGTGTGCTGGTGGAAAGAATGAAGGAGAATATGGTATGAGAGAAGAAAGTGAATCTCAATGAGCCTTCTCCTTGGGTCTCAGCATCCTGAGGGTCAGCTGCACCCTGGCTTGCTCATAGTTTGAATACTCCCTTTTCCTGCCAGAGTTAGTTTAACTAGTGTTCCTGTCTCTTGTAATTTAAAGAGGCCAGATTCCATATCAGGGCATTCCAGTGGAAACCCAGGAGGCCCAAGGGTGTGATGAAGATAAAGACTGACTGACCAAAATGGAACTCGGCCCTCCATCTGGTCACAAGTCTTTCTTGCTGTGGTTCCATTTTGTTTCCCCATCCAATTGTGTGCTATTTTCCAACTAGCCTTCTTTTCAAATGCTTCACCAACCTTTTTATCCACTTTGAACTTTGACTTCTTTCCTGCTCCTTACATGGTGGACCTCTATATGTTAGTGCTTCTAAGACCAATTCCTATAAACCGGGCATGGTGGCGCACACTTGTAATCCCAGCACTTGGGAGGCTGAGACAGGAGGATTGCACAGGTTTGAAGCCAGCCTCAGCTACTTAGTGAGGCTCTCAGCAACTTAGGGAAACCCTGTTTCCAAATAAACATAAAATAGGTCTGGGAATATAGCCCGGAGGTAGAAAAGCCCCTTGGTTCCACCCCCAGTACCACAAACAAATAAATAAATAAAACCAATTCCTGCCCGCCATAGGAAAGATAGATCTCCCTTATGTTGTCTTCTAACTCAGAACTTTGATTGCTTTCTTCATAGAGTTTAGCACAATTTGAAAATATTTTGCTTGTGTGCTCTTAGGTCTCTCTCTCTCTTCCTGGCTAAACTATAAGCTTCCTGGAGACAGAAGCTAGATGTGCACTATGCCTCATTTTATCCCTGGAGCTCAGCACCCAGCATCACACTGACGATGACATAGGTCAGCAGAAGCAAAGAGATACAGGAGGAGGGAGGCCAATGGGGTCTCCATCCAGAAAAAACTTTGCAGCCACACACGCCCAGATCTGAGCATTCTTAAAAACCCCTTTCAACAGACAACTTCACATCCTATTTCCATGCCTCTCATTCACTGAGTTCTGCTACGTTGGATTCCTCTATAATTTGTCCTCTTTAGTCTCCCAAACAGCACCCCATTCAGTGGCCTCTTGGTTTTCATCCTGTGGTGCCTGCACCATTTATTTTTTCTATGGTCACAATCTTTACCAAACATTACCTTGCTTGGTTTGGGGCCAATAAGAAAACATGTTGGGAATTTTAAAGTAATCGTAACTAGTTTTAAGCTCCTCCCCCCTCCATTATTAGAGTTTCTTGAGCCCAAGAGAATTTCCTCAAGGGCAGGACACAGGCCAGGCTGAATTTCTAAAACAAAGTAGTAGAGAACAGTATCTTACTCAAAAACAAGCAGGTAACTTTCCTCTAGCAGAGCCCTCTTTGGAACCAAGTTCTGCTTTAAAGTCTCTACTCATAAAATCATGTTGGGTGGGGGGGAGATTATTTCTCAAAAGTAACATACTTAAGGGGAAATGACTGGGCTTATTAACATTCCAGCACCTTAGATATCAGATTTGTTCATTTATCACAAGGAGTAGTTCAGAGAAAAAAATTAGTTTACTCTGGTGTTCTTCATGCGACTGAAAACCACCTTCCCCTACTTTTTTCCTTTTAGATACTGAATCTCCGGGAAACCAAATTGACAAGTTACTGGCAATTTGATACCATGTAGAATCATGTGTCAGAAATCAGTATGGAATGTTACACTCACTCTGCCTGCAACTTTCTGCAGCCTTAAAATTGCCATCTCTCCAACTACATTTCTTCAAACAATATTGCCGTTTGAGTGGTATCAATCAGATAGGATCACCCTTTGATGTCAAAACTCTCAGAGTCAGCCCATGTGAATAAATTCTGATTACTCCTATGTTGTGTGGAGAAAATGCATTTTTTAGATCATGGTCATGCTCATGAGCTGTGAGGGAGCATTTAATTAAAAAATAATATTGACTGTTCATCTGTAGATGTCTGCAGCTAAAATTAGTGTATTGTGGTAGCAAACCACCCCAGGCCTAGCTGCTTAGTCATGGCCTTAACAGCCCATTGATTTGCCTAATTCTTAATTCTAAGCAGCTCTCATGGCCTAGTTTGTTGTGTTGGTTTTTTAAAAAAAATAACACCAGTTTAAACTTCACATTTCAGGTTTGATCGCGGTGGGACAAACTGGCTCTTAAATCTTCAGTCGGCTACTAGTAACTGGGGAGAAGTCGCTTTCTTCAGTAAACATCCCCTGCCTCTCAGTAATAGGGTGCCTTCCATCACCCAGAGGTTTTTTCCTTTTAATTGAGTGTTTGTTGAAGCATGACTCTGAGATAGGAGGCCTATTCAGGAATAGAAATTGCAGCCCAAAGTGCCCATTACTTACCTGAGATGGGGCCAAGACCAGCTACACTCTGCAGAGCCTGGACACTGGGACGTGTGGACTCAGGTTGCTGGGCCGATTAGTGACATCGCCAAAAAATTACAGGGGTACAGGGAGATCAGGGGAGCCTGGTCCTGAGTGTTTTCTCCCTACACTCCTTCAAGGAATTAAAAAAAATAAAATGTCACTGTTCTGTCTTTGCTCCCTCCCTTAAAAAGAGAAGAAAAGAAAAAAATTATTTTCTTAAAATGGAAACTTCGACTTCTCTATACACCAGAACAACACATCTGTGTTTTTCCCTATTTTTCTCTTCTAGCAATCAGAAGTCTGCTTTCAAAGCTTCCCCTCCTATTCCTGATTTGAAAGGAGAAAAGGACTAATATTTTGTTCCAATCTCCATCTTCAAGCCAGGCATTATATCAGCGGCTTACAGTATATGATTTTCTTAATTCTTTTGACAGGGCGATTCACTCGGCCAGTGTGTCGGGAGCAGCTCCTGGGAAGTCCTTCACTGTCTCAACTCTCCCAGTCCTGATCTCCTGGGCCCCACTTTCCCTAACCCAGAGTTCTTCTTACACATCAATATGGATGAGGTTTTACTTTGAACTATTCATTCTTCCAGGAATGACAGATGTCGGATTAAACTGCAAAACTCCCCAACTTGACATTCACTGCCTTCACCTCCAATCAATAAACGCGTTCTGGTGCTTCTCTGCAGGAAGACAGTCTTCATTACAGCCCTCCTCTGCAAAATGGGGAGCAGCTCCTCCCAGCCCCTCCGAGCTTACACTATTTTGCACATACCCTTCTCACCCCTGATGTGAAGCTCTATAGTGTCTGCAAATGTGATTTATTTGAATTCTAGCAGAAACATTTGAGGTACATCTGGGTGGTCGTCTGTCCTGAGCCAAACCTTGCAATGCTGCAGAAATGGGTTATTACTGATACCCAGGAATAGCTACTGCTTCTCTCTCTAGGCTGGAATAAATTACGGTGTGACCTCTCCTTGGTACCCAAAACATGGGGAGGCCTTTGCCTTGAGACAAAATGGCAGCAACATCACAAATATCTGTCTGGTAGAAATACTTGAAGGTTGTTCTTCCTTCTATTCTTCAACACAACCAGACCTCTGCTCTGATCCTTGACCTCTTTGCCTATCCTCACGCACACCTGTTCTCTATTGCTTGGCTCCTGTTCCCATCCCCTCGCCAAAAGTCCATCTGCTCTTTTACTGTCACCTGTCTACTTCAATGGACCACTGAAAACCCTCCACAATGGGGAGTAGCTGCTGAGCTGGGATTGCAGAGATGAGCAGAGATGAGCTCGGGCATGGACTGTGTGGTCACTGCAGGCAGGAGAAATGCAAGCAGCAGACACTAATTCTAAGAAGCTCAAGTGAAACAGAAGGTTATTATTAGTATTGAAGGCAAAAGTAAGGAGAGTTATTTCAGGCAGCCAAGCCAAGAGCCAGAACCACAGGACCTCTCTCATCTCCATCTCAACAAGAACCCCTGGTTCCTCTCTCTCTGGTGAACAGCTTTCTTTCCCTATCTATTCACATATTTTTGACATCCATGAGTTGGGCTACTTGAAAACAACATAAACCTTTAAAAACTTCCACATCGTATAGTTCAAGCTACATATCAAGAAGCAATGTGATTGGTTCAGCTTGGGCTCACCTCTGGCCCAATCAGCAGTGGCACATGTGACCTGCTGTGAACATGGCCCTTTTGGCCTATTTCTTCTGCAGAACCATTAAGTAAAGAAAATAGGGTGAGCAGGCACACAGGGTCTGGACAAGGGAGCTCTCAGGAGCTCATTATGTCTAAAATTTAAAGAATCGGGCAAAGAATGGTGGAAATGAAACCTTGTTCCTCACCAGCGGGTCTCCCTAAATTGTTGTATATTGGTTAAATAATTTTTAAATATTCTGTTAGATACTTTTAACTTTTTCCTAATTTGATTTTTAGTCTTTTTCCCAGTAATTTTAAAATATTATCTCAGATGGGAATAATGGAAGAAATACATCAAACAAGCCTTTTTTTCTCAAGCATTTTTCAAGAACTCAAACGAGCCCTCTCTTCCTATCTATCATAGTTATTTTTGTTAGTATTATCTATGCCAAATATCTAATGATTCTCATGCAGTTTTTCTTAGTGCCAAGAAAAGTCTGATGATGGTTTATATAGGTATATATTTACTTCTCAATTTAGATTACAAGTTTTAGACATTGAAGTCTACTGTTTTATATTCTTGTTCCTATATTTACTTGACTATCATATTAGATGTTGAAATAATCACAAAATATTGATTATTTCATATTTATTGTTTTGGACTTCAACACTATACTATATATATATATCTTTTTTTGTTTTTTGCGGTACTAGGGATTAAACCGAGAGACATTCTGCCTCCGAGCTATACTCCCAGCCCTATTCTTTATTCTTTATTTATTTTTTTTTTTTTTTTTGGTGGTACTGGGGTTCCTGGAAGCCCTTCTACCTCCGGGCTACACTCCCAGACCTATTTTTGCATTTTTATTTGGAAACAGGGTCTCCTAAGCCAGCGCGCGCGGCTGGCTTCGAACCTGCGCGATCCTCCTGTCTCCGCCTCCCAAGCGCGGGGATTACAAGCGTGCGCCACCACGCCCGGCTTTATTCTTTATTTTGAAACAGAGTCTCACTAAGTTGTGGAGGGCCTTGCTAAGTTGTTGAGGCTGGCTTTGAACCTGTGATCCTCCTGTCTCAGCTTCCCAAGTACTGGCATTACAAGAGTGTGTCACCACACCTGGTACTATATTATAATTTAATGATTTCCTGCGATATGTGTTGGTTCCTAGTCTTTTGATCATAAATTTAAGAAAGCTACCAAAACTCGCTCAGGCAAGAGATGAAAAGTTATTGATATTAAAGAATATTACATCTAAACAATGAGAAGGGCAGGGAAATAAGCTAGGTAAACAGTCAAGAGGATTCAGAGATTCCAAGAAAATTATTCTCTCTCTCTCTCTCTTCCTCCCTCCATCCTTCCCTCTCTTTCAACTTTCTTCCTGTCTCTATCTCTTATCTTTACCTCTGTTTTGTTTTTTTTCTGGACTGCTTCTTTAGATGGTTCTGGAGTTTAGCATTTTACATCTTCCATCACTAGAAAGAACCTGAATGCTTTCTTGGTAAAATCCAGTCTAGGCCAAGCTGGGTGTGGTGGCTCGCCCTTGTAATCCCAATACATGAGAAGCTGAGACTGGAGAATTGCAGGTTCATGGCCAGCCTCAGCTACTTAGTAAGGCCCTCCAAAACTTAGTGAGGCCCTGTTTCATAATAAAGAATAAAAAGTAGGGCTAGGAGTGTAGCTCAGAGGTAGAATGCTCCTGGATTCAATCCCCAGTACTGCACACACACACACACACAAAATCCTGTCTAGGCCATTAGCTGGGACTGTTGGGTGAGGTAACCATCTGTGAATCAACAAAGTACATCCAGGGAAGGCACCAGCTGTGAGCTCTAAGAACATGGATTTGCCTGCTGAATCCACATGAATAGCAAAAAGCAGTTCCCAAAATAAAAGGTGTGGAAGTTAGATAGAGTACTACTAATTACTATGAGTTAATAAGCCCCAAATCTCAGTGGTTTCAAATGACCAAAGTTTATTTCTCACTTATATCACAATTTTGATAGGTGGATCCTCTCCACATGGTACTCAGGAGGGAGAGAAAACTGCTTTTGGTGGACATAGTCTCTATCACAAGAGGGATGTCATCCTCTAATAAAGAAGATGGAGGAAAGGGTGCTCTTGGTCTCCCTAACAACAGGTGCCCATTATGCTAGACAAAAATTTTAAAAATCCAACAATTTACAATGCAACCACCCACCAAAAAACAACAATCCACAAAAAAGAATGTGCAAAGAAGTAAATACAAAATAAAGTTTAATGTGAAATTATGAAAAGCTTCAAGGAAAACAAGAATAAAGGAGTGTTAAGAAAATGTTGCTTTACTTTCTTAAATGCTTTTATTGGTGCATTGGAATTATATATCAGAATAAGATTCAAAGTGATATGTTCATACATGCAAACATCACTTGGTGTATTTCTCTCCATATCCCATCCTAGACATATTAGTAAAATTGCTAGTTATACCTTCATATGGACATAATATTATTTGAATTGTTTCTTTCCTTGGGCCCCCCTTATATCTTTCCCATCTCCCTCCTCCAACCCTCTTTCACTGGACTCCTCTTTCTACTGGTCTCTCTCCTCATTTATCTAAAGTTCTTTTGTTTCCTGTTTTTCTCTTTAGCTGCCACACACGAGAAAAAAACATAAAATCCTTGACTTTTGGAGACTGGATGATCTCATATAGCATAATATTCTCTGGTTCCATTCATTTTCCTGAAAATGACATAATTTTGTTCTTTGTGGCTGAGTAAATTTCCACTGTGTGTATATACCATGTTTTCTGTATCCATTCACTTGTTGACAGACATCTGGGTTGGTTTCATAATTTGTCTATTACAAATTGTGCTGCAATAACTATGACTTTTCATTTTGTTAATTTCGATGAACCATCCTGCCTGAGGGGTGTCCTTATTAGATGAGCTTCCAGTTTTACAAATTAGGAGATGCTTTTAACCTCCTCCGCTACCTTAGAAAATGATCTAAATTTTTTTTTTATTTATCTGAATGTCTTCTCCAGAGACTTTTTTGTGCCAAAGATTGCAGTACAATAATGCGGTAAAAGATGGATTCAAGACACTTCCTTGTACTAATTCACTGATCTCAGACTTAAACATGGTTCCTTATAGGATCTTTACTTACCATAAAGAGACTGCAGCTGGTTCTTTTCTTTTCTCAGCCCTACCCTCATTATTTCAGTTAAGTAGACTCTTAAAACATTCCCTAGTCTATGTTGGTCCATTTCAGTTATCTACAGATCAAAGAGATACCACTGGCTCCCACCTACAGGGTTGTTTTGTTTTGTTTTGTTTTGTGGTACTGGGGTTTCTGGAAGCCCTTCTACCTCCAGGCTACACTCCCAGACCTATATTTTTTAATATTTTTATTTGGAAACAGGGTCTCTTAAGCCAGCACGGCTGGCTTCGAACCTGTGCAATCCTCCTATCTCCGCCTCCCAAGCGCGGGGATTACAAGCGTGCGCCACCACGCCTGGCTTCTACAGGATTTTATGATGCCTTTTTTTCCCCCTGTTTCCCATCTTCTTCTTCCTGTTTTTCTTCTCATCTGGATAGAGAAGCAACTGCTATGTATTCCATACTCCAATCAGGCAAGTTCCTGGGCCACCTGTATCACTTTTCTTGTCTCTCTACACCACCATAAAATAATTGTTGAGACAGTCCTTGTGAGTTCGAGGTTTAAGACAGTCTGAGACAAATTTGGACCAAGCTGAAATTTAAAGGCCAGAAAGAAAATCTGCCTATATGCAGTGACACCTCCAAAGAGGTTTTCAAGACTGGAAAATGGATGCAAGCATTTGTAAAATATGGATAAATTCTAAAGCAAACTTCTAAGCTCACAAAGCACCTCAAACCACTGCCTCTATGTCATAGATTGTAGTAAGACCCTTAGAGCTTGAGTCCAACCTGAAATAGGACATGAGCATTAAGCAGAGCTCTGCCTACCATCCTCTGCACTCCTACAATGCCTTCAGAAGGCTACCTGCCAGATAGCAGGTCCACTTGTCTCCCCTTGATGGGAAACACTGAAGCATGGTAAAGGTGGAGTGAACCACCTGCCACATGCCAGAGTAGCAGGGAGAGCTCAGGGAACAAGACTCAGGATTTCCTCCCTGGTGCCTATCTTAGCCATTCTGCCGCACATGTTTTTCATAATGCTCCTCTGAGGGTTTGAATTATTGCTCCGTTTTGCTTTTCTAGGTGAATAGGGAGAATTCAGGTAGAGAACACTAGTAAAATGCAAGAAGTTAAAGCATTTTTGGTATAACAAATAGAGAATGTTTTGTTCTAGCTGAAAGAGCTCCAATATTTCATTCCAAAGTCATCTTCTGGGAAAACCAAAATGTGAGGATTCTGACACATGCTGAATAAGATTTAGTAGGTGCATTTCCAGAGTATGCACAGAGCCCATGTTTTGCTGATTTTACACTTCCTCTTTAACCTTAGGTCTACCTGGTGGGATATCCAAAGTGCCTCATGCTAGTGAACTTACAGGGCAACGTAGTCAATAGGGCACAACATTTTTATTATATATTAGTTTCTCTTTTCAGACGCTAGTGTTTGCAAAATACAATCCCTGATAGTCAACTTTCTCCTTGAAAATCAAATTATGCAAAAGTTAGCTTCAAAGATATTTTTCCCATAAGAGAAATGATTGGGTGAGGTGGGGAAAAGCACAGCTTTAAATGATGATTGCTAGATGAAGATATTATGTGCAGCCAGGTGAGGTGGCTCACGATTGTAACCCCAGCATTTGGGAGGCTGAGACAGGAAGATATTGGTTTGTGGCCAGCCTCTGTTATGTAGTAAGGTCCTTTACAACTCAGTGAAACTCTGTTTCAAAATAAAAAGTATAGCTCCAAGGTAGAATGCCCCTGGGTTCAATCCCCAGTACTGCAAAAAAAAAAAAAAAAAAAAAAAAAACAGGTCCTTTACAACTCAGTGAAACTCTGTTTCAAAATAAAAAGTATAGCTCCAAGGTAGAATGCCCCTGGGTTCAATCCCCAGTACTGCAAAAAAAAAAAAAAAAAAAAAACAAAGATACTATGTGTGATTGTTTCTACTTCTATTTTCTGTCCTCTCTAAAATCTCTGCCATGTGTTCAAACTATTCTTCTAATCAGAAATGAAAAAGAAAGTTAAAACCTAGGAAGGAGATGCACAGTTCCACATATACCCCATTCCTTCCAGAAGGCAGGGCAGAGCCCTTGTGTGGCTGATGAGGAGCTGCTCAGCCTTCTTGGGCAGCTCTCTGATTCAATGTGGTAGACTCATCAACGTGAGCACCTAGGACTAAATCTCCTGCACCTACTCATTGGTCCTTTGAACCTCGCTGGCTACATCTAGGTTTTTCAAATCCCTCAAGTTTCAAATAATCATACTTCCGACACACAGAATAATATGAGTTCCAAGAATTAAATGAGGCAATATTTTAAAAAATGCACAGCATTGTCTGTTATGTGCTACAAACTCAATAAACACAAGGCATTGTATCAGCCAAGATCCAGTTAGAAAGAAGAAACTAGGTATTTCAACAAAAGAAAATTTAATGCAGGGAATGGATTACACAGCTGATAGAAGAGATGAGGGCTTGACGAAGAGGGCTAGAGAGGAAACTCAGAGTTCGAAACAGGAAGCTACTACTTCTGATTTAAAGGGGCAAAGGAAAAAAGCAGTAGCACCTGGCATGCAGCTGGGAGCTGGCTCTGTTGAATGGGAACCTGAGCCATGGAGGAGACTCAGCCGATGCCGGAGACACTTCCCAAAGCAGAAGAGGACAGATACCGCTTCTTCCCACCCTCTTCCTACATTTCTGTATCCTGCTGATGTCATTCCTTGGCCAAACCCCTGTTCAAGTTAAAAGGCGAGGGATCTGGCCCTGCTCTTTCCCCTGTACATATTATGTTTCTACCCCACTAAAACTCAATATGATGTATGGTTACAATGCACCAATAAACTTGTATTAAAATAAGCAAAGTAACAAAAATATAAGCCCTTACATTGTAATAATAAGCACTGAAACAGTTCAACATTTTTGTTAAAAAATACCACACCAAGTACTGCTCTATACCTCATTGTGATGTATAATTACAATGCACCAATAAAAATATAAAAATTAAAATTAAAACAGCCACGCATTACTCAAAAACTAACTAAATAAATAAATAAATAAACCTTGGAAATGTATTTGTCTGCCTGGCAAGGGATGGACCCTATATGTATATTACTGGCATAGCTATTTTCCTTACTTACCAAGAAATAGTTCTTGAAAAGATAGTATTCATAATGTCACCTTTTTAAAAATATTATTAGTGCTCTGCACTAATAATATTGTTGTCCCAAATCAAATTGCACATGTTAGTGAGGCTCACAGTGAGACCTTCATATATGCACACAGCACTGTTTGGGCTGTTTCCTTCTCTACATCTCCCCTTTCCCACACCTCTGTCCTCCCCATACACTAGAGTGAGATTTATAACAATACATTCAGATACACATTTTAGCTCCTCCTAAGAAAACTCTGGAGGCCCAAGGTCCAGGTCCAGTGACTACCCTCAAACAATGAATGGGGATCACAAGCCTCTCATTCCTCGCATGCTGTGAAGTGCACTGACTCTTTTGAAGGATGTTCATAACAAGTTTCTAATTTCTTCACATCACTTCCACAGTATGCAGAGCACAGACATTCAAATGCACACCGAGACTTTCTGTCCTTCCTTTTCCATAACTGTGAAATGAAATGCTAATACCCGCCGTACCCTGAAGCCCAACTTTTGTGAAAGCACCTTATAAACTGTGAAGCACTTTACACAAATGACTTGTCGTTGCTTTGTGGTTCCCGGTCTAGCACTCTTATTGCTGTCCCCATGCCAGTCCTCTTCCAGGGACAACTTAATCATTGTGACAGGTTAAAAGGCATCGTGAATGTGTGTACCAAAAAAAAAGTGGCCAACAAATATAATAGCTTCTGCACATTTTCAGATGTGGTCCCAAATCAAATCAGCCTTAGGACATGCTGTTACAGAAAACTAATTTGTTCACATATCAGCATTCTCGGCCAAACCTAATCACACACGTGTAGACACGTTTGGGATCATCTTCTAAAATGCAACAACTGGTAGGTCTAAAAGTATGTTTTATTATCTAAAAATCACATTTTAAAGCATAGGATTAACAGAGGAGCTACATCCAAATATGTGTGAAAGTATGAATGTAGTATGGGTAACCTGGACACTCATTGCTGGGAAGGGGGAAGGGGAAGTGGATGGGGAAGAAGGTACCAAGCACAGTCTGAATGTATGCCATTTTCAATAGGATCCACATAAAAATTTAAAAAATTAAAAATAAAAACATCATAAACACATACTTTCAAAAAGTAGTTTTGTGAAAAATATCAGGTATGTGTAATCCAAGACAACTCAGTTTATAGCATTTATCTTCAATCTGCATCAAGAAACAAAGTGATTCTGAAAATAAGTGAGAAATGAGTAGTTAAATAAAAGATTAAGCAAGTTTTCATCCTTCATAAATAAATATTTAATTGGGAAAAAAATAAAGCACAAGATATTGAACAAGCAGACAATCTGGCCAACCCTAAAAGAGAATCACAAACAGTGTCCCTTCCTGAAAGGTCTGCTCTGTGGCAGGCACTACAAGGCACTGTACAAACATCATCTGGTCCTCACAGCATCCTGCAAAATGAGTATGGTTACTCTCGTTGTGTTAATAGGGAAACCGAGATTCAGCGATCCAAAGTATTATTCTCGAGGCCTTGCAGCAGGTAAGCAGCAGAGCTGAAAGTCTGACCAATAGCAATCTGGCAACCTTCTTTCCACTATACAACACTGCACACAGGAGAGAGGAGAGAGAGAGAGAAAGAGAGAATGTGTGTGTGTGTGTGTGTGTGTGTGTGTGTGTGTGTGTGTGTACATGAGTGTTTTCATCTCCCTTTTGGCCTTTTGGCCATTCAAAACACCTGTAACCAAGCCAGGTGTGATGGCCCACGCTTGTAATATCCACACTTGGGAGGCGGAGACAGGAGGATCGCGCAGGTTCCAAGCCAGCCGCACTGGCTTAAGAGACCCTGTTTCCAAATAAAAATATTTTTAAAATTTTTAAAATTTAAAAAATAGGTCTGGGAATGTAGCCCGGAGGTAGAAGGGTTTCCAGGAACCCCAGTACCACCAAAAAAAAAAAAATCACCTGTGACCCACACCCAGAAGGAGCTCCAAGCAGGTCTTCCCCGTGCATATAAAACACTTTGGCAAAATAGTGTACCCTCAGATCTCTATGGGCAAGGTGAAAAATTGAGCAACCACCCCACTGACTGCTGTCTGTCTGCAATCCATCACCCCATTCATTCTCCCTCAAACACAGCATCCCTGCTCACCTACTCCCAGACAACAGTTGACCATAGAGGGGATATTAATGCAAAACCACTCCTGGCTTGGTCAGCTGGCTCCCCATCAGCCTAAGATTCTTCCACCCAACTTCCATTCCCTCCCTCTCCCATCCACATGTCAGACTTATACCAGGGTCCGTTAGCCCTCCTGGCTTCTCCTGGCCCCTTAAGTTTCTCACAGTTCTATGTTCCCTCTAATATATCTCCAATGTAATCCAGCCCAGGCATCTGCTTCCAAGAGGATTCAGACTGAACGGCCTTTTCTACTTCTTGTTCTCTCTCTCTGCACCTTACATCTCTTGGTCTCAAGTTCCAGGCCTCCAAGCCCTGGTACCTTCCTACAAGATCATTACACAGCAAATCAGCCTACTACACCCACTCCACAGCTACCAGGCCCAGTCAGGATGGCACAAACTTTCCCCCATTTTAGCTTCTCCCACTTCAATCCTCCTTTGCTATTTGAAAGCCCCCTCATTGGGGAAGAAAATGATGTGAAAAATCTGTGGCCACTAGTGTAAATATTAACTTACTGTGCTTTCTACCAAGGGAATCTTCATTTTAAAGAGGCCAAATAGAGAGGGCAATCACTTAACCCTAAGAAATGATAAATATGCAGATATTTCTTGAATATCCAAGCTAGGGAGCTTGAGAAAAGCTGGTTTCAAGGGTGAAGAGTGAAAAGAAGCATTTGGGTGAGGGTTTTGAGGGGAACGAGTATAACAAGGTTGATCATAACCATCTGCAGCTGGAGGGCTGAAGGACTCTGGCTATCTTGGCTCAAAGTCATTTATGGTGGTTTGGTGAGCATCTACATGAAAAAAACTGTCACGGTAATGCAAATATTGTGCCATAATGGTTTTGTCATAACCCATTACCTCATGCCATCCACTTCTTAGCATTTAAGTTGGAGACCAGATAGCCAACCCATTTACAACAGGCCATGAGCCATTATATATTTTTGTGGCACAAATCTTGAAAAAGATCCAGCATGTTATTTTTACTTGGCTCAAACAGGGTTTTTGTCTATAGGACTTGAACAGGTCTCAAATCCTCTAGCTTACACAAATAGGAATTTTCACATTTTGGTAGAAGTCTGATGGTTCTGGACCTGTAAAACTTTAAGAACAAGTTTAACTTTACAGCATCTTATAAAGACTTATGGAGGAAGGTTTTGGGTATTGGTGTCATATTTAACAGATAAAATAGGACAACGATTACCTGCTCTTACTCCATCATTTGGGATGTCAGAAATTCCCTGGGGTGTGTTGTTTTAATATTACTGATAATTCAAAAGCATAACTAGTTTAATATATGATATGTAAAAACAACTGGACAAAAGCTGCCAATCAAGTGAAATCTTTGGGTATGGTTCCTCCTGGATAGATGGCTCTTGCTCTTTCTAACTCCTTAACTCCTCCTCATCCTACTCTTTGGGCCATGCATAATCAACCTGATTAGGTCACAAACAAAAACAAAACAAAGCTCACTAGCTGCTCTGTTAAGGACGTTCTTCTCTTGCAGACCAAAGGCCAATACATACTCCTCCCAAATTAACAGGACCTCTGAAGACCCTCACAGTGCCTGCAACACAGCTCCTAGTCCTCGGTGTACCTTTGTCCCATTGTCATGCAGGAAGTAGCCAGAGAAAATCCAGCTGCCCATTTCCCAGTAAAAATATTATAAAACCTCTGAAATGTGGGTACTGTGAGGTCTGGCTGCGAGGCCTCCCCAGAGGAGGTGGAGAACAAAGAACTCCAGCAGTGGCGGAAAAAGTGACCCTAACCATCCTCCTGCCCCCAGCCCATAAACCTACCTGTCCTGCCCCCTGTCAAGACCACCAATGGGAAAAGCCATGACTGTGTAACCATCCCTCCCTCCTAATGCCCCATAAAAAGCCCCTAGTCTGTAAAACAAGGGCCCCTAACTCTCGTGGACTCTCTCTCCCTGTCAGGTGCTCCCTCCCTGATATATCTCCAAATAAATCTACTTCTACTGTTAAAAAAAAAAAAAATGTTGAAGAGTAGAGCTCTTGAGTGGCACATAAAGAGTGCTGCCCCAGCCAGGGGTGGTGGCACACTGGGGGGGGGGCAGGGGCTGAGACAGGAGGAGCATAGGTTTGAGGCCAGCTTCAGTAACATAGCAAGACTCTCAGCAGCCTGGTGAGACACTGTTTCAAATTTAAAAAATAAAGAGGGCTGGGTGTGTGGCTCAGAGGCAGAATGCCCCTGGCTTTTCTGGAGAAATATTTTCTCAACAGAACTACCTGTTCAACACCTTGGAGGTTACTCTGGATAAAACTAGCAGGGGCACGGTCACCAGATTCACCCTTTGAGTCTACCCAAAGCATGTCTGTCATTCTTTCTTTTTTCTTCCTTTTTTCTTTTTTCTTTCTTTCTTTCTTTCTTCCTTTCTTTTTCTTTCTTTCTTTCTTTTCCTGTTTTGTTTCTACTCTCCTCCTTCTTCCTCTCTCTCTCTCTCTCTCTCTCTCTCTCTCTCTCTCTCTCTCTCTCACCCTCTCCCTCTCCCTCCCCCTCTCCCTCTCCCTCTCTCCTTCTCTCTCTCTCTCTCTCTCTCTCTCTCTCTCTCTCTCTCTCTCTCTCTCTCACCCTCTCCCTCTCCCTCTCCCTCCCCCTCTCCCTCTCCCTCTCTCCTTCTCTCTCTCTCCATCTCCCTCTCTCTCCCTAGCATTGATGGTGAAGATGGTGGTGGTAGTGATAACGATGATGCTTGCCAGTGCCCAGAAATGTTCTTCTTCCTGCAGGTGATGGAGGGCTTTCAATTCAGCCTGCCTTCTCCTGAGTGGAGAAGACCACCCAAGCTCCAGCGGGTGAGGGAGAATCTGTCGATGATTCTTTACCTTTGTCTCCCACCAGCTTCTCAGCTTCAACTTTTTAGTTACAGACAAGCCAGGAGCTTTATGGGGCATGTAATATCACAGAGGTTACTCTGTTCTCGATCCTACCAAGAACACAGATCAGTCCTTCACTGAGCCCCTGGGCGGTGTATCTTTGGTGTCAGTTTTCTCTCCCACACACATAAAATTAAGCAATAGTACATGGAAATACTCCTCCATCCTCCTAAAAGCTGAGATTAAGGAATAAGTTAATATCTTGAAAGAACTTTAAGATGTATGACAAAGTCAATAATGTCTTCTTGTTGGCTGGAAAGTGTCATTGTTATCCAGATATTAAAACAGAATAAAAGCCTCAGAGCACCAAATAGAATGAGTCATTAAGTAGTCATTCAAATGAACGTGCTCCATATCCAGTCCCCAAGTCCAGTGTATTAATTACATACACTCTTTCTCAAACATGTATACATACATGGGAACACACAAGGGAACACACACAAAAGCAATTTTAAGAAAATTAACTGTTTAATGCAAAATGAGCACATCATGACTTCTCTTCATTTTAAACACAAATGTCTAGAAATGTGCAGTTACTATAAACCAAGGTTTTTGGTTTCCTGCCAACTATCAGAGTCTGGTGCACAGCACCCCAAGTTATTAATCAATCAATATCTCTCCCACTTCACTCTCCCACTTCATTCATCCACTTACATATGGCACTAAAAAAGGCACGTACCTAGCCCACACCTCTATGTTCCCATCTCTAAAAGAAAAACAATATTCCAATAATTTCAGGCTCCCCATTAGCTTCACAGGAAGGTCATGGATATTCATGAGGTGCAACCATGAATATTCATGAGGTCCTCCCAACCCACAGGACAAAATCTCACTGCTGACCACAGCCATTCCAAAACTACAGGGATGCTCTGACCTCTTAGATAACTCCCTGACCTGAGCCAGAGGCCTGAAGAACACTGGCTGAATGAAATGGGACCTGACAACCTGGAGAAGGACTGAGCCAAGGAAGGGCCGAGTCTGGTGACCATGTCCCTGCTGGTGGTGGGACTCAGGGATGCTGCAGCCAGCATCTCTAACAGTTGTAAGCAGCTTCTGAAGAGCAAAAGGCTATAGCTTTGCTCTCCGACCCATCAGCCTTATTCCACAGGAGAGAGTTTCTTCAAAATAGGAACGATACATACCTTCCTGGTAGAGCACATGAGTTCCTTGAGAGTAGAGAGCTATGTTGTCTTCTTTAGTTGGTGTGTGTGTGTGTGTGTGTGTGTGTGTGTGTATGTGTGTTATTGGGGATTGAACCCACAGGTATTGTACCTCTGAGCTATAATCCCAGCCCTATTTTATATTTCTTTTTTTTTATTCTGAAACAGGTCATAAGTTTCTGTGCACTGGCCTTGAACCTGCAATCCTCCCAGGAGGCAGGAGGTACAGCAGTACATAACCTGGACTGGGATTACAGGTATGCTCCACTGCTGAGGGAACCATATTAGCAGTGAGGGAGAAAGAGAAGGCTTTAATTTAGGTCTTTAAGATACTAGCTAGCTTAGCACATCCAGGGCTTTGGGCTTGATCCTCAGCATAGCAAAAAAAAAAAAAAAAAAAAAAAATCTAAAAAAAACCCAAAGCAAACTAAATAAAATCAAGTAAGCAAAAACAACAATGGAACAAAGCAAAGCAAAAGCAAAACCCATCCCTTAAATAGGGATGGTTTCTAAGGAGAGGTTTCTAATGGTTTCTATAGTCCCTCTAGTAACCCAGAGTCCCCCTGACCTGTCTCCTAGCAAACCCCTCACTCCTGCAACACCACCACACCAGCTTTTGCTACAATCTCAAGGTCCCCACTGATGTTTGCATCAGGCCATTGGTACATGATGTTTCCTCTGTCTGGGACACTCTTTCCCCAGATACCCATATGGCAAACTCTCTGACCTCCGTCACGTCTTTGTATAAGTGTCCCCTGTTCAATGAGGCTTATTCTAACCACTTCAGCTAAACCGCAACCTATCTACTCAAAATGCTGCCAATTATCTTGCTTTGTTCTGTTGTTGTTGTTGCTTGCTTGATTTGTATTAGTTTGCATTGGGTAGTTTTGGGGGGATTTCTTTTTTTTTTTTTTTTTTTTTTTTTTTTTGCTATGCTGAGGATCAATCCCAAAGCCCTGCAAGTGCTAAGCTAGCTAGTGCTCTACCACTGAGCTACAACCTAGCTCTATTTTAATAGTAACACTTATCTAGCATAAGCTAGAACAACTTTTCAGGCTAATTAATTGCAAAGTCTTGTCCAAGATTTATTTTATATTCACCACAAGAAAAAAGGCTCCTGAAAAAGCCAATTCCAGGATTTCTTTCTTGTTAGACATGTTCCTAGAAAAAGGGAGAGAGGTTAGATAACATTGTTAGACTACATACAATAAAGGGGATGATGTCTGG